>NC_090922.1:510175866-510475866 GCF_040938575.1 Ambystoma mexicanum
GGGTGACTGACTACAATCTGTGAGGGTGGAATACCCTGAGCTTTTTGTTGATTAATGTGCAATGATGTGGGTAACTCTGTCTCTGAAAGTGGGGCCTGTTAATGAGAACCCACTTTCATAATGCTCCAATGCTGAAAAGTATAGTGTAAGCATGTAACTCGGCTGGGCTTTCCTACTGACACCTCTCCAAAATGCCTTGCAGTATGGCAATTTGGTAATTCCAAAGTGACATGTTCATGCCTACCAACTGCCTGATGGAACCAAAGTACCAGCGGCCATGGTCTGCCTTTAACCATAGGTAGCACTGATTCAAAATGATATCAGTGTGTACTCCCAGATCCTGCTGGCAGATGACACTCTAAACCCTTGTCTAGCTTTGAAATGTTGACCTCTGTAAAACTACAATAATTCTGTGCTGTCATATTGTCAACTTGGTTGCTAGTGAATCATTTCACTGTTCAGGCCTAATGTGCATCAGCATCTAGGACTGGGCCTCAGCCAAAACAACTATTTGGGCCCAGTTCAGGAAACCCCCATATGTATTTATCTGGGAAGGCTTTTCACCTCCTCAGGAAATCTCATCAAGGGGGTGAGCTGTGTTCCACTGCTTCAAAGGCAAGCTCTGTTGGGACAATGAAGAGCTTACGCCAGGCTGGTAATTAACAGATACATTTATGCAGTGTGTAAAGGAGAGAGGGTAGTGTTAGAGTAATCGGGAGAATATACCTGTCCACATACGGGTTCCGCCATCTTGGATTTTCCCAGAGCTCCCACACTTCCTGTGCCACTTCCAAATTTCTGCAGGGAAATAACTATGGCATAAAGACTCTGAACACAGCATCCCAGGATCACAGCTCTTACAAAAGGCTAGAAAGTGACCAGGCAGCTGCAGCAAATTGGATGGGGGTGAAACCAGCCCAACTACTGAATCATCTTTGGACTACAGAAGAAGGATTACGTCTGGAACTCTGGGGCAGACTGTCAAACCAACAAAGTCTTCTTCCTCAGAGGGGAAGACCAAGCCTTCCAAAAACAGAGCAACGCCCTTTTCCTCAACCATCCAGGAACATTAAGGGTGACCTGCTGGCTGGACAACGCCTACCGCAAGCTGAAACCATTGGTACCAAGGAACCTGCTCACTGGAGATGGCAGACCCTGCAAGTGCTCTCTGGAAACCTTACTGGCTGGGAAGTGCAGAATACAGATCCACCTTGCCCCTGCGGACCCTGGACGGGGTCACCCCAACAATCAGAAGTCAAGAAGCAGCTGTGGGCACTGGTGGACCACTTAAATCTGCTTTTGAGTCAACTAGACTAGTTGTCTTTTATTCAGCCACTGCAAGTACCCCTAACTGCCCTTGACACCAAACCACCTTTAACACTCACTGCTTTTTCGATCCACTGCCTACTTGACCCACTAGAAGCAATCATCTCAGCCCATCTCAACACCAACTCGACATGCTGGAAGCCATCATCTTGCCAGTCTCGCTGTCACTCTTCGCAGCAGAAGCCAGAGGCTTGAGCTGCTGCGACGCCAATGTGACCTGCTGGAAGCCATCATTTCGATCTGTCTCCATGCCGATTTGACACCCTAGAAGCCATCACCTTGATCCGCCTTGATGCCACTCCAATCGTCTAGAAGCCATCGCCCTGACTCGTGTTGATGCTGACTTGACTGGCTGGATGCCATAGATCTGACCCATCTCGGAGCTCCCTAAAATGGTCGAAAAGCACCTACAAGCATGTCTCATCACTGTCAAGACACAAGAACAAGTCTATAATGTTATTTGTAGTGGTTATGTCCCCCTGGCCTGACCTAAAGGGCTTGAGTGACTAGTAAGTCCCCGCACTACCTTTTTAAAAGACATATTCAGTAACCTTGATGTTGCTGCTGAAATGATTGCCTGGTTACCCCTGCCTTCACCCTGAGTGCCCCTTTCACTACAAAGACTGTATCTCATGTGTTTTCCTTTTGCAGGGGTTGGTTATAGCATTTTTGATTAGTGTGTTTGTATTTCTAGTTTCTTTAAAGTATCCTGTTTTTTACAGAACGTTGTTTGGGCATTGTCTTATTTTGGTATCACAGTACTATTGTTTGAATTGTTTCTGTGCTTGCTCACATCTCCATCTACCCTTTAAGAAGTGAAGAAGGCATGCATATTAACCTGCACCTGTTTCCCCTTAATGATTGGGATCTCTGCTGATTTAGTAGTGTCTGGCTGAGTAGGAGTTGTAGGTGTTAATCCTCGTTATACGCCTGCAAAGCATTTGTCATTTCCTCACAGCTGAGCCCACTGAGAGCCAGGGAAGGAGCGCCGGTTTTGCCTTGCCCTTTCAGACTGGAAGGCCGGATTCAGCAGAACTTTGCCCCTGGGAGGATCTTGAAGCATTGCGGTTTCCAGCAGGGCTTCTTCTCACACCCAGTCTCCAGGTCAGCAGGGTGCTTCGTTTCCAAATAATACAAGCCTCGGAGCAGTCCTTCCATAGTTATGGCGTAATGGGGCCCTGCAGTGGGGCCCAGGTAAACCCCTGGCCTGGATAAAAAGGTTGCTTTTAGTCAAACATCTTTGTGGCAGCTCAGTCGGTGCAAGGCAAGCTACCACTTTAAACGTTATGGACATGTTCTGGACGTTCTCTCCTGAAGTGGGCTGAAGTCTGAATCGAGATTGTTCAAAAATGGGTTATGTCTAGAAAAAGCGACTGTGAAACTCAATGTGACCATCTATGGGGAAAGCTCTGCCGGCCTCTGTTTCCTATTCTCTCTTCACGTGGGAGTAATTCCTGGCTGCCGATCTCTCTCTAGGCCATTATTAAATGATAGTCATCGGTAGGCATACAATATAGGCGCAGCCAAGACCAGAGCAGGGATTATTGCCCCTCAAGGTGAGATACTTTGTTGGTGCTGCCCCTGTACAATAGGTCCATTGTACCTCTTCTAGTGGACCCAGGGCAGCTGCCTAGAATTGCCTTGTGTGTAATAATGGCCCTGTATACTGTGGCAATGTACCCTGAGCATTTAGAAAAGGATGAACTACCAGTGGAACAATAACGGCAACTGCGCATGGTGACTCGCCTGGGGAACAGCAGGGCATATTATGCACCGAGGAGTGTTCCTGTGCATACTATTTATGCAATCTTTTGTACTTCATAGCAGCTCTCTCATCATCAATTAGCAGTTCAATATATTCCTCAAAGTGTGGTTTAATAATGCATGGTACATGGTGTACCCTGGCCCCGGGCAACTTGTGGTCCCTCCAGTAGCACATCGGTATTCATGTCACTTAGGAGTCTCGTGATCACATCTCACCTGGGAAATATCAGTACTTAAGGGAAGGACACATTTAAAAAACACAGAGGCATGATGGCAGAGTGACAGATTAGGATATTTGCTTTCACAGCACGTCCTACCCCGAATAGGCGAATCCCCAACTCGATGGCCTTCCCTTTATTACCAGTTAGGCTCTCTGAGAGCCTGTCTGTGCTCTCATGACTAGTTCCTGTCCAAGGATTCCCTCAAGTCAAGACCCTGCAGAGAGATGGCCCAGCAAAGCTATGATATGGTATGACAGGTTATTTATAACGCGCTTAATACCCAGAGGTTTCTAAGCGCGGACCCGGGGATCGAACCTGGTGTGCTCTGTGTCATCTTGCTTCCAAGGCGAGCACGTTGCCCCTGAGCTATCCTTCCGAGACTCTGTTAACTTTTCCCTTTTCACAGCCCTGCGTGACTCAAAGGCTTATTGTCTGTCTGGATCATGCAGGTGGACTCGAAGACGTAGCTTCAAATGGGCCTTAATGCCCAAGCATTCTTTCCGACTAGTGCCCCCTTCTGCTCCTTAGATTGAATACGGTGGCCAATGCATGCCACTGGGTGTCCTCTAAGCTCATCAGGTGTTGATAGGACAGTGCCCACAAGAGATTTCCTGCATATGTCTGAATACTGAAAGGCTTGACAAAACATTGTGCTTGGAGCCCTAGAGCTTCACATAAAGCTTCCTTTAGCTGCTGAAAGCCGCCCGGCACTCACCCAAACATTCTTCCTAAGCAGTGCCATCAGTGCTTCTCGTATGGAGGTTTGCCAAGAAGTTCCAGCAGTAACTGGAGATACCCAAAATTGCTCATCCATATAGGATTGGCGGGGATTCCCAGTCAAGAACCAGCTGAATTTTCACCCGCAGTCTTCCTTGTTCTGCCTCCAACCACATGCCCAAAGTGCACCAGAGAGCTCCCCCAGCACTTACATGCCTTGCTGGAAAGCGAGCCTCTCGGAAGGCCTGCAACACTCTTCCAAAGGGCTTACAATTGAGCTCTGGCTCCACTAGCACTTACATGCGTTGCCGGAAAGCGCATCTCTGTGAAGGCCTGCAACACTCTTCCAAAGGGCTTACAATTGAGCTCTGGCTCCCGTAGCACTTACATGCGTTGCCGGAAAGCGCATCTCTGTGAAGGCCTACAACACTCTTCCAAAGGGCTTACAATTGAGCTCCGGCTCCCCTAGCACCTGCATGCCTTGCCGGAAAGCGCGTCTCTCTGAAGGCCTTCAACACTCTTCCAAAGGGCTCACAATTGAGCTCCGGCTCCCCTAGCACTTACATGCCTTGCCGGAAAGCGCGTCTCTCTGAAGGCCTGCAACACTCTTCCAAAGGGCTTACAATTTAGCTCTGGCTCCCCTAGCACTTACATGCCTTGCCGGAAAGCGCGTCTCTCGGAAGTCCTGCAACACTCTTCCAAAGGGCTTACAATTGAGCTCTGGCTCCACTAGCATTTACATGCCTTGCTGGAATGTGCGTCTCTCTGAAGGCGAAGGCCTGCAACACTCTTCCAAAGGGCTTACAATTGAGCTCCGGCTCCTCTAGCACTTACATGCCTTGCCGGAAAGCGCATCTCTCTGAAGACCTGCAACACTCTTCCAAAGGGCTTACAATTGAGCTCCAGCTCCCCTAGCACTTACATACCTTGCCGGAAAGCGCGTCTCTCTGAAGGCCTGCAACACTCTTCCAAAGGGCTTACAATTGAGCTCTGGCTCCCCTAGCACTTACATGCCTTGCCGGAAAGCGCATCTCTCTGAAGGCCTGCAACACTCTTCCAAAGGGCTTACAATTGAGCTCCGGCTCCCCTAGCACTTACATGCCTTGCCGGAAAGCGCATCTCTCTGAAGGCCTGCAACACTCTTCCAAAGGGCTTACAATTGAGCTCCGGCTCCCCTAGCACTTTCATGCCTTGCCGGAAAGCGCGTCTCTCGGAAGGCCTGCAACACTCTTCCAAAGGGCTTACAATTGAGCTCTGGCTCCTCTCGCACTTACATGCCTTGCCTGAAAGCGCGTTGTTTGGAAGGCCTGCACCACTCTTCCAAAGGGCTTACAATTGAGCTCTGGCTCCCCTAGCACTTACATGCCTTGCCGGAAAGTGCATCTCTCTGAAGGCCTGCAACACTCTTCCAAAGGAGTTACAATTGAGCTCTGGCTCCCCTAGCACTTACATGCCTTGCCGGAAAGCGCGTCTCTCTGAAGGCCTGCAACACTCTTCCTAAGGGCATTCCAATTATTTTTCTGATAGAATTAAAGTTATTAAATAGGCGATGTAAGAGTTATCAGGTGCAGTAAGGGCATGGTCAATCAATTCCTGAAAAGTGTCAGGTGCCTTCTTTAATCCAACGAGCCTGATCATGAACTAGGAGTCATGTGTATTGGAGAATTATGTTGCCTTCTTCGCCCAGGTATCCAGCACCGGAGGGTAAGTCACAGGTACTCTGGAACTGTGTTGACTTAGCCCCTTGCTCATTGAAACATGGAACTGGAGGTCCTCTGGGTTTGTGGCAGAATGAACCAGACTGCAAACAACAGATAACGGTAAATCCATGATCAGCGATCTAGAAAACAGAGGCATCACCATGGGGGGTGGGGGAGCTATAGCCCCGGGTCTTTTGGTTGTAACCCTGGATAGAAGGGCAGGAGCCACAACCAAAAGGCTAGCTAGCCCAGAGTCCCGACAGTCCTGACATTAGGATAGCCCCAGATCTTTTCTAGGCCTAGCAACCGCCCTGCTAGAAACATACCGCAGGGTTTGTCCCTGGAACAATCAGAGGTCCGGGTCACCTGTGGGCACAACATCTTGATAACTTCAGTCTTGATGTGTTCACTGATCTAATCCTATACCCCACGTCCTGTTTTCGAAGGGGAAACTGCTTCCAGTATCCATATCGCAATTTCAGGCCTGGAGGATGGGGAGTGGAGCAAACGGGTTGATGAAGCTCTCTATTCCTCCTCCTGTCAGGATGCTGGATTAGACGTGAAGCTCGCTGTTAGGTAGTGATATGAACTTCGGAACCGTTATGACCAGACTTGTAGACATGCCTGTACATAGTTCTGTTCTGTACATAGTTATGTGTCCCCATTTTAACAGTAGCATTCCATATTAGAGATGTCCTGCTTCACTATCAAGCTTAGAGCTGGAGACAGTTAGTGAGAGATGAAGGGTGTGGGGCTGATTAAAGGGATCAGTCAATCACATTTACCGTGTCTTTGTGATCCTTGAATATAATGCTCACTTCTTCCACCTTTCCAACATTGGGACTTCCTGCTAGTAGGTCAGAGAGAAACTCACTGCCACCCTTTTCCTGCTCTGTGATTAGAAGCAGTGCAGTCACATCCTCAAGCCTGTGAAATGGCCTTAGTTTATTGACATGGAATTACATGTCGGCATCCCCAGGGGTTTCAATGGCAACCAAAAAAGGGACCTCTCATATCTTTAAGGATAGTTTATTTTCCAGTCTGCTTGTCTTGGAAAGCGCTGGGCTTTGGGTTCCATGCGTTTTCCCCTCAGGCTGTTTTTGCTGAAGCCAGTTTCCTGGGTCCATCTTTGTAAGATGCAGGGAAGCGCTTTGCTGGCTCACTCCACACTCTGCCCATTCTCTGCTGTCACCCCAGCATGTTCATTTCCCACTTCCTTCATCAAACTCTGTTTTCTCATCATCGGGTGGACACCCAGCAAAACCAGTCTCTCGCCAGGCCCTCACACTTTGCTCACTCCCCACTCTCTCACCTCCTGCCCTCTGACAAGCTTAATCCCCAGCCCAACCTCAGTCCTCACACCCAGCCCTCTCCTTATGTTGTCGGCCTGCCACTGCTCCAGCTTTTTTTCTCCAGACCCATGTGTGAAATTGCGCATGTGCCATTACGAAAAGGCCCCCTGTGAGGAATTCAACCATCCACAGGGTGGGTGTGTGCTCAACTTGGTTTTTGGAAATGTTAAATGAAATTGAATGATGGTAGCTCAAAATCCCGAAAATGTGTGGGGCTAATCCGCACACATGTTCCTATGCTCACCGCACGACATACACCAAGACCTGTGTACTCTGGGTGGACACAGCCTACAGGCGCTGTCCCTCCTGTCATATTTAGTTGGGATATGACAATCACGAGTACACCATGTCATCTCAGAAATCAGAGGGACAAACCTCCCCCCTGCCATGGCCAGCCTAATTAACTAACAAAGGCTCCATAGATCTGCCCTGTCCTTTTGTCGAGTCCCGTAGCGGGTGGCAACATTCACATACGAATCAGAGTTCAATTCAAACAGGCCCACATGGGTCCTGGCTGTAGAGGCTAACAAAGGAGACAGGAATCCTCTAACACCCTTTCATATGCACTGTGTCAACCTAAGGCTAGCTCTCGCCTTCAGTATCGATTGACAGGGTAATGTCATGTCTGGGACTTCGTTTTTACAATAGTCATCCATTCAGGGAGACCCCATTCAGAAGGTAAGAGTGTGTGGTTTGATGGACACAGAAAGACTGGTCTCACCACAGCTTCAAGGGAGACCTGCCACTTTAATCAGGTACCTGAGAGAGACAGGAAGATGGGTGGAACTTAGTATTATATTTTTTCACCTGTGTTTACCTTTTCTGGTTTAAAGCACTCTGGTTATGACCTCATGCATACAGGAGATTGTTATTGGGGACACTGGATTGGTTCATTAAGGTAGGCTTAGCCTACATCAACCATTGCGGCCCTCTTTTGGCAGATCATTTGAAGACTTTGCAAGGAGTACAAAGAAGAACTCAGTATTGGACACTGGTTGAAGGTACAGTCTGCCTTACATCTTCTGCCAGTGAAGGAAGCCAAAATGGGAAGAAGGGTCCCTCCCCTAAACATCTTTCAGAGAACAGAGGCATATACAGAATCCAGAGGAACCTACGCAGCTCCAGAACTGGTACCCAGCCAGCTCACAGTGTGCCCTGCTATGCTCTGCAGCAGACTTCCCAGGTGGGAAGTGCCAGAGAGTCTCTGAACCAAACCAAGGGCAAGGCAGCTGCTTGCAACACACTCCTCAGCATTGGGCCGTTGACCTTAAAGGACGACATGAGCCCAGTGAAGAAACTAGGAGGAGTGCAGCAACAAGCAGCTACTGACATCCACCTTAAAGGACATTTTCGAGCCAGTCGCGCCCCTCGATCTACAACCAACTTCACCAATGCCTAGTGTTTCACAACCACCGACCAGCACTGAGACAACGATTCCTGTCTCTTAGCCACCCTGTAGGCCAGCCTGCAGCTGTCCATCCAATTTCACGCGCCAAACTGCCTGCCACCTGATACCCACAGCTGTCTCACATCTTAAACTCTACTGCAGAATCTGCAAAGTGCCCTGAAACTGACGTGGCTATGTCGAGCACCAAGAACATCTCCCACACAAGGTACATTGTGGTTCTGTGCCCTTGGTCCTTCTCCAAGGGCCCCTAGTGACATTTTACAACCCATTGCTCCCTTTCTGCTGAAACCAAGTATGCTTGAATTATTGTGATTAATTACGATACCGACTACCCTCCTGTCAGCATCCAGAGTGCATCCCTTTCCTTTCCTTTATGAAACTGTCTGTCCTCTGCATTCCTTTACAGGGTGGGTTGTATTCTTTAGTGTGCTAGAACTGTTGTGATAATAATAAAGTGGATATTTGTATACAGCCTTGACTGGACGGTCCCTTTTATCATTGAGAAATAATTGTATTTTCGCTGTGTTGCATCTAATCAACAATCCACAAACTTTCGGAGATAAGTCTGCCGTTCCGTCCACATTACCAAAATTGGACAAGGAGGTTTATAATTTGCTTGTGTTTTCAATCTATTTGGATCCCTTCTGGTGTGCTATTGGTGTGGGGTTGATTGATGATTTAGATACCGATATTCATCCCTGGACCAGTTGTGCTCCAGAATTTGATTGATTCGTAACAACAGGTCAAGATGAGGCTTCCATTGGATCGAGTCAGCAATCTAGACGTGATGAGTCAGTTACGTCCACATGATAAAGCAGGCGGTCGAATTGGGATGGTTGGCTTCAATGAATTGAGTCGGAGTCATTGCGCTACAAAAGATGGTAAATGGATCGAAGCACTTAGAGTGCCAAAGGCTGCACCACAGTTCCTGTAGTAGCTCAAATCGCAAAATCTTAGTCAAAGCAGGAGACGGCATCTGAGCTACTTCTGGCCTTCAGAGGTTCTGGGAGACCAAGTCCAGAGTGTCTAGGGGCACGGCAAGTCCTTTTGCAACCTTAGGGGCATGGAAGTATAGAATAATGGAACACCTGCAGGAAACCTTCACTAGTAGCGAGCAGGATCCTGGTTCCAGTGTTCAGGCAGCAGGTGGCCTTGGTCCACAGCAGTCGCCTCGCTCGGGTTGATTACTGAGAGCAGATTGCTTCTCATTTGGAGCTCTCGATGTTCCCCTCTTTGTTGATGAATTCGGGGGCGACTGTAGTTCCAAAAGAGATCCGGGTGAAACCTCCTTTTTCAGTGTCCAAAGATGAATCAACTAAGGGTCGGAAAAAGGCCACAGTGGACGGGTTCTCATCTAGCCTTCTGCAAGGGGTCCAATCCCTGTTGCTGTAACGAGAGTCCAGTGCCTTGTGATGCAATGCGAGGAATGCTCTGGCTGCAGGCAGGCAGGGAAGGGCGACAGAAAGTTGGGAGCCCGAGGAAATACCAAGATGGGGAAACCCTTTTTACTCCAGGAATCCTCTGCTGGGCTACTCTGGCTCCCAGCTAGCCATCCAGCGAGAGTCCCTTATTCCTGAATAAGGTGACAAGCCTTCTGAGGGGAACAAAAAAAAGGGTTTGCTGGGTGGGACCCAAATGCTTGTTTTGAGTGAACTTATGTCAGTGGAACAAGGTGCTAGGCGTGACCCCCCAAATAAAAAATAAAGAAATTCAATATTTATTTCATTGTTTTAGGTTCGTTAAAAATGCGTTCTTTATTAATTCATTCGTTAAAATCACACGTAACCTTTTCAGTTATTACGAAATACCTCCAGACTTCTGTGAGCACACACTTGTAAGAACGGAATCATGGTTAAAAACCACCCCACTTTGTTGAAAGTTTGGGTTCCAGCAGTAGCGTTCAGAAAAGCACATGTTACTTTTGAACCTGTCCCTTGGCCACTTCCAGGCAGCTGCTGGGGGATGTCCGAAAGTCAAAGCAGTGATACCTGCGTGCACTAGAATTTTTTAGGATGGAGCATTATGAGAATAAGTTTAATTAGTAGAGCTTACTGCCAGTGGGAGAATTACATACATCATTTGAATCCCTAAAAATCAAAAAGCTCAAGGTATTTCTCCCTTTACGGATGGCATGCTTGCTATCCCATGGTTTGAATGGTCAAGGCAGTCCATAACGGTCACATTTATGATAGAAGGAAGTACGAGCGTGGTGAGTGATATCTGAAGCTGAGTGCCAATCCATGTTGGCCAAGATACCAAGGACATGTGGAGGACCTAAGGGTTTCATACTGAGATGGGAAACCCAGACGGCGGGTTTTGCAAGTAGAAATGAGACAAGGAACATTCAACTGGAGTGCCCACATAGCGTTCATGGTACAATACACCAGTGGACAGCAGAGAAGTCGAGGAGAACACTGAATGCAAGGAACCCACGCAAGACCCTGTTACCACGAGTGAGGAGATGAAGGGGCATTCAGCTGGAGTACCAAGATGGTGTCCTGTGGAGCAGTCACAGGTGAAAGCAGAGGGTGAGGCGGAGACCCAGACTGAGTAACCACCAAAAGGCTATTAGAGAGACGATGACGAAGATCTTCAGCCAAAGTTCCAAGAAGGTGTTCTGTGAAGAAGGCACCAGGCGAGAGCTGAGATGGTGAGGCTGCACCCGGACCGAGTAGCGCACACAGGAACATCTTGCATACTAGCCTGCGGATGGCCCCATGAAGAGTAGGGAATTATGAACTGTTGATTTCGGCTAAACCTTGGACATGTTAGGTTACAGACTAGAGAAGCCACCTCACTGAGGACCTATGAAGACTAGAGTGTCAGACTTTGTGTTGGCCATTCATTTGGAATTTTAAATTCTAGAGTAGAGTGTCTCAATGGAGCTAAGGACGTCTGGAGTTTCAAACATTGCCAATAAGAGTTCAGCATATCGCGTTGTTCCAACCCTAGCACTGTTTGATTTATAGCTTATTAGTTCAGGTTGGTTTTCCTCTAGGGCCCAAAAGCTTTCACACACTCTTCACTGCTCTTGGATTTGAGTGTTTCCTAAATCCTTTATTTCTCTCCTAGGCTCTCGGGCTTAAGGGTTTCCCATAGCCTTCTCTCTCTTAGCCTCGCACTTGAGGGTTTTCCACAGCCTTCTCTCTCTTAGCCTCGCACTAGAGGGTTTCCCACAGCCTTCTCTCTCTTAGCCTCGCACTTGAGGGTTTCCCACAGCCTTCTCTCTCTTAGCCTCGCAAATGAGGGTTTCCCACAACCTTCTCTCTCATAGACTCGCACTTGAGGGTTTCCCACAGCCTTCTCTCTCTTAGCCTCGCACTTGAGGGTTTCCCACAGTCTTCTCTCTCTCAGCCTCGCACTTGAGGGTTTCCCACAGCCTTCTCTCCCACAGCCTTCTCTCTCTTAGCCTCGCACTTGAGGGTTTCCCACAGCCTTCTCTCTCTTAGCCTCACACTTGAGGGTTTCCCACAGCCTTCTCTCTCTTAGCCTCGCACTTGAGGGTTTCCCACAGCCTTCTCTCTCTTAGCCTCGCACTTGAGGGTTTCCCACAGTCTTCTCTCTCTTAGCCTCGCACTTGAGGGTTTCCCACAGCCTTCTCTCTCTTAGCCTCGCACTTGAGGGTTTCCCACACCCTTCTCTCTCTTAGCCTCACACTTGAGGGTCTCCCACAGCCTTCTCTCTCTTAGCCTCGCACTTGAGGGTTTCCCACAGTCTTCTCTCTCTTAGCCTCGCAGTTGAGGGTTTCCCACAGCCTTCTCTCCCACAGCCTTCTCTCTCTTAGCCTCGCACTTGAGGGTTTCCCACAGCCTTCTCTCTTTTAGCCTCGCACTTGAGGGTTTCCCACATCCTTCTCTCTCTTAGCCTCACACTTGAGGGTTTCCCACACCCTTCCCTCTCTTGGCCTCGCACTTGAGGGTTTCCTGCATGTGTCTTCCTCTTGCTCTACATCTGTCAGACGCAAGGGTTTCTTGCACCCCTTTTCTCGCTCCATGCCTCTTGCTTTATTTCAGATTAGGTCTTTGGGGCTCAAGTGTTCTTGAAGGTGATGAGGTACTGCCTTCAAAGGCCAGTAAATCTGGAGGAGATTTTCCTGGAGTGTTTGATAGTGCCCCCAGTAGCTTGGACTAGAGTCATTTTCCCCTGCCGCCCACAAAGGGGTCTGGGAGTCCTCAAAGTTTAAAAGTCTCCCCTCCTGGATATCTCTTTGTGTTGGTCCCGGCTCTCCTCAATGCTCTGGCATGTTCTCATGTCTCCTCCCATCTTGGGTCCAACACCTCCAGGTCAGTGTCTTCTCCCTGCCCCTGTTCGTGATGCCACTAGCATCAAGTCCTTCCTGTGCTGTGAGTCTCATCACTTCTCCTGTTCTCATCCAAGCTCCTCCTCTTTGTTTTCCTCCACCATATCCTGATGTTGATATGCCTCCACGTCTTTGCCAGCCTCCTCATTATTTTCTTCTACCGACTCCTCGGGTTGTTCTCCAACCGCCACCTCTTTTGTAAATGTCCTCCAGATATTTGCTTTCATCTCCCCCAATTCCTTTGCCCACATCCTTCTGATGTTGACCATCCTCCACCTCTCTATGCCTCCCTTCACTCCTTCTCCCCTTCTACCAATGTCTCCTTTGTCTCGACCTCCTACTCTCTCAGTCTCTCAGTTCCTCGTCCTCCTCTAGGCTCTTTTCGTCTTCCAGGCTCCTGCCTCTTTCCAGCTATCTTCAGACTCTTGCCAGTAGATCCTTTTCCCATCACCCATCCTGTGACTGAAAGCCTGGGCTTATCTAGCCCCAGAACCACTCCCCCCAGGCCACACTCATTGGATGGCAAATTGGTGATAGGCGGGAATTGACGGTTGGTAAGGGGTCCACCTGGGCTCACTGACTGGGGAGGTGGACCAAGTCTTTAAATCGCTGGTCCACCATTATTGATGATATAGTTGCATTGCCATGACCTGTTGGCACCCGCAGGGGCTGTGGCTGTGCTATTTTCCCAAAGCCCAGTATTTGAGCATACCAGTACGCATGGAGTATATGTTTTAATCTGTCCAACTTGCCTTGTAATTGCTCCACTTGTGGAAAGTGCTGATCGCGCTGTTGGAGGTGTCTGTAGTCTGCCAAAGGCTCGCTTTGTGGGCTGCACAGGAGGTTTTGAGTTCGGCACAAGCCCACGCAACAATCCATAGAGGGCTCCTGTTGTCTGTGCAGGCTCTTGCATGGGACCATTAAAGGGACAATGTTGCTGAAATTGTTCTTCAGTGAAAATGGGGTTACCTAGCCCTAAGGTCAGAGGTCTCCTGGGACGGGGTGGGTTGTTGACCTTTCTTGGGCCAGGGAGTATCTAGGATGTGGCTTAAAGGACCTGCGTCATCATGGTGTTCTCTGTGACTATCCTCTACCTATGGTAGGGGCTCTGTGGCATTTTGGCTCATCATCCTGTTGCTTGGGAAGGTACCTGTCCCGATTGGTCACCCCACTTGAAGTCCCCCGTATCGGGTAGAGGACTGTCACAGGGGGCTATTGAGCTGTGGAAAGTGTCTTTATGCATGTAGGTTGAACTCCTGCCAAAGCAAGTGCAACTTTTAAGAGCCCGTGAAAAGAAATGCCAATGTCTCCCTGTATAATACAATCCCTCTAAACCCCACTGGCACTTGCACACACAAACCTCTAAATATGGCGGGCTTCATTTCATGTTCCAAGGAGTGCAGATAAGACATATAGCAACATCGGAAAATTCCCCTGAAACTCTCGCATGTTAGTTAGTTTGGGGAGATCCTATTTTTAAACTATAACTTTGCAGAGGATTTCGTTGTTACCTGAAAGCCAGCCACCCAAATAAAACAGAGCTGACTCAGATGGACGGAATCGGAGCAGTTTATACACTAATGCTTGGTCTGGTAAGGCTCTTCCTGGAATGCCCCATCTTTGTTCAGAACACGAAAGCCATCGAAGGGTTAATTTGGCGATGCATTTGGGCATTATTTTCAACATGGCCTGCTCAGAGAGCTGGCAAAAGACTATTGCTTCAGAAGCCCTCCCCGTGTTTTGCTTTTTCTGCAGTCTTGCCATTGAAGGAAGGGGGGGGCGCATGAAGCAAGAAGAGAAACCTCGAGTGTTGCATTTGAGTGCAAGTGGAGCGAGATGTCGGGTCTTCTGCACCACCATCAGAGGTTGGATGCCACACTGTAGTAAACCAGGGAGTGGGCCCGTTTACAGAAACCTTAGTATCGCTCATTTAGAGAGACGAGGCACTTGGCAAACTCCAGGGCTACATCCCTTGTGTTATGAGGTCCTAAACTAGAACTGCGCCTCCTTTGTAAATACTTGGAAGACACTTGTACTCCTTTTGCCAAGGAACCAGAGAAGACTTGGTTGTCCCTTTTCCTGCCAAATGTTCCTGCTCTCTTAAAAGAGCTGGAGCGAGCTACATTTCCACCTTCAATACACCACCATGGGCGATGTGTACTGCCTGCCCAACAGGCATGGCTGAACAAGTGTGCCACCCCCTTGCATACAGTGGAAAGCAGCCTAAGGCACCCGTGGGGCGCACACATTATAATGGAAAGAGAAGGTTATTGCAGCCAATTATCACAACATGACAGCCAGCAGGGAGCTGAAACACTGAATGCCCGCTGAATAGCTATGAATGCTTCTTTGTGATCATTTGGCTGACATGGAAGAACCAGTCTTTAAAGGCAACAAGGTGATAACACTTTTGTTTTTCCAAATGGAAGTGACAGTCGGATGGGCTCCAGCCAACGCAGCTTGTAAGGCGAGCGCCGCAAAGCGCACACTGTAAGCCCAAGAACCTAAGTGATATATAGAGGAATATATTGCTGTGTTGTTAGACTGCTGACTAGCAATACGGAGGCAGTTGGTGCCCCCCCCCCCCAGGCTCGAGGCCCCTTTCATTTGAAGGATCGAAAGGCCTGGACGCCGTCCCTGCTGCCTAACATCCTGCCATGTTCACTCGTTGGACTGCTGCCCAGAGGAGCCTGCTTGGAACTTTGGGGGGTCCATGTTCACAGGAACATTCCTGGGCTCGAAAGCCAGCCTAAACATCTGTGAGCGGGAGGGCGTTTGCCTTTGTGGTGTATATGTGACGATTGTGTGCATATGAGACGCTGTACACGTGTGTGTAATTTGAGTGCATGAGGGAATGTGTGTATGTGACACAGTTGTCCCTGCCGGATGACAATCCCATTTCGTTCAAGCGCACTGCCCCCGATTCTCCCTCCCACCCCTATCACTTGTCACACAAAGACACACTCCCTACACTACTATCATACAATGCTGTGCCAGACAGAGGACCACGACAGGAGAGACCTTATGGGTTGGCTCAAGTAAGTTTATAGTTCACATGGAAAAGGTGTGACCAATTTGTGGCAGGACCAAGACTGGTTTGCAATTGGCTGGTGCCCTTCTTTAATGGGGAGGACAGGCTGACAAGTTATGGTATGGAAGGTTGCCAAAGCAATGGCAGCTATGATTAATTCAAATCCTTGCATGCATCATTTTGTAGTGCCAATGGGCAGGCTAAATGGCAGAGGCGGCACTATCATCATAATAACTGGTTATTTATAACGCGCTTTACCCAGAGGTTTCTAAGTGCAGACCCGGGTATGGAACCGGTGTTGCTTCGCGTCGTCTTGCTTCCAAGGCGTTGGAAGCATTACATTACATTACTCTTTGATTTTACTCCACTCTCCCCTCCAGGGTTATATTTCTCATAATCCACCCTTATTTGTGCACCTGTCCTTAAGCAGGTAGACCCACAGAATAAAACATACGAATGCAATTTGTAAGGTAACCCAGTTGATTGATGTACCTGCTGGAGCGATCTGTGTGCAAGATCAAGGTCCCCAGTTTGTATCCCGGGTGAGCTGGCAAAGCATTTCATCCTTATGAGGCTGATGATAAAATGAGTACAATTTGGTTTACCGAGGTCTTCCTGTCTTTGGAGGGACGGGGAAGCAGCAAACAGAGCCCGTAAGGCATAAGCTCTATCCGAGATCCCCCCCTGGTGCCCAATAAGGTACAGCTGGGGGCAGCAGGTGGCACCAACAGGTCCTGGATACTCCTGGATAGTGGGAGTGAGTGAAGAAAATGGGAATAGCCCGTGGAAAGTAGCAAGCCTCAGGTTTTGTGAAGCACCCCCATGTCCAGCACCACCCAGACCACCCCATTCATAAACTGGAGAACACGTCGCCCCTGGGCTGATGGGGGAGGTGGAGGGGTGGCAAGCGTGAAATAACTCATGCATGCAGACTCCTTACACAGTCAATGCCCATGCAAGCCCCCTAGCACAGCAGACATGGTAGTACTTCACGTGTGCCACTGTGGGGCAGGAGAGAGCTATGGCTCACCAGTGACTATGCCTTGAGCTTTGATCAAGCTGAGGGACAATTCAGTCTGTCATGCACACTATTTAAATTAGTATTACTAGTATTATTATTTTTTAG
The DNA here is from genome assembly GCF_040938575.1 of Ambystoma mexicanum. Classification (NCBI taxonomy): domain Eukaryota; kingdom Metazoa; phylum Chordata; class Amphibia; order Caudata; family Ambystomatidae; genus Ambystoma; species Ambystoma mexicanum. The sequence goes on from NC_090922.1 coordinate 510,192,812, forward strand.
AAGCAAATAATACAGTCTATTAAAAGGATGCATACTTTTTTGTGCAGGTCACACTTCTCGGAATCATTTCTCATGATCCCAGTTATGGCAGCAAAAGACTATAGGATCCACTTGGATAGAGTGATTATGCCAGGGTCACCAGTGGAAGCCTGGCAGGGATCCCAGAGGGTCTGTAAATGCATGCACGTCACACTCTACATGCTCATGTGGTTTCTTTGGTTGTCATGGGGATAGGGATGAGATATGCGACATTTGGCTACCAATGGCTTTTAAGCTCACTTCATTCTGTATTTGTGTACAATATCTGTGTGGCGTGTTGCCAGTATAAAACGTAGGGCTACAAATACCAGAATTCAATCTAAGGGAGCCTAAAGGCCAGGCCTCAGTAAGCATCTCGCTAAAATGCATGTGAGAACATCGCCTACTCTTCGCCATGGTTTGAAACAGCCACGAATCTTATCAGTGGCGCAATACCCTTGAGCTCACCAGGCTCAAGCCCCCCCTCCCCGAATTGTTGGCTATGTAGTCTCAACCTGGTTGGCCCACAGAGCCGGGGACGGACAGAACAGGACACAGATGTTAAAGGGCGCTTGGGCTTCGCTGTTAACGAAGGCCCTGCGATTACTAACAGGAAGCATTTGCAATTGGTATTGGATTGGATTGTATTCAATATTCATATAGCGCTCTTTCCACATTTGTATGGCCTGAATGCTCTTTGTTTTCGGAACGCCCTCGGTGACCACAGTCCATGTGCAGGAGGTTCTAAGAGTTTGAGTTAAAAGATGCATGTGTGCATTTTTACCAGGTTAGGAATTAGGTGGGCTGGCTAGGCTCCAGGAAGCAGGCCGGAGGTCAGGCACGTGGGTAGGTGCTGTTGGAGGTTTAGGGTAGAGTGCTAGTGCTGAAGAGTCGATGTGTGCCCAGCTAGACTGAAATAGTTTTTCGTTGGTTGTCACTGTATTCTAATGACAGAGGTGTTACGTCAGTGGTTTCAGTGTGGACGGCTATGTGTGCTACTAGACCAGAATAGCATAGCCATAGCTGCATTCTAGGGTGCACCGATGGATGGCCCTGCCTATGGCCTGTGTCCACTGATGTGGTGTCAGGAATACATACCATATGCTTGGATGGAGTCCCACTGCAGTGCTCTATTTCTTGGTCCAATGCAATTGACTGGTCTCGCTATTCGTGGTCTCCCTGGAATGAAAGTCTGAGCAGTGGGAGAGGGTCCCGGAGGGAAGAGGGGTGGGAGGTGAGGGGAGGATGATAGTTTGTAACGGAAGGTGTGCCTCTGCGAACGCTGCCGGCATCCATGTGCTGTTGTGTTTGGGTCAGCGTTTCTGTGAGCCTATCGAGAGTGTAGAGTGGGGGAGGGTTTCAAAAGGAGGGAGGGAAAAGACAGGATTTGAGGGCCTTTCTGAATGCAAGGTGATTGTCAATATTGCGAAGGTGCAGTGAGTTCAGAATGGTCGGTGCTTGGATGGAGAAAGAGTATCCACCCAGACTGGAGGAGTTGTAATGTGGGACCACAAGGCAAGATACTGTGCGAGATCTCAGAGTCCTTGAGGGGTGGTAGTGAGTGATTTTGTCTTGGAGGAATTCAGAGCAGGTGTTGTGGATGGCCTGGTGGGTGACGCACGTGGCTTTAAAGGTAGTGCGTCCACCAATAGGGAGCCAATCAGGGACTCTTAGTGTGTAGGGCTGATGTGTTCTCTAGGGTTAATGAGCAGGTGGGCTGCAATGTTTTGGATTCTTTGCAGTTTCCTTAGCTGAAACGCTGGTGTGCCTAGGTGAAGGCAGTTTGCATAGTCTACGCGGGTGAGCATGATGGAGATGTAGGAGGAATGGTGAGGGTAAGTGAGTTATGGGAAGATACGCCTAAGGATGCGTAGATGGAAGAAACAGGTTCTGGATACAGAGTTGATAGGATGGGAGAGGGATACATCTGTGTCCAGTGTGCATCCAAGGTTTTTCACCCAGGTGGAGGTTGCCAGTGGGGGGTCCTAGGGATTACGGCAAGGGATTTGATTGGGGGAGGATTGCTGTTTTCCCGCAGTCGAGGATTTCAGTTTTCCCAGGATTGTGGATGAGGTGGTTGACCGTCATCCATTAGTCAATATGCGAGAGGCATTATAACAGATCTGGACAGTTGGAGCCTGGTGATTTAGGGATTTTAAGGATGATCTGGGTGTCTTCTGCGTATTTGTAGCAGTGATGGAGGGTTAGTACTTGCATGCCAGGGGAGTGATTGGAAGGGTAAGGAGGGACAGGCGACAGCCCAGTCACACAGCAGTACTTCAGTGGGTGATTTCAGACTTAACAGAGAGAGTTAACTGCTTGTAGCATTGAAGCTGTACTAGACTAGTCTCATTAGAATGCCTAATGAAGTTAGATACTCCCACACAAATAAGTTAGCCCCTCCCCCACCATCTTTAAAGGTAGCGACCTCCTCCAACATTTGAAGGGTTAGCGCCCGGAAATGTAGGTTTCGTTGTGCCCTTGAATTTTACAGATAATCATGATATAATTACACATTTTATTCCCAGATAAAACTGAAGATACTAAGTTCCAACTGGTGATTTTCAGTTTTAAACAAGGTTTCTTTGTAACAACCTATTTTTCAACAATTTTAAAAAGTTCAAGAATGTGAACAAGGCATGTATATTTTTTAAAGCAAAGGGTGAGGCTGGGTCTTTTGATGAACCCTTTACACTTGTAAGCAGTCTGCTTGAATACTGTGTGGCAGAAGTCCTGCATTTCACTCGCATGTAACTCATCACACAGCTGATTACCCTACTCTCTCCACTGAAGCGGAAGTTAATCCATGCCAGCTTCGGCCAGAGCATGCACAGATGCAGTACCCCTGCCCGCCCCTCCTCGCTTGTCACCTGTAATTCCATCGTTTGTAGGCTGACTTGTGGCAGAGGTGTCTCTGCGCCCCCTGGCTTTTCCCAGGTGGGGCAGTGAAATCCTTCGAAGCCCCCCACTCAGGGCTTTAAGGGGGCCGCAGCCAGGTGGGGCCAAGATCCGGCCGTCTCTGCGATGTACTCCGTAGCCGGGGCCCTGCTGGGGCTTGCCCTGACTAGCCCATGCCACACTGACCTCCCAGGCAGCCGTTTAGCCGAACGCTGCACGGTTACATGGTTGCCTGCAGGTATCAGCATTTCAGATTAGAAAAAAGAAAAGTCATTTTTTCTTATCTGAAATGCTGACACCTGAAGTCAGCCCTGTAACCTAGCAGAGCTTCACTTAAACCTGCTGTGTGATGTCTCTTTATTCAGAAACAGGAGGAGCGCTGGGTTGGCCAGACTCTCCTTTTGTTTCTGAGTAAAGAGCTCCCATGCAGCAGGAAGCCCATCAACCATGCTAGGTGAAAGGGCTTTATTTGCATGTTAGCTCTTTACTCAGAAACAAAAAGAGAGGCTGGCCAACCCAGCCCTACTCCTGTTTGGGATAAAGAGACATCACACAGCAGGGAGCCCATTGCATTCAAGGAGCAGTGTGGTTAAAGGGTTGTTAGCGACTGGGGGGCTCTTGTTGGGTGCGTGGCCTAAGCACTCGTATTTAGGCCACGCCCCTAACGAAAGCACCCCCCCTCAATTTACCAACCCACTTACAGCACTGCCCCCACCCCACAAGTGAAAATGCAGCACAGATAGAAGTATACATGTAGGGTGCTGCAAGGCTGCACATATGGTGCTCAAACACACAGATCCATAACCACTTAAAATGTGTATGCTCAACACGTGTGAACACACATGCATACACACACCTCTCATATGAACACACATCCCATATAATATATATATATATATGTATATATATATATATATATATATATATATATATACATATACACACACACAACACTGGATGGGACCACGTACTCTATCCCCCCACCCCCTCTGTCTACCCGCTCCCCAAATTAAAACACTAAAAGGCAAGCAAGCATCGCTGATGCAGGCACGCGGCCGGGTGCGCGCACAGCTCGCCTGCGCTCGTGATCCCTGCTAGACCTCTCAAGGAAGTTCTTCCCTTCATTGAACATGGCATTAATCACCATAAAATTGCAGCCTTTCCAAGCTGGAGTTTGAGGCAAAAAGCTAAAAATAAGCACTTAATCACCAGCAAAAACGTTGTCACTGGCAACCGTGGAGGGTAGCGAAATGCATCCATTCGCCAATGGGTGGCCCATGGCGCCTCAAAGAGAATAGAAAGAGACCGGAAACCACATGCTATGAGAGTCAAGCCACCATCTAAACATCCAGAGCATCTCTAATACGTCATAAAGGTCCTTGCCTCTGTGGGCCATAACCCCCCACTAGCGCCCACCGATTGCGGCTGAAAGCATGCGTCAAATCAGGAGAAGAAAGACTACACCGTCCAAACTAGCTCCTGCCTTACTTTTGCTTCCTTCAAGGGCACTTCCCCCTCCCCATAACAGCGACTGTCTCGTGTAGCACAGCCTTCTGGGGTATGTAGTCCTGCATGTTAAGAGGCACCACGACTGACTTCTCCAATCGCCTCATTCTGTAGGGGTTGGGACAACCAGACTGTGTGGGATGTTTTTATCCACGCATCCAAGCCCTACCTAAAAACTGTGCAGTACTGACATGGAAAACATCATGATGGCCAGAGCTTCCCAGAAAATGCACAGGGAAATGCATGAAGAATAGGCTGCCACTCATTTTTGCCGATGTTATGGGCACAGAAGGACACTGCCTAAAACCACCATTGGACTACCCACACAGTAGTCTGAAACCATTGGGAATGGCAATGCTGATTGCCAAAAGCAAACCCATAACTGTTGGGAATTCATTTTCTTAAATCCCAAAAAGGGGTGCAGTACCAGTACTCGCCACTATCCAAAAGCCGGCGTTTTAAAACCACCAGATTTTGTAGAAAACTGAATAAATGAACCCAAAGCAAGCCAAAGAAAGACTTACTGAGAGGTGGATCCAATGTAAAGTTATATTCTGAAGTGACTTGAAGGTGTATAACAAGACTGGCTGAGCTGTGGATTTCAGCAGTTTAAGTAAATTTGGACTGAAAGACACTACAAATCTAAATGTTCAAATTGACTGAGTGACCTACTTTTGAGTGTCACATAGGTTGAAATTGTTTAAATGTCATAGTTTTAAACTTAGAATCAGCATTCTAGCTGCATATGTAAAAATGTTTAGTTTTATTTGAATGCAGAAACTGGGGAACAAAAAGTGACATTTTATCTGAAACTTGGCTTAAGGAACTGGATTCGGCCCACCAGCCACCCCCATCAGGAGTGAAACTTGAGTCACAGCTGTGTTCCCAGGCCTATCTGCCTTTTGCTGGCCACACTAAGGATATGCCATCTCTCTGATAATTGAATTAAGGGGAGCCCCACAGAATACAGGAGCTCTGAACAAAGCCCTGTCCTGACTCAGGCAAATGTTTTATTGCAGATGTTGTAAAACAGCTTCCTCTTGGCAGAAGCTGGGAGTGGCAGGGTCTCTGAGCTTGGCAGAAACTGGAAAGACTGGTTTCTGTACCATGTGACCTGAAAAGACACACCTCTATAGCCAGAATATGGTTTTAGAAAAAGATGAATAACTCATAGTACGGACTTGTGAAAATTATTTAAATGATACCATAATTCTTGTGATTTTTCTGCCCACATTTTAAGAGGTTTTTCGAACCGGTGGCATGTTCAGGGGGGTTTTAGCGGAAAAGAGGATATTACTCAAAATGTGTGCATGTGAAAAATCTGACACTTCATCAACTAATGTCCATACTCCTTGCGCACATGTGTGTAAATTTGGGGTAATGTCCGGAATTGCAAACCAGTTAAAAAGTGCAAAATATTGCCATTTCTGAATGCAAGCCCCCAGGAAGAGCAGATTTGGACAGGGTATACCTCCTGTGATATGTGAGGGGTGCGTGTAATTTTAAAACAATATGTACCTCTGCAAATATGTATTTGGTTCAAATCTAGATTTGTGTGCAAGTTGACAGGAGGAGTGGACTTTCTGCAGGCTGTAAAATGACATCACTCTGACACAACTTAGCTCCCCCAATCAGGGGAGAAATGAAAGCTTGGCCAATGATAAGTGGAGAGGGGCTGGCTAGCGATGCTGCTCACACACACCCATTAAAAAAACACATAAAAGCAGACAGACAGGACAGATAGGGACATTCATTTCCATTTGCAGCTGGAAGCTCTGCCAAAATTCCATACATTACCTCCATCAAATCTCCAGAGAGCCAACCTAGAGACTTCAATCTATCCAGAACTAGAGACCCAGACCAGACCAGCAGAGTAGAGCTGACCTGTTAGCAAAACCAGAGAGAGCTGAACCAGAGTCCAGTTTAAAACCTGACCAGATCCATGACGAGGCCCATTTCACTCAAGAATATAGTGTGAGTACCTAGAAAACTGTGCAGAACCAATCTCTTAGTTAAAATAATATAATTCAATCCTATTTTAATCTAAGTAGAACTGTCTCCTAACTGTCAACTGTCATTTGTAAAGCTGTCACCTGTGATTTCTAGTTGCAAGCTGCACTTGTCTTTTTGAACTTTAAAATTTCAAATCTGAAAAACAACCTTTATTTAATCGCTCCTATAGTGATAGTCCTTGTAGTTCCTCTGTAATCGCGCTCGGCGCATTCACTAATTTAGCCGCGATTTGTCATTTTACCGCGATTTGCAAATTTCTTCACATGTAAAAATCTGCTGCTGCTTGCCTTTCATTTGCCAGAAATTCGTTTAACCTGCTAATTATCCCTGAATCATTGCTAGTGTGAGCCTGGACTAATATTAACTAGATACCACTCACCCTGAATCTCTAGAGGGAATTAAAAGCATTTTAACATATTTTCACTCCATTGCCAGCACATATCAAAGCATTTGGGCCTGTGTTTCCAACTTCTGTAGTCTAAGCTTGCTGGGTTAACTGAATCACATTTAATTGCATTTCTGAGAACTGTGTGCCTTCCTTCCATTTCCTTGCATTGCATAAAAGGGGGGGGGTGAATTGTACAAGAAAGTGATTACATTGTCTTTGCTGAAATCCTATCAAGTTATTTTTTTACTGCATTTCATTCCATATTGCATCCATTTGAAACCATAAAAGTATTGTTGCTATCTTATCCATTTCATGTCAACTCCTTAGTGATTATCAAGAAGTGTGCTAGTGTCAGATTCTCCGTTGTTAATCTTTAGCATATCAGATTAAGTGTGATATTTAATTATTAATTTATTATAAAGTGTGATAGATATATATTGCTTTACTTCTCAAATAAACCTTTTAACTTGCAAAACAGAACTACTTCTTGGCTCAGTGGGGTCAGGGGGATTCTGAGAGAGGGGTGTTATATAGGGGTAGTCATCCAGAACGCATGAACTGGACATAAAGATATATCAATAAGGGTTTTCATTCAGTATTCTAGACTAGGCGTTGACTTGGCTGTAGTGCTGAATTGAATCCTCTTACAAATTGGGGGCTCGTAGCCGGGATTCTGGGTTAGAATACCACTTGTGCAGCTTAATACAGTGTGCTAACTGACGGGATACATACATCCAGTCGGATCACCACGCTGCATTACGCTGTGAAGCATTCCTCAAAAGGGACACTCCAAGAAAAGTTCTGTTCTGCAAAAATAAAATACTAACGTCTGTAAGTCAGGACAGAGACCAATCTCTAGAATGACGACCTTGGTAGATATGAAAATAGCCAGAGAGCACTTCTTACATAAACTATTTGTGAGAGGTGAATGGGCTGAGCAGGGCCAGGAGGCCTGGTTGCAGGCCATCACGCGACAGGCCACTGAAACAGGGTCAGACTTATGGAGAGATCAGGGTCCATTACATGTGGCCCTGAGTGAACTATATATGGCTCCTAAGGCCAAAGATGAACACGACAAGATTGTTAGGATAGCGGCATATTTATATTTATATATGGGAGCCATACAGAATAAATGTGCTGAAGGCCATGATCTGGCAAAAAGGCAACAGATGGCGTTAGAGAAGGCCCAATCTGATCTGGACTCTTCTGAGCAAAGGCTGCACAGAAGCCAGGAGTCAGAAAATGAGACCAGACAGTAGATCACTAAAATAAAGGAGGATATGGATGTGCTGCAAAAGGAAAAGTCAGAACAGGATACCAGATTTCTGGCCTTGCAGAAGGAACACCAAGAAGGTTTGGACTCCCTACTGCAAAGCCAGAAAAAGCTGGAGCAACAACTGGACTTCAACAGGGTATGTGCTGAGCAGGTAGTCACCCTGCAAGGCCACCTAGATAGGGAAAAGGCAGAAAGCAATAAACTGATTCTGAAAGACCTGGATACCCAGGCAGAGTTTGATGAAGAGCGCCGGAAAGCTGGTGCCCTTCAAAGGCAGAGGGACGACCTGGCGGCACAAATGCAGGCTCTTAGTCAGGAAAGGGATACCTTAGGCCAGGAAGTCTGCCACTTAAAAAGGAAAATGGAAGAAAATCACCTGGCCCTCCAGGGACTGGGTGACCTCCAAAAAGAACACCAGAACTTGTTAGAGCACACCAGGAAGGTGGAGGATGCTCTGGCAAGAAAGGAGCAGGCCAATAGGGACACAGCTCAGGAGGTAACCCTCCGGCAGCAAAGACTGGCCCAGTTCTCCAGGACCAACCAGGAAGCACAGAGGGAAAATGAGGCCCTCTGTCAACACAATGATAGGCTCCAACAACAGGTAGCGATGCAGGAGAGACTGATAGAGTCTAGTAAGGCCTTGACTGAGGAACTGAAAGCACAAATGCAGGCTCTTGCATTGCAACAGGGAGCAGGGGCGGATAGAGATGAGGTCCGCTGGGAAAGAGAGACTCCTGACCATAACCTCAGGAGCCCTAACACCAGGGGCCTTCATCTCTCCCAGTCCCTGGACTCTACCACCCCCATGTCCCCTGGCGCACATGAGCACAGGGCCACAGGGATGGCAGATTACTATCCAGCTAAAGGTATGGGGCTCATAGGCCAGTACCACTCAGGAATGGAGGGGTGGGCATCCGGGTATGGGCACCCAAGTACAGTACAGTTCAGTGGGGAACCCCAGGAGAGTAGGCCCATTAAGGGCATCCTGAAAACCTCTGCCCATTTAGGTCAGTGGAGGGGGTACCCATCAAATCCTGGCAGCAAGGAGGAATCTGAAGACTCCTCTGAACTGCGCAGGACACAGGAGACCAGGTCCCCACATTCTGCCAGCCATTCCCAGGGTCGCAGAATCCGGGAAAACCTGGAAGAGCAGACAGGAACCTCTGGGAGCAGTGCCTCTGAGTCAGAGGATGAATGGACAAGGGTTACCCGAACCAAAAAGGCCAATAAGGCAAAAAGGGCCTTGCTTAAGGACCCCTTAAAGCAGATTAAGGCGATCAGGAGCGTCATCACGCCTTACCATAAGAATGCTAAGTATTCTGTTTGGGAGCACTTAGAGTTGTTTGAGCAAATGATGGAGACTTTCCATTTGAAGGACAGCCAAAGCTGTATTCAATATGTAAAGTGGACCTTCTCCCCGGAATACTCCAGTTTCTTTGCGGGGCTGGAGGACCAAAATCATTTAAGATGGTCCACCTATAAGGCGGCCATCTTGAAACATTTTTCCATTCATAGAAATCCTCAAGAGGCTCGCAAGGCAGCCTACAATTTGCAATGTGGGGAGGATCAGGCCCCACAAGAATTTGTGCAAGAACTGAAACGTGCTTTTGCGCAGACCACCAGAAGGGTGCACACAGACAGTAGAGAATTCATCAATACATTTTTTCATGCCTTGCCCAAATACATAATGACCCAGCTCATGAGGGATTTTCACGAGAAAAGATCTTTAGACTGGGTCATTGAACAGGCTACCCGGATCTATGAGGTGCAGAAACCGGTAGATAGCAAAAGTAATGCCCAGAAAAACCCCAAAGCCAACAGCACCCCTGCTGCTGCCAAGGTGGCAGAGGAAAAGGTCACCCCTGTTTTGGATTTGGAGATGGGGGGGCCTAAAAACCTACCTGCACCTAATAATGCTAGGCCCAGAAGGTCCTCGGGCCAGTCACAGACAGGGAGCCAGGGAGGCAGCCCCACAAATGGGGTCCCTCGCTCTCCTGATTATGTAAGCCCCCGTTACAAGGGAAACAGACCTATCCTGGGTTATGTGTGGACTCCTCCAGCCCAAGGGGGGAGATCCAGCCAAGAACCTAACCCAGGGAACTTTCCTCCTAACTTCCCACCGGAGGGCAGAAATTCTCTGAATCCTGGGCAGAACTTTTTCCCCAGGTATCCACCCAATTTCCAGCCCCAAAATCCTCCACCCTTCTTTCCCCAATTCCCTGAGCCCAGACAACCTAATCCGGGAGAGGGGAGGCCAAGGGTGGAGGGGTGCCCAAATCTTCCCAACCCGGGGTATTACCAGAGGAGGGACAGCTACCCTTCCCGGGATTAGCCCAGGGGAGAAAACAGGGCCCGTATCAGCCTGAGCGGGTTTCCCAGTTAGAGCGCCAGGTTCAAAACATGGCGCAGGATCTGGGTCACATACTGAGGGCTCAGCAGAACCCTCAGATCGGCATGCCGGCGCAGAACGCACCCAACTCTGGACCTGGTGCTCCAGAACAATGACGGGGGCAGCACCCCGATAACTCACCGGTTCCCAGGGAGGAGGCACAAAGGGAAGGGGGGTGTAAAGTCTTGGAGGAAGCTTCCTTCCTCACTTGTAAACAGCCCCTGGAAACCCAGGAACCGGAAACAAAATCTCTTGCCCCTGAAAGTCTGCCTCCTAAGGAGCAGAGGGGGGGTAGGAGAAACAAAAGACCCAAACAGACTCAGTTTGAGGAGGAGGTACAGATCTTCCAATTTGAGGGAGAGGGATCCTCAGAGGATCCTGGGAAAAGCATCTTCTCCTTCAGAGATGGGGCAACTCCTCCCAAAGAAAAATGGGTCCGTAGGGATGCAAATCCAGACTGGGGAGATGTGGAGACTGAGCTACCGCCGCCCACCATCTCATCCCAGAACCAACAGCAAGAAAATCCCCTGGTTCAAACCCATCCTGGTGACTGCCTCCAAAAAGGGGGGGCGGCCCAGAACCGGAACCAGGGGAACCCACAATGGCTCTGATCTCCAGTTGCCAAATTTTTCTTTCAGATTCCCAAGGCTCTCCACAGAATTCTGCCCAAATCTCTTCGCTAGCGATGTCCAAAACCAGAAAATTAGCCCACCAGTTGTCCAAAAATGTACATTATCTGTGCCCCCTTGAGGAGAAGGAGGGAAGATATTATGCCCCGGTACAAGTACAGGGGCAGGGTACAATTTTGGCACTGGTGGACACTGGATCTCAAGCTACCCTTCTGTCCAGAAGGGCCTTTGACGAACTGAATGCAGGAAGGGGAGAGAATTATCGTATTCCTCTCACCTCTCTTCCTGGACAACTCCAGAACTTCGACGGGAAGGAAATTCCCGTTGAGGGGACGGCAGACTTGGACATTAAAATTGGGCGACACAAGTTGAAACACCCGGTCATAGTTGTGACCCCAGAGGGCACCCCTTGTTTACTAGGGAATGACCTCCTGAGAAGGTTGTCACCCCTAATAGATTGTGTAAACAAGGTCCTCTGGACCCAGACTAGCCGACCAATAAAATTAAAACAGAGTGTCAACCATGTTAGTCTAAACGGCACCTGCCACATGGTTGAACAAAAATCTGACCACGTAGAATTTCACTTCCAGAACAACCAAATTCCAGACGTGACAGTAATAGCAGTAGGACAACAGACTGGTGATGGGGGGTCCTCTCTATTTCTGAAAATCAACCTTCCTCCCAGTTTAAAGTGGTATTCCACGCTGGAAGGAAACACTCTGAAATTCTATACTAATCCACAATCAGAAACTCCCACTCCTATAGTCCAGAAAGATTTGAAATTAGCTCAAAGCCTGGCTGATATTCAGCAAATTGGAGAGCAGTTGTTCATCCCTGTACAGTTAAATGATGGGAAGGACTCTGTTCTCGCTCGAGTGTGTGTGAACAACGGTAAGAGCTTCATCAGCGAAGCCATGTTCCGCCAACTCCCAAAAGATCCAGCCATTCCCACATTCAAACTGATAGACAAATGGGAAATGGACCTGGAAGCACCCAATTCCAAACATCTCCTGCCAAGCAGGTGTATGCTCAAAATCTCCATTGGCAACAAGAGCATAGTCCATAATTGTTGGGTCGTGCGAGACGTCACTGCCGCCTTTTACTTAGGCAGTGACATTCTCAATCGCTTTGCCATTAGTTTGGACCTAATAAACTTCAAAGCTTGGTCCCGATTAGCGGATAATCCCATGGGCTTTGATGATCCAGAAAAAGCATTTAGGTCAGCTCAATTGCTACCTTATGCAGTTGAAATTCAGATCAAAGAGGAAGTCACCATCCCAGAAAGGACCCGACAATTCTCCCTGGAAGTGAAAGTTAAAAGAGGACAATATTTGCAAAACCCTGATGCTTACATACATCTAAACGCTTCTCTCCAACAGCAAGGGTTGGGGGTAAACCCAACTCCATTAGTCAACATAGAACATGACACCATTCCAATAGAGGTGGATAACAGCGACTTACAGAGTATTACTCTAGCCGCAGGCACCATTATTGGAATGGCGGTTGATGACCGACATTTTTCCATAGATTTAGGAAATGAACTGTTAGGACCAATCCCCAAGGACTGTTTTGACAGTGACAGTGAGGACAATACAACACCAGACAGGATTTTTACCCGGCATGGGGGGAACTTCCTGGTGTACACTTCCTGCCCCTATGGTAAGGAAGATGTGACTTGTGACTTCAGGAGGGATGAGGTGATTTTCCAAGTCCATGAGGGCTGCCTTTCCCACCTGAAGCCTCCAGTCCAAATCAGCACTCTGACCAGGGACTTCTCCACCCAGCTGGAGGAGGCCGCGGAGATAGCCAAACCAGAAGTCTTTCCAGGCTTCAGGCAGATGGTGGAAGAGAGAGTCAACCTAGCTGATGCCTGTGTGACTCTGGAACAAAAGCAAAAGTTGAAACAAGTTTTCTTGGATTTCCAAGATCTCTTTGCGGTAGACTCATATGACTGTGGTCGCACTGACATCCACACAACAACAATCCCCACGGACCCTGGCATGACTCCAGTGTTTGTGAAGCAATATCGCTTGCCTCTCGCATCAATGGAGTCCCTTACTGAAATAATTAAGAACCTTGAGTCCCGGGGAATAATCTGTCCAGTCCACAGCACCTTCAATAATCCGGTGCTGGGAATATTGAAGCCAAACGGCCAGTGGAGACTCTGTGCTGACCTCAGGGAGCTCAACAAACGGGTCCATACTTCCCGATGGCCTCTGCCCTACATTGACCAAGGACTGGCCCAGATCCAGGGGTCACAGGTATTCACTGCAATAGACCTGACCAATGGGTACTGGACCGTGCCTGTCAGTAGGGAGGACCAACACAAACTGGCTTTTACCTTTGGGGGCCAGCAGTACACCTGGACCCGGACTCCCTTCGGATACCTCAACTCCGGCAATGAATTCAACATTTTCCTACATAAGGCCATGCCCGACCTGGGTGCGAGGGGTAACCTGGCTTATGTAGATGATGTCCTCATCAAAAGTTCATCTGTGGAGGAACACATAGCGGAGATCCGTTATGTTCTGACCCAGTTGAGGGCCGCCGGAGCAAAACTTTCCTTTCAAAAAGCACAGTGGTGTAGAACCCGTGTTAATTTCTTGGGGCATGAGATTACTCCTCAGGGTCTCTGTCCCCAGGAAAAGAAAGTGGAAGAACTTCAGAAACTGAAAGACCTCACAACTCTGCAAGAACTAAGGAGCCTCCTTGGACTGACTAATTACAGCAGAAAGTTCATTGAGGGCTATGCAGAGATCACTAGACCCCTGATTAATCTCCTGAAAGGGGGAGTTAAGTGGGAATGGGGTCCAGAACAAGCCGAGGCAGTAAGACAACTCAAAAGAAGCCTCTCACAAGCGCCCTGCCTAGCTTACCCTGTCAGAAACAAGGAGTTCTTCCTGGAGACGGGGTTCTCTAATACGTGCTTGACGGCAGTATTATACCAAAAGCATGACAAGGTCAATAAAGTAATCTCCTATGCGAGCAAAACTTTATCCTCTGTGGAGGAAAAATTCAACGATTGTGAGAAGGCACTCCTGGCGACGGTGTGGGCATTGAAGAATTACCGCCCGTTTATCCAGGGGGAACACATCATAGTGGAGACTCCACACCAGCCTCTGCAATATCTCCAAAGTGACAGAATCCGGGCCGGAAATGTGAGTAATTCCCGAATTACTTCCTGGATTCTGTCAATGCAAGGCTTTCCTGTGGAGGTCCGATATGGCCAAAACAAGAAGAGTCCCCTCGCGCAAGGTCTGGCTGACTTGCATGATTGTGCCAGAGAAAACTGTCTCGAGGACGAACGTCTAAAAATAAAGGACAACATGGAGGCATACCTTAATTCCCCACACAAAGTCTTTGAAGAAGACAAGTGTGAGGGAATGCCCACTGTGTATGTGGATGGATGCTCTTACCATGTTGACAACAACGGGGAGAAAGAACTGGTGGCCGGCGTAGGGAATGCATGGGTGAATGAGTCCCCAGAACCCTCCGCTGGATACAAAATTGGTCCCCGAAGTAGTCAGGTGGCAGAATTGATGGCTGTGCATCAGGCCATCCTCACTGCTGTCCAGCAACAACTCCGCGAACTGGTCATAATCACAGATTCGGATTATCTACGGAACGGGTTCGTGGAGCACCTGGTTAATTGGAAAACCAGAGGCATGTTATGTGCTAATAACAAACCCTTGAAACATGGGAAGTTGATCCAAAACATTGATGATCTGGTCACCTCGAATGAGATGACCATCTATTGGAAAAAGATCAAGGGTCATTCCAAAGTAGAGGGACCAGACAAAACTGGAAATGACTTAGCTGATCAGCTGGCCAAAACCGGGGCCATCCAAGGGGATCTAATTGAGATTGAGTCCCTGTTGGGGGAAATCCAGGTTACTGCTATCACTAGGTCCCAGACAAATGCTCACAACGACCTTCCAATTGCACAATGGAGTAAGGAGACCCCTGATGCTGATTTGATTACCGCTCAGAAGGGGGATCCAATAATTGGTAAATTTTACCAACACCTTGAGGACCCTGAGAACTTTCCCCTGACGGATACCGATTACATTGGGAAAGAGGACCTAAGAGTGTTGATGAAATGTCCAAAAATGTTCCGAATCCAAGATGGTTTGTTGGTAAGGAAATCCAAAGCTGGCCACGATCAGTGGGTGGTTCCTACCTCATTCCGAAGCCTGATGTTAAGTCACGCCCATGATGCGGCCACCGCCGGTCATAGGGGGTTTCACACAACACTGGAAATCTTAAGAGAGGTTGCATACTGGCCACACATGGGGCAGGACCTCGACCAATACTTGAAGGGGTGTCTTGTGTGTGCACAATTTCAGCCATCATCCCTCACGCACCGCGCGCCTCTCCAAAAGAGGGGGATGACACTGCCATGGTCAGATTTACAAATCGACTTTGTAGGCCCTGTGATTCGCTCTGCTAGGGGGAATAAGTACATGTTGACTGTGACATTCTTGTTTACCAAGTGGGTGGAATGTCTCCCAGCCCCAAATTGCAAGGCAGAAACTGCAGCTGCCTTGATGATTAACCACATCTTTTCCCGTTTTGGTCTACCTCAAAGGATTGAGTCAGACAGAGGTAGCCACTTCACCAGTGAAGTAATGACAAAGATGTGGGAGATACTGGGGGTCAAGAGAAAGCTGCATATTGCTTATAGACCAGCTTCTTCTGGGGCAGTAGAGAGATATAACCGGACAATTGTGAGCATATTAAAGAAGTTTGTGGCAGATTCTGGGCCAAGTTGGGATATCCGATTACCTCTGGTCCTAATGGCCATCAGATCTACCCCTTCATCTGCAACCAAAATGTCTCCATTTGAGTTGATGACTGGGCGCAAGATGGTGCTTCCGCAGCATTTGCTCTATAGGACCCAAGAGCAGACACTAATAAATGCCTCCACAACTCATGAGTATGTGGAGAATTTAAGGAAACACCTCCAACATGCTTTTGCTTACGCTCAGCGGAATCTAGAAAGATCGGCTGATAGCATGAAGACCCACTATGACCTGAAAACTTCCAGGAAGGAATATCAGGTGGGAGACCGGGTCTATCTATACAACTTCCAAAGAAACCAGGCAAAACAGCGGAAATTTTTGCCTACGTGGAAGTGACCCTTTGAGATCATCGACAAGATCTCCCCTGTGGCCTACAAAATCCACATCCCCAAAGGTCCTTTGGCAGCGGGGGAAGACAAGTGGGTCCACATAAACCAGTTGAAATGTTGCCATCCCAGGCACACTCTGCAACAACTGGAGGAATCCTCTGGAATCCTAGCGGGTACTGTCTCAGACTAATTCAGTTCCAACCATAAAACATACCACATCTAGTCTCTAAAATATTGTGATTTGCATGAAACTGTATCTTAGTTATACTGTTTTTTTTTTCAAAATAAGAATGTAATGTTTCGTTATGATGAAATGCATATGCTGCCCCACTATCTCAACAGTGGTGGAAAAATGTCTATGAATAGGTATTGCCGCTCTTCCTTTGTCGTCCTAGGAGAGATGAAACCATGGAGAATGACCAAGGAGGACGATCCGGAGACCGGGAGCAGAGACGCAACGGACCCGGGGTACCGCCCAATATTCCCATCAGGACCGGCGAGGAGAACCGATCGACCAGTACCGGATGGAGGAAAAGATGCTGAACTGTGCCATCTATTGGAAGAAGATGAGGAAACATCCCAGGTCTTGCGAGTCCCACCAGTGAAGGATCAGATGGCCACCGCAAGAAGGGGGGCTTGTGGGATGTTTTTATCCACGCATCCAAGCCCTACCTAAAAACTGTGCAGTACTGACATGGAAAACATCATGATGGCCAGAGCTTCCCAGAAAATGCACAGGGAAATGCATGAAGAATAGGCTGCCACTCATTTTTGCCGATGTTATGGGCACAGAAGGACACTGCCTAAAACCACCATTGGACTACCCACACAGTAGTCTGAAACCATTGGGAATGGCAATGCTGATTGCCAAAAGCAAACCCATAACTGTTGGGAATTCATTTTCTTAAATCCCAAAAAGGGGTGCAGTACCAGTACTCACCACTATCCAAAAGCCGGCGTTTTAAAACCACCAGATTTTGTAGAAAACTGAATAAATGAACCCAAAGCAAGCCAAAGAAAGACTTACTGAGAGGTGGATCCAATGTAAAGTTATATTCTGAAGTGACTTGAAGGTGTATAACAAGACTGGCTGAGCTGTGGATTTCAGCAGTTTAAGTAAATTTGGACTGAAAGACACTACAAATCTAAATGTTCAAATTGACTGAGTGACCTACTTTTGAGTGTCACATAGGTTGAAATTGTTTAAATGTCATAGTTTTAAACTTAGAATCAGCATTCTAGCTGCATATGTAAAAATGTTTAGTTTTATTTGAATGCAGAAACTGGGGAACAAAAAGTGACATTTTATCTGAAACTTGGCTTAAGGAACTGGATTCTGCCCACCAGCCACCCCCATCAGGAGTGAAACTTGAGTCACAGCTGTGTTCCCAGGCCTATCTGCCTTTTGCTGGCCACACTAAGGATATGCCATCTCTCTGATAATTGAATTAAGGGGAGCCCCACAGAATACAGGAGCTCTGAACAAAGCCCTGTCCTGACTCAGGCAAATGTTTTATTGCAGATGTCGTAAAACAGCTTCCTCTTGGCAGAAGCTGGGAGTGGCAGGGTCTCTGAGCTTGGCAGAAACTGGAAAGACTGGTTTCTGTACCATGTGACCTGAAAAGACACACCTCTATAGCCAGAATATGGTTTTAGAAAAAGATGAATAACTCATAGTTCGGACTTGTGAAAATTATTTAAATGATACCATAATTCTTGTGATTTTTCTGCCCACATTTTAAGAGGTTTTTCGAACCGGTGGCATGTTCAGGGGGGTTTTAGCGGAAAAGAGGATATTACTCAAAATGTGTGCATGTGAAAAATCTGACACTTCATCAACTAATGTCCATACTCCTTGCGCACATGTGTGTAAATTTGGGGTAATGTCCGGAATTGCAAACCAGTTAAAAAGTGCAAAATATTGCCATTTCTGAATGCAAGCCCCCAGGAAGAGCAGATTTGGACAGGGTATACCTCCTGTGATATGTGAGGGGTGCGTGTAATTTTAAAACAATATGTACCTCTGCAAATATGTATTTGGTTCAAATCTAGATTTGTGTGCAAGTTGACAGGAGGAGTGGACTTTCTGCAGGCTGTAAAATGACATCACTCTGACACAACTTAGCTCCCCCAATCAGGGGAGAAATGAAAGCTTGGCCAATGATAAGTGGAGAGGGGCTGGCTAGCGATGCTGCACACACACACCCATTAAAAAAACACATAAAAGCAGACAGACAGGACAGATAGGGACATTAATTTCCATTTGCAGCTGGAAGCTCTGCCAAAATTCCATACATTACCTCCATCAAACCTCCAGAGAGCCAACCTAGAGACTTCAATCTATCCAGAACTAGAGATCCAGACCAGACCAGCAGAGTAGAGCTGACCTGTTAGCAAAACCAGAGAGAGCTGAACCAGAGTCCAGTTTAAAACCTGACCAGATCCATGACGAGGCCCATTTCACTCAAGGATATAGTGTGAGTACCTAGAAAACTGTGCAGAACCAATCTCTTAGTTAAAATAATATAATTCAATCCTATTTTAATCTAAGTAGAACTGTCTCCTAACTGTCAACTGTCATGTGTAAAGCTGTCACCTGTGATTTCTAGTTGCAAGCTGCACTTGTCTTTTTGAACTTTAAAATTTCAAATCTGAAAAACGACCTTTATTTAATCGCTCCTATCTCCGTGACCGTTTGTGCTAGAGACTTGCTGTAATCGTGCTCGGCGCATTCGCAAATTTTACCGCGATTTGCAAATTTCTTCACATGTAAAAATCTGCTGCTGCTTGCCTTTCATTTGCCAGAAATTCGTTTAACCTGCTAATTATCCCTGAATCATTGCTAGTGTGAGCCTGGACTAATATTAACTAGATACCTCTCACCCTGAATCTCTAGAGGGAATTAAAAGCATTTTAACATATTTTCACTCCATTGCCAGCACATATCAAAGCATTTGGGCCTGTGTTTCCAACTTCTGTAGTCTAAGCTTGCTGGGTTAACTGAATCACATTTAATTGCATTTCTGAGAACTGTGTGCCTTCCTTCCATTTCCTTGCATTGCATAAAAGGGGGGGGGGGTGAATTGTACAAGAAAGTGATTACATTGTCTTTGCTGAAATCCTATCAAGTTATTTTCTTTACTGCATTTCATTCCACATTGCATCCATTTGAAACCATAAAAGTATTGTTGCTATCTTATCCATTTCATGTCAACTCCTTAGTGATTATCAAGAAGTGTGCTAGTGTCAGATTCTCCGTTGTTAATCTTTAGCATATCAGATTAAGTGTGATATTTAATTATCAATTTATTATAAAGTGTGATAGATATATATTGCTTTACTTCTCAAATAAACCTTTTAACTTGCAAAACAGAACTACTTCTTGGCTCAGTGGGGTCAGGGGGATTCTGAGAGAGGGGTGTTATATAGGGGTAGTCATCCAGAACGCATGAACTGGACATAAAGATTTATCAATAAGGGTTTTCATTCAGTATTCTAGACTAGGCGTTGACTTGGCTGTAGTGCTGAATTGAATCCTCTTACAACTGATGGCACCAGTCCTGAGCAGTGTGCCATCAGGATGCTACTTTGGGGCATGGGAATTGTCACACTACGGCTGGTTGCTCCTGTTACCAGGTGATCTGACACCACAGGGACTGCTCCGGGTCACGGGCAGTGGGGCAGCAAATGTCCACTCCCGTCCCAATGGCTGAGATACCAGAGGTGATTGCTGCCAAGACAGCACACAGAGGAAAGCCGAGCCAGAACCGCCAGCGCTTGATAGAAGCAACGTACCCACACACCCAAGAAGAGAAAGAATTCCATGTGGACCACTCTAGTCCTTATGTGGTGCGACATCGAGGCCGGCTGCTCCTGGACCCTGGGGCTGCGACATCATGGCAGGTTACTTCTGGACCCGGGGGCTGCGACACCATGGCAGGTTACTTCTGCCCCCGGGGGCTGTGACACCATGGCAGGCTACTTCTGGACCCGGGGGCTGCGACACCATGGCAGGTTACTTCTGGCCCCGGGGGCTGCGACACCATGGCAGGTTACTTCTGGCCCCGGGGGCTGCGACACCATGGCAGGTTACTTCTGGACCCGGGGGCTGTGACACCATGGCAGGTTACTACTGGACCCGGGGGCTGCGACACCATGGCAGGTTACTTCTGTCTTTTGTGGCTTGACATGAGTACAGGGGGCTACTCCCTGTGGCAGACATTGATCAGTCTAGTCCCAAAATCCAGTGACTGTGACTAGAGCAGTTTGGTCCTGTCCCAGAAAACCCCCCTCTACCTCAAAAATAGCATTGCCCTGAAACTCCATGTACGGCCGTTACAATCTCACACCAACCTCATTCTGCTCTCCCAGAGCTTCAATATCAAAAGAGCAGAGGGAACAGCTTTGATGTCACAGCACCCTCCCTCTGGAACTCCCTACCACCCATCCTCATAAACGAGCGATCCTAGACAACTTTTTAAAAAACTGGTGAAAACTTGGCCGTTCAACAAACACGATGAATGTATTTGTCTTCTTCAGCTGCTTGTAATTCTGTACAAACGCTGTGATAGTTCCAGGTCTGGGTGCTCCATAAATAATAAATAAAAACACCCCCCAAGCATATGATCCATCAACTGGGTAAATGTTGTAGTGTTGTGTCAATAGTTACAGGGTTTGGAATGTTACTTGGTCATGAATAGTGGAATGTGGAATGTTGGGGTTGTTCAGTTCAGTCAGTTATGTTTTGGTAATTAAAGAATACAGTTCGCACAGTGATGGTCTCTGGCATGAATGAGAATAAAACAATGGCAACGAGGATAAACGTGGCGTGAAAGAGCAAGCGACGTACAGTATAGGAGGCAGAAGCAAGAAAACAATGAAATTTTGAATACGAACAGCAGGAGTAGATCGGAAAGCTCAGCCCAGAGAAGGTGAATCAGTGAATCAGAGAAACACACGTAGATGGTAAGAGGATCGGCAAGCTGCATTTTAATGAGAAGGCGCGAATATAGTGAACAGCATTACAGCGTGTAAAACGGGGAAGGAGGCATTGCATCATTTGAATTGAATAAGCAACATACGTGAGGGAGGTCAGAGCACGAGAGAGAGCGCAAGCCTCAAACGTGCCTACCAACTCTGAATTGTTAGAGAAGGGCACCTAGAGACGTTCAGAAACGTGCCCCTAGTAACATGGAGCAGTTAGAAAAGGGAACCCAAAAACGTGCCAAACGTGCCGCCATATTTAATAACACAAAAAAAATGTTACTATAGTAACCTGATGCCAGCAAGTATACGGAAACAAGGAATAAGTATAATGAGGAAGCGCAATCGTAACGAATAAGAAATATACCGTGATAATCACTTTAAGCAACAATTATAATTTCTGTAATTCGTGATGGCAAACTAATAACAGACACACATAAGCCGTGCTGTAAACAAATAAAACAGACAGTAAATGATATCAACTATCAAATCAAATATTGTACAAGGAACGCAGAAAGATGTCTTCTAATGATGCAAGTGGAGACACAAGTGCCTCTTCACAAGTCATGTCAGGAACACCAGTCATATCGACTGACCAAACAAATGTTCTAAGAAAACCCACTCCTTTCAACCTAGAACCCCAGGATAATCAAGGGCAGAGATGGCAGGAGTGGCTAGATGATTTCGAGGAATTCTTGAGAGCAGTAGGAAATCAAAATGCTGTTAATAAACTGGATACAAACCTAGTAGGAAGGGAAATGAAGAGTGTTATTAAAACAATACCTCCAGAGGAAAAAACGACATACCAACTACTAATAACGGCAATAAATGCAAGGATCATTGTACCGCCTGACCGAGATTACAAACGCTACATCTTTAATCAATGCACTCAAAGCCCAAATGAGACCATTGCACAATTTTCCCTATGCCTGCAACGGAAGGCGATGTATTGTGACTTCTCACATTTCAGTGATGACGAGGCAATTAGATTGAGGATTATTGAAGGTTGCTTATCATCGCAATTCAGACAACATCTGCTAAAGAAGTCCCTTCCGTTGAAAGAAGTACTTGAGCTGGCACGAATCTATGAAAGAGTAAATAAACAGGCAGCTAATATAGAAAATCCCAAAGGACTGGACACCATAGCTGTTGTAAATCAAAAGCAAAACACACAATGGCAAAGAAGGGTTCCAAGTGAATACTACTGATACAACAATCGTAAAAGTGGTGGGGAAAGACAATGCTATAGGTGTGGGTTTGAATTCCCACACAGGGGTCAGTGTCCAGCTTTAGGCCACATGTGTCTACGATGTGGTCAAGAAAATCACTTTCAAAATATGTGCAGAGAAAAACTGCCCTGGACACCTGCGCAGAAATTAAGTGGGCAATTGGTCCCAACTCAAAGGTATGAGAATCAAAGACAATTCAATACAAGAACAAACACAGAAAGAGTGGACAATGGTGTGAGATCAAGTCAACCAAATTTCCGACCAGGATTAGTGAGAACAGTGGATGCTCTGGAAATTGAGGAGTCCAGGTAAACAGGATCTGAACAAATGCTCTTGTCACAGGAAAGCAATAGTCAAGAATGTTCTAAAGAAATATATAATGATCCATATGAAAATCCTCCCATAGAAGACAGAAGAGACATGAACAATGAATACATAGATTATGACATGTATAGCAAGGAATATGTAAGACTGATGTGTGGAGTATCGGATGAAAACAGAGTCATAAAGGTGACTATAAGTTTAGCAAATCAAAGCATACCTTTTTTGGTAGACACTGGTGCCATGGTAAATATAATGAGCAACAAGATGTATAAGAAAATAGCACACGTTATACCCGCTGTGACCGTCAAGAGCTAACATATTTCAATGGGGAGCTATAAGACCGTTGACTGTGAAAGGGAAATTTACATGTGATTTAATACATGAAGATTCTGATATACCTGTTGAAATATTTGTCATAGACAGTCCTGTAGAAGAAAGATGTCTCATCAGCTGCAAGACTGCAACGTGTATGAAAATTATTAATGTGAACTACAACAAATATGAGATGATAAAGGGTATTCCACCACAAAGACAGGATGTAGAAAACATAATAGAAGGCACAATGAACATAGAAGTGATCAAGGAGAAATTTCCCAATTTATTTAAAGGAGTAGGAAAGTTAAAAGGCGATGCAATACATCTTCACATTTACCCGAAAATTCAGCCGGTGCCCCAACATCCGAGGAGAATAGGGTTCCATCTTCAGGAAAGAGTGTCTAAGGAACTAAAGCAACTAATTGACAATGCTATAATTGAAAAGGTAGAAAGTGGTCCCACACCATGGGTGTCACCATTGGTGGTGGGTCTAAAAGCTCATGGACGTATCCGCTTATGTATGGACATGAGAATCCCCAATGTAGCTATACAAAGAGGAAGGTATCCAGGAACTAGCATTGAAGACATGATCATTAGATTAAATCGAGCAACTAGATTCACAAAGCTTGATTTAAATCAAGGATACCACCAGCTAGAAATTGATCCTGAGTCCAGGTATATAACTACATTTACAACTCATGAAGGTTTGTATAGATATAAGAGACTGAGTTTTGGAATATAATCAGCAGCGGAAATATTCCAAGAGGCAATCAGAAAGGTCATTGCTCCTGTTAAAAATGCATTTAACTACAGTGACGATATATTGGTGTATGGTACTTTTCAAAAACAACATGATGAAGCATTAGAAGAGGTGTGCACTGCTCTACAAAATAGTGGACTGACTCTAAATGGATCCAAATGTGATGTAAATTAAAAAAGTCTATTTTTTTTGGACATATATTCTCTGAAAAGGGAATAAGACCAGATTCAAAAAAGTGAACACCATTCTTTATCTGAAACCGCCAAAGGATATATCTGCTAAGTAAGATCGCTCTTAGGAATGACAGGTTATTGTGCTTGTTATGTGCCTGAATTTGCAACATTAACAGATCCTTTGTGACAACTGTTAAAAAAGGAAACGGTATTCATATGGGATGAAGAGTGCGACAACAGCTTTGAGTTGATAAAGAAAGAACTCATTAATAGCCGGCAATTAGCTTACTATAACCCAGAAGGGGAAACAGAAGTCACTGAAGATGGAACTCCTGTGGGACTAGGAGCAATCCTGGCGCAAGTTGAACCAGGAAAGGAAGATGAAAGGCATGTTATAATGTATGCCAGTCGAGCAGTGAACAAAATTGAACAAGCATATTCACAGGCAGAAAAAGAAAGTTTGGCGGCTGTGTGGGCTCGTGAAAAATGTCATCATTTCATAATTGGAAGCCCTTTCACGCTCATTACAGATCACCAGGCTCTGATATCATTATTCGGGAACCCAAGAGTTAAAATGCCCCCACGGATTGAAAGGTGGGGAATGTGCTTGCATGAATATGATTATGTTATTGTACACAAACCTGGAAAAGAAGCAAATCCGGCTGATTATTTATCTCGACATCCAACAAAAGAAAATTATGACAAAATGCAAATGGAAGCATAAAATGATATGTCATACTTACCTGCCAACGCCTCACCACCAACAATATCGAGAGTAATGTTTGATGAACAAAGCAAGATTGATCCGAAAATTCAAGCAGCTATACATCTGACTGTGACTGGTCAGTGGAAGAGGATGCCAAAAGAGCAAGAAGTTGACAGAGGAGTAGATATAAAGGAATTGCAAAGGCTGGCGAGAATAAGTGGAGAATTGGCAGTAACAGATGATGGAATGCTTCTAAGGGGGTATAGACTAGTGGCGCCTAAAAGCTTAAGGAAAATGCTGGTAGCACTAGCACATGAAGGCCTGAGAATAATAACAAATACAAAGAAAATATTGAGGAATCAAATACGGTTCCCATGGTTGGATATAATGGTTGAAGACGCTGTGACAAAGTGCTTTGCGTGTCATGTATCTGCATCCGATAACAACACTAGCCCACTTCAAATTGTTCCATTACCAGATGCGCCATGGAGTAGAATATCTATGGACTTTTATGGACCTCTAGAAGAAGGGGGACATTTATTAGTGATATTAGATGAATACTCACGATTTCCATTGGTGAAACATGTGGTATTAACTGCTTTCCATCATGTGGTTGGGATTTTAGATGAAATGTTCAGTGAATGGGGAATTCCCAAAACGGTCAAAACAGACAATGGTCCTCCATTTCAAGGACATCAATTTGAAAGATTTGCAGCATACTTAGGATTTAAACATCAGAAGATTACTCCGCTGTGGCCAAAAGCTAATGGCATGGTCGAGAAATTCATGCTTAATTTGAAGAGAACAAGACAGAAGGCTGTGGTAGACAACATGGCAATGACTCAAGCAGTGTCACAAATGCTCAGGAGTTATCGGAATACTCCACATGAAATGACAGGGTATTCACCATCTGAATTAAGGATTCGATATAAGCCTCAAAATCGCATACCGCAGTTGAATGATTATGCTTTGGAGGAAGATGAAGAAATAAGGAAACGAGATGAAGTAAAGAGAAAGAAGGTCAAAGAATGGACTGATCACAAAAGGAGAGCCAAGGACAATAACATTGGGGTGGGAGAAAATGTGTTACTTAAGCAGAGACTGTGTTCTAAATTGGATTCAAGGTATAAACCAGTGATTTGGAAAGTGAAAAGAGTAAAGGGACCCATGATTACTGCAGTTGATAAGGACAATCATGAAGTCACGCAAAATGCATTGTTCTTCAGGAGGCTGTTTCAAGAGGACCCTATGAGTGATGAAAAGATTGACAGTTCAGCATGGGATGATATCTCTGTGAACTCAGAAGATCTGCGAGTAGTGAAGAAATAACTGAACAAGTGGGAGGTCATGGTTATGGTGGTTTAGGTTCTATAGCTGATGGGTCACATCCTGGTGAGTTAGAGAATTTGAATCTGATTCCAGATCCACAATGGTGAGAAGTCGTCCTAATCGAAATAGTACATAAACCAGACCGACTTATTGAGCAAATATAGATGTCATGTCAATTTCAACAAACTGTAAGTACAGAGCAAACAATGTTATATATATAGTTGATGAAATTAAGAATATTTTACACATTAGTAGTAAGTTGAATGATAAGTAAGGGGGGATTGTTGTAGTGTCAATAGTTACAGGGTTTGGAATGTTACTAAGTCAAGGATAGTGGAATGTGGAATGTTGGGGTTGTTCAGTTCAGTCAGTTATGTTTTGGTAATTAAAGAATACAGTTCGCACAGTGATGGTCTCTGGCATTAATGAGAATGAGAATAAAACAGTAAGGAATACATTTGAGCCTGGTTACTCAATCAATAATTTGGCTTTTCCCACCCACATGTTTTGGTTAGGGCATTGACCTGTGCCCATGGCCCAGTTTGTGCAAAGTCCTCTGCATTGCCTCCAAGGGTACTGCCCGTCTGTCCCGAGATGGTCCTGCCTTGCCAACACATTAGGAGTTTGTTTAAAGCTTTTATTAAATGTGTAGGTGTTTTAACTTACCGGACTGTACCATGTTCCCCACCATGAGGGACATATGGAACTTTGAGGCTGAAGGACAATGGCAGTTCTCCCCTGGAAACCAACAGCCATGGACTGGACTCACCTGGGAGAAGGAAAGGCACCGTTGACAAGTGACATTTGAAAGGAGAGCCAAGAAAAAGAAAGTAAGGGAAAAAGAGATAAAGACAGAATGGAAAATAAAGAGCTGTGAGCACTAGGGGGTCGCAGCCTCAAGCTGCCCCCCAGGACCCTTGGATAGACCAAGCTAAGCTGCGTCTGTCAGTTGCAGCCCGGCGTGAAGATAAGCCCTGAGCTGCATGTGCAGTATGACTGGGGTGAAGACAAACGACTGTGCCCGGGGCTGCGCATACGCGGTTGACCCTGATCGAGAGTGTGGCCTGAGAGGCATTGACCCGCTCGGTGGCCAACCCGGACGGGCCAGAAGATGGGCAAAGCTACAGGCCGTGAGCCCGGTGCAGCTCGGGTGAAGATAGCGTCCCGGCCCGGGACCGCGTGTTGTGCCTACCCGAACCAGAGCAGGGCCTGAGGGCTATAGGTTGACCGGGGGGCCAGTCCGGGTGGCCCAGAGGTATGAGAAGTCCCGGGCCGTGTGTGCAGTGCCGCCCGGGTGAAGATCATGGCCATATCAGCAAGCCCGCCCGCCCCGTGGCCATGCACAGCGGTGGTGAAGAGGAAAAAAACCCTGATGGCACAGGCAGGGAGAGGGCGAGTCCACCAGCAATGCTGGGGGGCCTGCGCAGCACCCACTCTCCCTGGGGCCAGAAGGGGAGAGTGGGGAAGCAGAACTTACCTGGTGCCCATGTCACGATGTCTACAGTGACTGTGACTCAGCGCGATGTGCGCCGGATGGGCGGAGTCCAATGAGGACTTTTCCCCACCTGGGAAACCACCGCCACCGAGGAAAGGAAAAAACATTAACCAATGCGCTGCCAGCAGGCAGTGCAGTGCAGTCTGGGCTCATACGCCCCAACAAACATTTATATGTGCCAAAGCCCTATTAAAATAACAACACCACCACGGAGGAAAAATAAACAGAGGCTCTCAGCCCGAGAACAGTGTGCACACACCGCCACAGAGGAAATTTAATCCAGAACCTTCTAACTGGGAGTCTTTGGGATCATAAACCCAAACGAACAGTTGGGGTTTTACTCAGCATTTTCACTGCCACAGAGGAAATATGGGCTTATAAGCCCCAACATGGATTCAAGGGCTCCCAATGCCCAGATATGAATGCAAGGGCTCCCAAAGCCCTAGGGGAGGAATTTGCACATGCACACCACCATGAAGGAAATCAGGCTTTCAAGCCCATATGTATACCAGGGCTTCCCAAGCCCAACCAGGACACAGGGCTGCCAAAGCCAACCATATGCCCTGTGAAAGCCATCTGCGGCAGAGCAGGGGTTTGTGGTCATGTGTGCAGAAGGACAGCGGTGGCCCCAGCAGAAGGTACTGTAATTTGCCGGCTTTGTTTAGGGACCGACCAATGAGGTCTGTGGGTTAATTAATAAGGGCAGACTGCTGCTGCCAAGGTTAGTTAAAGTGTTGCAATGGAAAAGTACATGTGGAAAGTATTGGGGAATGTATTAAGATGGATGCCCCGAGGGAAGTCAATGATAACTTGCCTACGGTTAACATGCATGGGATTGTGAATGTTGGCAAATGCCATAAAGTTGAGAACATTAGCCTGCGTCGTATCTAGACAGGATTGTGAATGTTGGCATATGCCACACTTAGAGTTGAGAACATTGGCCTGCGCCGTATCTAGACAGGATTGTGAATGTTAGCATGTGCCCCACTTAAAGTTGAGAACATGAGGCTGTGCCGTATCTGGTCAGGATTGTGAATGTTAGCATGTGCCCCACTTAAAGTTGAGAACATGAGGCTGCGCCGTATCTGGACAGGATTGTGAATGTTAGCATGTGCCCCACTTAAAGTTGAGAACATGAGGCTGCGCCGTATCTGGACAGGATTGTGAATGTTAGCATGTGCCCCACTTAAAGTTGAGTACATGAGGCTGCGCCGTATCTGGACAGGATTGTGAATGTTAGCATGTGCCCCACTTAAAGTTGAGAACATGAGGCTGCGCCGTATCTGGACAGGATTGTGAATGTTAGCATGTGCCCCACTCAGACATAATTCCCAACTTTGGCCTGCGCCGCATCTGGACGGGATTGTGAATGTTGGCATATGCCACACTTAGAGTTGAGAACATTGGCCTGCGCTGCATCTGGACAGGATTGTGAATGTTAGCATATGCCACACTCAGACATAATTCCCAACTTTGGCCTGCGCCGCATCTGGACGGGATTGTGAATGTTGGCATATGCCACACTTAGAGTTGAGAACATTGGCCTGTGCCGTATCTAGACAGGATTGTGAATGTTAGCATATGCCACACTTAAAGTTGAGAACATGAGGCTGTGCCGTATCTGGACAGGATTGTGAATGTTAGCATGTGCCCCACTTAAAGTTGAGAACATGAGGCTGTGCCGTATCTGGACAGGATTGTGAATGTTAGCATGTGCCCCACTTAAAGTTGAGAACATGAGGCTGTGCCGTATCTGGACAGGATTGTGAATGTTAGCATGTGCCCCACTTAAAGTTGAGAACATGAGGCTGTGCCGTATCTGGACAGGATTGTGAATGTTAGTGAATGTTAGCATGTGCCCCACTCAGACATAATTCCCAACTTTGGCCTGCGCCGCATCTGGACGGGATTGTGAATGTTAGCATGTGCCACACTTAAAGTTGAGAACATTAGCCTATGCCATATCTAGACAGGATTGTGAATGTTAGTGAATGTTAGCATGTGCCACACCTAGACTGAATTATGAAGATTGCCAAGCACTACACTTAAAAGGAAAGGAGAATGTTGGCATGTCCCGCACTTTGATAGAATTATGAACATTGGCCTGTGTGGTATCTGGATGGTATTGTTAGGGTTGGTGAGTGCCACACTCAGACTGAATTATGTTGGGCAGCAAGTGCCACACTTCCATAGAACTGTGAATGCTTGCATGTTAAATGTCACATAACCCACTAACCAATATAAACTCTAACTCTCTACATACTTAAAAAAAAAAAGTACACAACCATCTCTCGCACAGCCAGCTGCACGCACTTCACCACACTGCAACAACACATAAGCCGCACCAACAGCACACGCGGACTGACACTGATCCAATACTCACACCAAAGCTCAGCACCCGATGTCTCCCGAGTTGAAGCTGCCAACAGTACACCACTCCTCCCACTATCCTACGCCCTCTTCACCTTACTAACCCATCCAACCTTTCCCATTTACAAATCCTCCAGAGCACCTGGGGACCAATTCCGTTGGTGACGGTGCGCTATATAAGCACCGTTAACATAGCATAACATAGGGGTTTGAGCAATGAGCATCCCCTACCCATATTAATGCAACATCAAACATGGAATGGGACAAGGGGGCAGGGGGTTGATTGAAGGAATCAGTTATGTTTAACTGTTGCATTTTATTTTATATAAAAGCCTGTGAGGGCACTAAAAATCCTCTCTCGTGTACTGTGCCTTATTACCTTCAAGGAACTCAGTGGTGTGGCCCATCGCCTGTACTAACCTTTTCATTGCAGGCTGCTTAGCGCCCCTCAACCGACCAGGTGGACTCTGAGGTTGGGGTGGTGTCCTTGTGGATTCGCCGATTTCCTGACCCGGAGTATTTTTAATACTATGGCTTCCTGGGCCAGAAAAAAAAACAGGGGCTACATTGCTGTTCACTAGGCTGATTGGTTCCGCGAGGAGGGACTCCACACAGTGGCCCTCACTGAGCGGTGCTGCCTCTTCTTTTGATGGGTAAAGCCTGTACCCAGGCTGCCCCAGCCGGCACGAGACTTTTGGCACAAGGAGGCAGTAGCATGGTTCCTGGACGGAAAATGTGAGGCAGTCCAAGATCCTCTGCACACCACACTAATCCACCGACTGCGAGTGCCGAGATTAAAAGTCATTGGAAGATCAAGACCCGTGCGGTGGCAGCGATATATGACAATGACCCCCAAAACGAGGGCATGAGAAGAGCTGATGAAATTGCTAATGAGGTTCTGCTCCCGAGACCGACTTCCATTCAGAGCGCGCATCTGCTTTTCTGGCCTGTTAGGATATATGTGCCTATGTGGGAATCCCGCGCAGGTGGTGGAGAGCCCCAGAGATCTGGGTCTGCTTGTTATGTAGGGTTGCTGGTAGCGCTACCTCCGGCAGGTGGTACATAGCACCTGTGTTGTGTTGCGCACTTGGACATCGCGTATCCCACTCCATCCTTTACAAATGTAGAGTCAAACGTAAGGGGTGAGGGTTCCAATATGGCGGCCAGGAAAGGGAGCAGAGAAGAGGAGGGGTTTGTCTATACGTGGGTATTACAAGCAGAAGCGCGGCTAGTCTGCGAGCATCGGAAGCCATAGCGGGTGCAGACACGTAATGATGAGAAGGGGGCAGTGTGTACACATCACTCGGAAGCAATAGAGGGGGCAGTCTAAGCACCACTGAGTGAAGAGAAAGGGCTGTCTAGTCTGCAAGCATCACTTAGGAGAGGTGCCAGTCTGCGCAAAGCTCTTAAAACCAGTACAGGGGGCAGTATGCAAGGGTCTCCTAGAGCCTAGGATACACTCGCAGGGAGTGACAATGGGTAGGTCTACAAGCATCTCTTAGAAGTAAAACTGGAGGGCAGTCTGCAAGCATCACTCAGTAAACAATGCAGTGTATGAGCATCACTTACACGCAAGAAAGTTGGCCACTGTCAGCATTACTTAGAAGCAAAAGAGCTACAAGCAACGAATCTACAAGCCTCTCTTGGAAGCAGAAGAGGCGACAGTCTACAAGCCTCTAATCTACAAGCACCTCTTGGAAGCAGAAGAGGTGGCAGTCTACAAGCAACTAATCTAGAAGCATCCATTGGAAGCAGAAGAGGTGGCAGTCTAAAATCGTATCTTGAAAGCAGAAGAGATGGCAATCTACAAGCATCTTTTGGAAGTAGATGAGGTGGCAATATACAAGCATATATCAGCGGCAGACGAGATGGCAGTCTACAAGCATCTCTTGGAAGCAGATGAGGTGTCAGTCTACAAGCATCTCTTGGAAGCAGATGAGGTGTCAGTCTACAAGCATCTCTTGGAAGCAGATGAGGTGTCAGTCTACAAGCATCTCTTGGAAGCAGATGAGGTGTCAGTCTACACGCATCTAAGCATCTCTTAGAAGCAGAAGAGATGGCAATCTAAAAGCATCTTTTGGAAGTAGATGAGGTGGCAATATAAAAGCACATGTCAGCGCAGAAGAGGTGGCAGTCTACACACATGTAAGCATCTCGCAGAGGACATTGAAGTCTACAAGCATCTTTTGGAAGCAGACGAGGTGGCCATTTATAAGCATCACTTGGAAGCAGAAGAGGGGGCAGTCTACAAGCCTCTAATATACAAGCACCTCTTGGAAGCAGAAGAGGTGGCAGACTACAAGCATCTAAACTACAAGCATCTCTTGGAAGCAGAAGGGGTGGCCGTCTACAAGCATCTAACCTAGAAGCATCTCTTGGAAGCAGAAGAGGTGGCAGTCTAAAATCATATCTTGGAAGCAGAAGAGATGGCAATCTATAAGCATCTTTTGGAAGCAGATGAGGTGGCAATATACAAGGACATCTCGGCGGCAGGAGGGGTGGCAGTCTACACACATTTAAGCATCTCTTAGAAGCAAAAGAACGGGAAGTCTGCAAGCATCTTTTCGAAGCAGATGAGGTGGCAATCTACAAGCATGTCCTGGAGGCAGACGAGATGGCAGTCTACAAGCATCTCTTGGAAGCAGAAAAGGTGTCAGTCTACACGCATCTAAGCATCTCTTAGAAGCAGAGGAAATGGCAGTCTACAAGTATCTTTTGGAAGCAGATGGGGTGGCAATCTACAATCATCTCTTGGAAGCAGAAGAGGTGGCAGTCAAGCACCTTTTGGAAGCAACCTTAGAAGGCCCTATCAAGCACCACTCGGCGAAGAGTGTGCTCAATATACAATAATCACTTAGCAGCAGTAGCAGGGGCAGTGTGCAAGTGTTCTTAGTGTGGAGGGGCAGTGTGCAAGCAGCAGACAGAAGCAAAAGGACGGAGCAGTCTTCTCACTTAGAAGAAGAGGGGTTTGTCTACAAGCTTGTTTTAGACGCAGCAGCCAGGGTGGTCTGCAAGCATCACTGAGTGAAGAGCGGGGCAGCCTGCAAGCATCAATCGAAAGCAAGTAAGTGGGCTGGATGCAAGCATCACTTAGAAGCAAGGGGGGGCAGTTTCAACCATATCTTGGAAGCAGAAGAGGGATCTGGCAACGCAGTAGATGGCAGCCTGCAAACCTCGCTCAGTAAAGAGTAAGGGCAGTCTTCAAGCATCACTTAGCAGCTGCAGAGTGGGCAGTCTGCGTGGCTCGCTTGCAGGCAGTGGGCCGAGCAGGCTACAGGCAGCATTTAGAACAGAGGAACACCTATGTTTCGTTTCAGAATGTAGGCAATAGAAAAAGTCAGTATTTCATTTCATACCTCTCCGGAGGGATATTGGGATTTAATTGCAGGAGGTTTGCTACCGACATCCGGAATTCCTACCACCAAGGTTGTCGGGGTCCACTTTGCAGACCGTGGAACTCGCTGCCCGCGGCATTGTGCTCCTCGTGTACCTCGGCCTCCTCACCATTTTCACAGCTTCCTTGTATAGAGATCCAGCGCACAGTTCCATGGTTTGCTGCCTGGTTGTGGAAAGGTTCAGCTGCAGAGTGCAGCTTGTCAAAGTGAGCTGTGTTCTGGCAGTTTCCTTGGGGGTCTTAAGGGATGACTGAGAAGTTATGGCTCTGTTTCTTGTGGGCTTTAGGAGAGGATTGGGGGGGGATGTGGCTTAGTGTCTTGGGGTCTTAAGGGATGATTCGGTCGCTACGGCCCAGTTTCTTGAGGTCTTAGGAGATGATTGGGCAGCTAAGGCATAGGTTCTTGG
Organism: Ambystoma mexicanum; assembly: GCF_040938575.1. Taxonomy (NCBI): domain Eukaryota; kingdom Metazoa; phylum Chordata; class Amphibia; order Caudata; family Ambystomatidae; genus Ambystoma; species Ambystoma mexicanum. The sequence continues at coordinate 510,226,545 of NC_090922.1, forward strand.
GGTTCTTAGGAAATGATTGGGCGTTTTTTGCTCAGTTTCTTAAGGTTTTAGGACAGGATTGGGTGGCTTAGCCCCAGGTTTTTGAGGTTCTTAGGAGATGATTGGGTGTTTTTTTTTCAGTTTCTTGGGGTCTTAGGAGAGGATTGGGTGGCTAAGGCCAGGTTTCTTGGGGATCTTAGGAAATTAGTTACTCGCTGTGGTCCAGTTTCTGGAGGTCTTAGGAGATGATTGGGCGGCTAAAGCTCAGGTTCTTGGGATCTTATAAGATGATTGGGGAATACGGCCCAGTTTCCTGAGGTCTTAGGAGATGATTGGGCAGCTAAAGGCCAGGTTCTTGGGGTTCTTGGGAGATGATTGAGCGTTTTTTGCTCCATTTCTTGGGGTTTTAGGAGAGGATTGGCTGGCTAAGCCCCAGGTTTTTGGGGTTCTTAGGAGATGATTGGGTGTTTTTTGCTCCATTTCTTGGGGTCTTAGGAGAGGATTGGGTGGCTAAGGCCAGGTTTCTTGGTGATCTTAGGAGATGATTGGGTGGTTGCAGCCCCGTGTCTGGTCGGATTGGTGCCTGCAGTTACCTCAGGTTCCGTTTTGTCAGTTTCAACAGAGACCTCATAGCCTGAACGGGTGACAAGTGTAAACCTCCCTCTCTTCTAGAGCAGTGGGTCTGATGCACTATGGATCTAACCTTAATTATACCATCATAACTCATCTAATCAATGCCTCAATATTGCAGGTTTAGTACCTCCTGAAGTCAAGCATGCAGCCATTTCACCCACAGTTAAAAATCGTCCTGGAAAACCTGAAATTCTGGCTACGTCCATCCCATCTCCCTCTTCCCTACACAGCAAAGGCCTTGGACATCTCATTCACCAGACAATATTTTGATCCGCTCGTACAACACAACTTCTTTTGCCCTCAGACAGAAACTGAAACCACACTAGAGGATGTAGGGCAAGAATACCCCACAGCTAGGAACCAAGGTCAAGCCTGCACCTTGTTACACCGTGACCTCTTGCCGACCTTTTGACAATGTACACCACTGCACTCTTGTGTGCCTCCTTGAGGATTCCAAGGTCTTGCCCTTCTCTGGGTCCCTGAACCCAACGGGTGTAACTGCCCTCCTCCTTCTCATTTTATTGTGAAACCAAATCCTGTGGTTTGACAGTTATATAAAACTTACCTTCTCCTCCCCTTCAATGCATATTAAGAGACTCTGGCACAAATCCACAAGAGCTAGAGGACAGGCATTCCAATACATCTCAATCTATGCGATGGCGAGCACCAATCGATAGAACATTCGCCCATGCACATTAATGTATAGGTGAACAAAGGTGGCTTGTGTCACGACACCATAGAAACAGAAATTCCATAGTCGACCCTGTAGATCCAGACCTTGGATCGCCGTTCTGCTGGCTGCTGGTATGGCCAGCTTCTGTTTCCGTGCCAAACGTTTGTAATTCGGGGGGCACCTTAATGTCACTTTGATAATTGGACAGCAATTTCTTAGAGTCACAAAGCTGGACAACCTCCACTTGTAAGTACTTCAAGGGTCCTCGTCCTTGTAAACAGCTCTCCAAGATGACCCTGGCCCTATCAGTTGCCATGTCGCGTCTTGATTAGTGAAATGACACCTATGCAGACACTGCTGATAAAACCACAGGCACACTTCAACTAGCTGTAAACCACACCACCGCCACACTTCAACTAGCTGTAAACCACACCACCACCACACTTCATCTAGCTGTAAACCACACCACCGCCACACTTCAACTAGCTGTAAACTACACCACCGCCACACTTCAACTAGCTGTAAACCACACCACCACCACACTTCAACTAGCTGTAAACCACACCACTGCCACACTTCATCTAGCTGTAAACCACACCACCACACTTCAACTAGCTGTAAACCACACCACCATCACACTTCAACTTGCTGTAAACCACACCACTGCCACACTTAATCTAGCTGTAAACCACACCACCACCACACTTCAACTAGCTGTAAACAACACCACCGTCACACTTCAACTAGCTGTAAACCACAACACCGCCACACTTTCAGAATAAAAGCAACATCCTCCCGGCATTGAAGTCATTTCTTTGGTTGCAGGTGAAGCAATGTATAGAGTTTCCCACACTCTGCCTGGTCCACAAAGCCTCCTAATGACGTGAGCTTCATTACATCACGAACTGTTTCCATGTTAATAGCCATCGAAGCCTTTACGGTCAACCTCTCACAATCTACTGGTTACCCCCTTGTACCATTACACATTATTTGGTTATTGATCTCTTTGTTAGTACGCCTTCTCCCCCTGAACTATTCTCCCATGTTAAAGCTGGTTGGCTACAATTTAGAAAACTAGGGAACACCCACAATTCTCAACTGCCTTAAGTTATTACCCACCCTTGTGACTCCTCTTCCTCTCATCTCTATCTATGGATCTTCCAACCCCCTCACCCCAAGCTCTGCTCGTGTCCTGAAGTGGCCAATTGGTGGCGTGCGCCATTTTACTACAATATGTAATAAAATAAGATAACGTGTGGCAGATGACAGACTGGAGGAAGCTCAACCTTTTTGCTGTATCTTCAGCCTCTGTCATTTCTGATCTGAAACATTCCATAATTGATAACTTCCCAAGGGGCCGGAATCTAGACTGAATGAGGGGTGACTAGATTAAAGGCCATGCAAGTAGGAGACCGAAGTTCTAGACCTGTCTTCTCCACCTGAGAAGATCCTGTGTGATCCTAAGAAATTCACTTTCTCTGCCTCTACTTTAGTTGTCATATCTGTTGAGACTGGCTAATTGCTATATAAAGCAGGTAACATTTACATAACCAGTTAGAATTGTCAGTTTACTGCCTCTGTTGCCCATAGGCTCTCTGCTTTCTTAAACTACTTCCCAGAGCAAGGTCCTCAAGGAGCCTAGATGCAGGAGGTGGCCCGGAATTTTACAACATGTCAGTATTGGGCCTCATTACAGTAGAACAGTAGCCTCATATGGTGCTTCCAGCACCTGGCTTCCCCCCTCATCCCACAAGACCCAACCTTACCACGCGTCCCATTGAAAAAGAGTGTCTGCCGAGAGGGATTCTGGATCACCACGATGGAACCATCGTACTGGTGTAGCTTGCAGTTGATCTCCGCCTCACCACCTTCCACCACTGTGACGTTCTCGGCCTTCACCTCCTGGCCTACAGCTGGTGAGAAAGCAGAGTGATAGAACCATGAGCGGGCAAACCAAGGTGAGGTACACATAGACATCTAAAAGCCAAAAGCGAGCATGCACCAGTTCAGATTGATAAAGTGTGAACACAAAACAATTCGTTCAACTCTGTTTTTCGGACTAAATGTTGAAGCCTCAGGAGAACATGATTTTATGTATTGTTTCTAATAGGTTCAGAGAAGACAGAGGAGTTCTGTTGAAAGATAGCAAATACTACAACTCATAAACATGGAAGAAAATAACAGTGGAAAGAAGGAAGTTAAAAAAGGGAAAACTAATGAAAATTAAAAATCCAAGCTACCTTACTTACCACTCTCTCACTCACCACCCCAACAGAAAACGAATCTTCTACAGGAGGAAATGATTATGCTACCTAGACCTAAGTACATCAATACAAAGTCTAGTCCATGGAGGCAAAAGTACAGGTACGCATATGTTTGTAGGTCGTGAGTTCTTAAGCAAGGTTGCTACAAGGCCAACTTTCAGAGGAAATGAATTCCGGAGCTGCGGGATGGCTGGGTCCACACTTGGTTGGGCAATCTCAAGCGATCCTTACTCCTGGTTTCGCTAGACAGACCCAACCGTCAACTGTGCTGTTTGTGGCAACGAAGGTGGTGGAGCCAGGACGAGCATTGTGTAAAAACGTATGCTGGTTCCAGAAGGGTAAGGGACGCCAATGGACGTGGAACAAAATAGGAGCTGTAAACTCTTGAGGTTTGCCGGCCAGTCCCAATCGCACCAGCACACAGTGACATTTCTGTTATTCTAATGCGAACAACACAAAAAAGAAATTGAAGTCAAGTTCCCTCTAAACACAGAGATCAATACAGAATGGTTGGAGAACGGAGATGTGAGTGAGGCCTGGGATAATTGAGTATGGCTTGTAAGAAAAATGTTCCAATCTAAAATATGATTTTAGAGTTAGAAACGTCACGTTGTTGTATTTTGATGGAAGATTGACTTATGATTGTGGTTGGTAAATTGTATTTCGAATTGATTAATGGTTTGCATCCATATCTAATCAATTATCTGAACTGATGGACAGTGACAGAGTAGTGCAGCCAGAGACAATGAAATCCAATGCTTATTGACTGTTTAGTGAGAACAAAACTACACACATATATTTGGAAATATAACAACTGCAGATGTAAGAAAGATATAGGTTTGTAGCAACCATTGATCCTCAGAGCAGTCAAGACTGGGAGTTCATCTTCACTCACTGGCATCGCGGCAAACCTAAAGTGCTAATGCTCGCCAATGCTTAGTGAGGCTGAACTGCCTGGCTGACCCCTAGACCTGCCAGGAGGGTTCTTTTTCATTTTAATGGTTAATTTATAATCCTGGGATCGGGATTCGAAACTGTGTTGTGCTGGTTGTCTTCCTCCAAGACAAACGCGTTGCCCCTGAGCTATCCTTCCTCCCCAAGATTGAAATTCAATAGGACGCCTCTAGGAATACACAGACACAAACAGATCACCTTCTCCAGTTTTATGTGGCTGAAATAACATTTGTTAACAGCAATCATGGAATATCTAGCGAGAATGAATGTGGGTACAACGCCATTTGCCTGCTCTAGGGGTAGCTGTTTTTCAGTCCTCGGCATGGCAATTAGAGGGTTGCCTCCACTGGGTGAGTCTTGTACATATAGAGCAGCCAAAGGATCAGCACAGGAAGCTAGTCAAGAAATCCCAGAAATCTTGTGTGTCACGTGGAGTGGGGCTCACTCGGGGCGACAGGACTCCCATACTTGATTGGAGGAGCTAGTGTACAGTGAGGACCCTGCACCTAAACTGAGGAGCTGGTCTCCACGGAGGACACTGGGCCTGACTGGAGGAGCTAGTGTCCAGCACCCAGGACACTGAACTAGGCTATTCTTAGCGCCATCTTCCAAAGACTCATATAAATCAGGGATCAGGGAAGATCACTGTGCAAGCTCCCCCAGGTCCTCAATCCTGTAACCTCTCTGGGATCACAGTGTCGCAATCCATCCAGAGAAGAACTCAGAAAATACTCCAGGCCATCCATCCAGACCTTTTTTTATGTTGCGGGGGTGGGGTGAAGCCCCATCTTCTCTCCCCACCTCAACTATTTCCCATACCCCACCCCACCCCTATATTTTTTTTAATGTGCCCCAGAATGGAGAAATGTTCACAAAAAACATACAATAATTTCTCCATTTGTTATTTTTCCGACTCAGTTTAATACGGATACCTTCTCAACAACCTGCCAACCGGCCACCCTGGACTACACCTTTGAGCCTTGATAAAGACCATCAGAGGTGGAAACACACTTTAATAAAATGTACACAAACCACCACCAACAAGGATATAAAGAGTAAAAATAATTTTCAAGGTAAGGTACCTGGGTACAAACAAGTTATAATGCTGACAAGGGGTGTTGGCAACACCTCCCCAACCCGTGACCTCGCAGCAGACTAGCCCAAAACGCACCCTAAAAATATTAAGTGGAGCGCAAGTTGATTCAAAACCCTAGTTCCCAAACACTCCTACTATCAGAGTTTTTGAGGTCAACGTTTGGGACATACCATTCAAAGTCCCAAAGAGGGTTGCAGATCTGGATCTGAAGGGTTTAGTTGCTTCTGCAACGGCAGCTATGGACAGACCTTTCAGTAGCATGAAACCTAACAAACATTGAGAGGTCAGTGTAAGTATCCGGGAACCAACCACAAGAAGAGCAAATTTTCAACTGTCCCTAGAGCCCAGGTTCTTTCATCCATCTCAGCAGAGCACGAGTGCTTACAAAAAGCACACAGGATGCATTACATCACAGGAAGTGACTTCAGAGGACAGGAAGTCACAGCAAGGAAATGCCAGTGTCTTATAAATAAGGGTGTGACTGGCCATTTGGGTGAAATTGACTTGATTGACAAAAGAACATGCTTTTCTTTTGCAACACAGTAGCAATCTGTATGGCAAGAGGCGGCTCGGGGGCAAATGCTGAATTACTTCCCGGATACCTGGTGATATATACAAAGCACTGCCCACTTTTCTGACCTAATGCCACTCTTTAATCATTCAGACTTATTTTTAACACTCTGGAAGTCCTGGCTTAACTCGTGCCGTTTTGAATTTCTGTAGTGAACGTGCAATGCTATTTTCCCATTTAAAATATGGGGCAACGAGTAGCATGATGCAAAGTGGTGGCGCTTTACAGCCAAGACCGGCTGAACAACTTGATGTCTCTGTAAAAGCTACTACTGCATAGATATGCTCGAAGAGACCCAGTGCAATAGCCCCCCCCCCCCTTTGCCATTCTTTCACACACGTGTGCAGCTTGCCGCTATGCAGACAAAATGTGCAGTTCAGCGGAACAAATGCATTTTGGCAAGCAGGCATCATGGGAATTAAAGAGATTGCCTTCAACATCTTAGTCATTTGATTGTATTTGTGGTTACTTGAATGTGACACATATTGAGCGGCCAGTTATGGGAGCACTGGGGGTTTGGCACTGAAGCAGCTGTACACAACAATCGTCACCCGAAACAAGCAGAGACAGGATGATGGGTAACTGCAGCCCTGCATGAGGCTCTGTTGGGTTGTTGTGCTCCACAGGCTCACACTTAAATGAGAAACCTTCCCCCGCCTCCTCAGCTGCCTTCAGGTGGACCAGGTCCCCCCTGTGAAAATGTTGAGGGGACTCTGTCCACTTAAATGAGAAACCTTCCCCCGCCTCCTCAGCTGCCTTCAGGTGGACCAGGTCCCCCCTGTGAAAATGTTGAGGGGACTCTGTCCGAAAGCAGATACCCACGACTTGTACTCTGCATCTGGGGGGATGGGCCTTTCCGTCAAAACCTTTGCAACACAGGAATAGAGCCCATAAACATGCCTGCGAGGACAGAGTGGGGGGCATTTTGGGCTCTGTCCGTGAATTTCACTCCCTCTACATCTCTGCTATTGCCCAACAATATGCAAATACGGTCTGCAGCAGCAATCCTTAGCAAGGATGTTCACACATTAGCTTACATTCTGTGGGCTGCCAATTACAAGTCCATCTTGAGGCATAGGCTCCAAGTGAGTTTATCTAGCACATAACCAGGGCTTTAAGTGGGTGGGGGCTAGCCAGGGCTCGGTCACAGCAGTCTCCAAATATTGCCCTTGAGGCGTGGCTCTGCGGGGCTGCCCAGCTGACTTCACCGACCAGATTTATTTCATCATAGCCATGTAAATAAAAAGATATGTTTCAAGACTGCTCTTCATTAATCAGCAATGTTTAACATCACAATGTCCGTTTTCACACACAAAAGGGACATTATGAGAGAATGCATGTTTGATTTTTGCAACACATAGTTGTACAGTATTGTCATTAATTAGTGGAACTACTCCATAAGAATCATGGAATCCTTCCAAAAGAACTGTAGGGCTTTATGGTATGCTGTCCTATTTTAATTTGATGTGCTATTTTATATTTGAGTATGTTCATTTTGGTGAATATTTGTACAGCACATGAATTCTACATAATGGGCCTCATTATAAGTGTTGCGGTAAGGCAATAACGGCGCCGGTAGTGCTACCGGTGCCGTTGTTACCTCGCCGCAATATTACGAGTTTGGTCGCGGGTGCTGCTCTGGATGCCTGGTCAGACCAGACGTGCAGAGCGGCACCCGCTAGCAGAGCAGGATGGTAGCAACGGTCCCGTTATCAACCATTTCCCATTGAGCCCTATTGGGACTCAGATAGGAATGGGGACATACTGGGTCCTGGTCCCGCGAATGGGATTTATCAGGCCCGCAAAGGTCAGAATGGCCCGGTAATTCCCATTTTTCCAGACCCGAGTTTGGGGGTAGCCATGCCGGTAAAAACAGCATGACTACCTCCAAACTCGTAATGAGGCCCAATGTCTTTTTTAAGGATGATGTCTTTACTGTCCCTGCATTCACTTCACCACACATCCATTTGGTCACATCTATTCCACATAACTTTCCTTCTCCTGTCTGTCACTTACCCAAGCATTCCCTATGTCATTACAGGGGGAAATCCCCTGACTCCCCATTCTGTTGTACCCCATATTCTACCCTGCCACTCTTTGACCCTAACCCTAACCTTTAGCTAACCTTAACCACATGCATAGACAACTTCACAATGTGAAGATACAGACGAAGTAAAGGCATGGACAAGTGAATGTATGCCAAAAGTAAATGGGTCTCATAAGTGTGCCGGTCTGGAAACAACGGTGCCGGTAAGCCTACCGGCACCGTTGTTTCCAGACAAGCAAACTACAAGTCTGCCTTCCGGAGCCGCTGTGGCCGACAGGCATGAGCTTTCCAGGTGCAGCGGCCACGGTAGGCAGACTTGTCACGCGAGCACCGGCACCGTTGTTAACAGTGGCGGTGCTCCCGTGTCCCTATTCCCATAGAGTGCCATAGGACGCTATGGGAATGGGGATTAACGAAATTGCTGGTGCCTGACTTCCCAGCCGCCGGAGTTGGAATAGCCCGGTGACACCGGAAAGTCAGGCGCCGGTAATTCATTCCAAGTCTGGTGGCAACCTGCCAGTAGCACCGGCAGGGTTACCGCCGGACTCTGAATGAGGCCCAATCAATGTCTGGTGAAGTGAAGGTAGACTAACTAAGTGTAGAGGAACTTTTCTCGGCGAAGTAAAGGGGGTACACCAAGTAGAAGTCATTTTCTTTCATTACCATATGAAAGGATCTTAGGTCACTCCTTACATAGGCCCCACCTCTTTTAAAGGTTTATTAGCTACTCAGTATTTGAGGATGATCGAGGCCCTTTTTCGGCCCTGCCCCCATATATTGCATCACAACACTTTAGCCCCTCCCCCTGATTTTGAATCCCATTTAAAGCACTGTGCACAACCTTTAGTAGGGTTTAGTAAACTAATGGCCCGTGGCCTTCAGTTAAAGTAATAGCCAAATGGACATTTGATAATTGCTGTGCACAGCAGAGTGGATTCTGGATTCTGGATTCTGGAGACAGATAAACCCTTTATGCATTCCATGCACTCTACAGTGGTCAAGGCGTAAAACCAAAAAGTAGCGGCACTATGTTCCCCACCTAAATTCACCGGCACCCTTGTTTCTGGACCAGTAAGCTACGGCTTTTCCTGCCAGAGCCGCTGTGCCCGACAGGTCTGACCCTGCCAGGCACAGCGGTCATGGCAGGCAAAGCCGTCATGGAGCACCGGCACCGTTAACAAAGGTGCCGGTGCTTCCGTGCCACCACTTCCATAGAGTCTTATTGGACTCTATGGGAATGGGGATTAACGAAATTACCGGCGCCTGCCTTTCCGCCGCCTGACTTGGAATAGCCCGGTGGCACCGAGAAGACAGGCGCTGGTAATTTTGTACGCGTTTGGTGGCAACCCGCCGGTAGCACCGGCAGGGTTACCGCCAGACCCGTAATGAGGCCCACTATGTCTGCAGCACTCCAGGATTAATTGCAAACAGGGCCGGCCTTAGGGGAAGCAGCGTCCTGAGCAAATTGGCACCCCCCACGCCCCACACACCCCTGGTCAACAGGGGGCGGGCAAGGAAGTGTCACTGGAGTGTTACCTGCATGACTCAGGTTCAAATCTACAGTAGGGAAGAAGTTACTAAATGAATAAAGCTGTCCATCACTGCCGTCCAGTAACAGTGCTCCAGTTTTTAAAAAAGAGTAAGTGCACGATCCCTTATTTCCCAAAAAAAGTAAGGGAATGTCATACCCTTTAGTTCCCGCCCACTTTCACCTGTGCTGATGCAGACACCCCAAAAGTGGTATAGACACTACACCTCTATTTCACTGGCACAGCATCAGCTGCTGCACCATCCTATGATAGGTTATTTACAACACACTTAATACCCGGAGGTTTCTAAGAGCGGACATGACAATTGAAGCTGTGTTACTCTGCGTCGTCTTGCTTCCAAGGCAAGCACGTTGCCGCAGAGCTATCCTCCCGGGACCTGGTCCCAGTAGCATATGTTCACAAAGGAAAAATCAAAGGGCACTAGTTCGAGGTCTTTGAACCCTAGAATGCTTTTTTTTTCATTTTACACCTTGCCCAAGAAGAGAACCACGCAACACAAGGATTCCAGAAACAGATAAGACAAGCATCAATCAGCCAGGCACCAAAACTGTATGACGGCAATCATGTGGAAATCAAAGGCGAAACGTGTGGGATGAAGGGACACTTACAGGCACAAAATGGCGGACATCTTGGATATAATGAGCCCTACATGAAAGCAGGGCCGATGTTACCACGCGTTCAAAAGAAATCTCCCGTGGCGCGAGATACTGCATGGCGTGACGCTTGCACTAAAAGGCTGGCAATTATCAACTCTACCCTCCACCTGTCACGTAACTGACACTGCCCCAGCCTCCCTGGATAAACACTCCGAAATCCGGGGCACCTGTCCACTGATATACAAGGCATACTGATTTTTAATCAAAAATACATCCCTGGGAGAGGAGGGAGGGGAGACATCCCACCTCCCCCCTTCACACATACAACAGCAGCGCTGGAAATGTGCCTTTATTTTATGATTGCCAGAAATCAGTGCTGTGGAAATCAATTACAAGCAGGCTCGCTCGACGGGAGGCAAATGAAAAAACATCTCTCATGCACACAGAGGGGTTTTGCCAGAGGGGAGAGAGAGAGACCCCCGGCTGGCGCTCCTTAAACAGATATCATTTCATTAGGCAGCTCGGCTCGCTGCCATTGGTCAAGGCACAGAACGTGCCGCCAGTGCTGCCATCCATCAGTGAAACGGGGCACGAAGTAGGCCTCAGCACGCAGGCGGCCTGCTGATCCAAAACTAGGCAGAGTAACGTTCCCGAAACGGGGCAACTCCAAACAAAGAACAGGCACAGAAGACTGTCGGGCTACCTGATGAGCTCTGGTGCACATTTTTACCACGAGGTCTCAACTGAGGGAGAGAGTTTGAGGAGGCGCGGTATAACGGTTCTATGTTATTTTTTGGATGAGTTTTTTGCCGATTTATTTTCTCTGAAAAATCTCATCGCAATTGTGTTCGTATATTTGGGGGTCCCCCAGAAACCCCCTCTTATTATTTACTCCCTATTCCCCACCCCCATCCCTTATATACCCTGACCCAACCCCAGCCTATAGTTTTCAATTCGTTTTTTTGGTGAAAAATGTTTGGCAAAAAACGAATCGGCTAATATACTGGCACAATAACAACGTTGTACCCGTATAACATGCCCCATTCCAGCCGGCAGATGCTTGTCCAGTCATGGCTTCAACTTGCATTCTTGTACTTGTAGCCCTGGGCTTATAATGGGGAAACCCGGGCCTGCAAGTCCCAGAATGCAACGTTAAAATCAGGACTGGCCCAGCATCTCCTGAGTGGAATGGGGCATATTGGCATGTAAGGATGGGTATGTGCAGTGGAAAATCCGAGTACCCCAGCACCAACCTAGTGGACTCAGACTGAAAAGGGGTAGGTATGGGCCAATATTCCGACTGCAGTACAACGATGGTGGAATGGAACATATGCTGTCCTTTTTGTCAGTGGAAGCCACTTCCCTTTTCTGATTGGGTAGAACCCACCTTGAGTAGACCCTATGGTGCCCTTTGAGCCTGGGTGAATATCCCAAAAATCCCTGTCCAAATCCTGCTAGCTCCAGTGCATCCTTGAAAGCCCACAGGCTAATCGGAGCTCATGTGAGGATACAGATGAGACCGTGATGCCCATATCGGATTCAGGTACTTGCTCTGGGGTTTGGTTAAGTTCTTGGGGACAAAGGTATTTTCTGCACCTTCATAAAAGCCAACTTCTGAGAATGTTTAAAGTAAGTGCAAGGTTAAAGTAGATGTGCACATGATCATTATATGTTTTCAACATTAAGTAAAGCCTGGCTTGCCAGAGCTAAAGAAAATACAGGGATTAGTATACATCATGAATTTAATGCCTTATTAATGCTGATGACCATTCGAGAATGAAGCATATTCAAATAGCACATTTCTTTGCGTAAAAACACCAAGAAAAGACCATCCTGGCAGAGCAATAGAAATAACAGTTAATATGTCATTTGATGGTAATGTTGGAGATCTCTACTTCTTGTTCGCTGTCACACTTATAAGGATACCTGATTAGATTGGACCATTTGCTCACTGCCATGTTCAAATAGGGTGCCATTGAAAAAAGCTAATAAATCTGTGCATTTATTTCCCAAGGAATACAGCAAGCCATAGAACTGAAGTTTCCAAGAACTGGATTTCTTCACATGTCCTTAAAATATGAATAATGTGTGTAGATATGATGTACTTACAGTGAAGATGTATCGCCAGTTATGTGATTTAAGCAATATGCAATATGTTCCTTTTTGCTTTGTTAGTAAGTCATTTCAAATTATATTCTGTTAAAATTTAAGAATAGGACTGGAAATACTGTTGAGTTTTGATTTTGCCAGTCCACGCATACTGAAAGGGCAGTCATGGAGAAATGTAATCTTCAAGGGCAGCTCAAGATTTCTACCAAGGGGCTTTGGATTGAGCCTATTAGGGTAAGTTCCAAATATTTTGCAAACATATTTAAAACACAGGTGTTGCTAATGGATACAAGTCCTCAGCTTCAAAGAGAACCTATCCCATACTTCATTTCAGAAAGGCTTTTAAAAACCCCATTAATTATGACTGGAAAAGAGGTAACTGAACTATGCCTGCGAAAAGACATCTGCTTTGAAATGTTCAAGGTGAAAGGTTATGCAGACATTTGCTTTGGATAGTGATAACATGAAGACGGAACATGTAGGTGATGTAGTGTCACTGCCACCGGGTAGAGAACAGCTGCAATTGCACACCAGAAAACTCAATTAATTTAACATGACGTGAAATCACACATTAAAATGCACAATGCGTAATCACTGAATGAATTGGTGCACCATAATGTAATTTCAAATTAACTTCAAATGTTGATATATTTTTGCCAGAGGTAGTATCTTTCAGATTATTTTACTATAAGTAGGGATAACTATGTTTTGAAGTGCCCAAAAATGATAAAAACATGTAAAACAGTCAAATTCCAAAGCTCAATGTTCGTTAAAATTTCTAAATGTTCGCGCCCAACTTGGAGAATCTAAAAATAGAAGTTTCATCCATTTTGCACATTTTACACAGAAATTAAGAGTATGAAATTGAAATTAGCATCTCTTCATAAAGAGCAGACTCCCCCGACCTTCCCCGAGCATGTGTATGACAAATCACAACACAATGACAAGGCAAAAGTGGAGTAAAAGGGCTATTAGAACTGGGAGAGCGGATTATGGAATATTGGGTGATGCAGATTAAGAAGGCAAACTCAATGGACATTGGAGACCAGAAAGGCTACCTCTAGGCAGATGGGAGACCTGTCCATTAAGAGGAGACCACTCTGGAGAGAGAAGAGTGACCAGTCCATGGGAGATTGATTTCCAAATAAGCCACCTGAACAGAAGGCTTGCTGACAGAATGATATCTTGTTGACTGAGTTTCTTGCTGGTTCTCCCAAAACCAGAAGGTGCATCTCGAAAGGTAAATTAATCCCCAACTAACCACAAATTGTCCTAATTAATCATGGTAAAATCTGTGATGAAAAAGATAAGGGATTTTTCAAGTTTGGGGAAGTGTAATTTGAAAGTGGAGCACAGCTATTGATAAAAGCATGCCTTGTGTTCTCCCCATCTATATTGAATACAAAGTGAGAAATTGTCCTAATTCACTTTGCATTGAAAAACGAAATGTAAAATTGAATACATTTTGTGCCACCATAAGGTGAAATTGTTTTAGTAAAATTCAGTATTATTTGAAATATGAGTACTGGTTTAAACATGTCTAGAGCCACATTGGGTCTATAGTATAAATGCATAATATTACTACCTGGAGTGAAATCATGCATTTAATGCAGGCGGGGAGAGCCCCTTAGTTCAGAAGTGTGCTCAACAAAATGAATGCTGAAAAGAATTATTATATTTATCCATAATTGTGTGAAGTGCAATCCTCTACATTAGCTTGTCTTTCAATGCATAGGCAGAGTCAGTTTTAATGTGGGAGTTTTTTTTCAACTAAGTGGCTGTTGCTGGAGAATAGCATATCTCTGGTCCAGAAATATAAAGAGATGGAAAGCATTGCATGTAAGCCCCTTTAAAACTATGCGTGCATCAAGATTAAAAGGAATACATTCATGTTCATGGAAAGCCACATACACAAACACTGATAAACAAAAAAACAAATCCATGTTTACTGAAAGCCACATACATTTGCCTATATAGAGCTGTACCCAAACATTCATAGAACGTAGTAAACATGTGGGTTCATAACAGAAAATATAGATTCACGAGAACATTACCAGCAAATTCATACTTACATGAGCCAATGCAAACAGGTAAACGTTTGCATGCACATGGCTTAACAGACAGTCCCATGCTAGCTGGTCAAATGTTGATGTTTGACTGCATCCCTGTCTGTCCTTTGCCCTGAATTGTGGAGTGGGATTGTATAAATGGGAGCCTGAAATTGGCGTGTCACATCTGTGTGTGCCAATATACAAACATACAAATATTTCTACAAGCTGCAACTTCCAGTTTCCTTGTGGGTTGAGTTTGGCTGCAGAATGGTGAGGCAGGGATGATCCACACCACAGAGTAGGAGGAACTGGAAAGGTTTTGCAGGGAATTTAGGAATCGACTTGTTGTCTTGCCAGGGAGATAATTGTGTGCTTTGTGTGCTATATGAAACCCTCATTATTTTGGGAGGTAAACAATATTTTTTTATTAATTTGAGAGCCATTTTGTTTTGAGAAGACATTTTGGTTTGGGAAGCCATGTATTTATTTATTTGGCAAATCCTTTTATTTTCTTTTGCAGAAAATGGAAGGATGGGAGACCGAAGATGCTGTGCTGTCCATCAGCGAGTACAGCAATCTTAATGCAGGTGGGTGGTTGTGGAACTTTTGTCCTCCTACCTCCAATTTGAAGATGGACAGGCACAGTAATATATATCATTTGATGTGGTGAGTCCCACGGACAATTCACCTCTGACTGCAAAATATATTGCTGCTGCTGGGGTTGATGGTGGAAATGGTTTTGCTGATGGGGCTGGAAGTGATGTTGGTGATGACTGTGATGAGAGACGGGAAGGAGAGAGGGGAGCATGAATGTGAGAGTTTGGCAGAAGAGCAGTTGAAAGTCCCCCCCTTGCCATCATACTCTACGGACTAGTATTATTTGAACGTTTCGGGACAGCTTTACCAACAGAGTTGAAATTATTGTGTGCATGTTTTGCCATGCATCCATCAGCAGGAGTATTCACTGAGTACAATGGCACTCCTGAATAACCTGTGGTACTGGCACAGGGATATGCCCAACACGTTCAACCCCCTTCCAACCTCAAACACGTGAGGCAGAGGAAGTTGACTACTCAAAAGACACTGGCAAATTATATCACCATCATAACCGTGGTTAAATAAAGTTATTTGCCCACATTGACAGTGTGGTACCCACACAAAGGACTCAAGCCCTTTCTATGCAACCATGAGAAATTAGACCATCTGCACGAGAGTGCGCTCGCCTGGGCTTTTTGATTTTTTGATAAATAAAAATGAATGATGGGAGATTAGCCTCCAAAATGTGTGCGGCCATTCTGCACCCATTTTATCTGCTCACCGCACTAAACGCATAGTCACATGTACTCCTGGAAGACACAGCCTACAGGCACTGTCTTCCCCTGTCATATTCAGCTGGAATATGACAGCCATGGGTACATCAAAGCATCTCAAGAAAGGGGAATGCACACCTTCCTCCAGCCATGGGCAGCCTAATTTAAATATGAAGGTCTGCATGGATCTGCTTTGCCTTTGTCTAATCCGGCTGGTGGCAGTGCATATAAATGAGGAAATTGAGGCAAGCATGGAGGAGAGGCTTCCTGAGTTTTGGGCCATCCGACATGAAATGACGATACAAGCCCTGCAAAGAAGCTAGGAGGAGTGTCACACAAGCATCAACCAGCGTCCATCTTTTAAGGACATTTTCGAGACAGTCGAGTCCTCGAACCGCATCCGGCAGCACTACCTACTGTTGTCACGCCACAGTCACCAGAGCCGTCCGAGAAGCATCGACTAGCATTCCAGATTTGCCAACCAGCACAGAGAAAACAATTCATCGCCCGAGTTGCTGCGCCGGCCAGCCTGTAGATGTCCGGCCAGCCTCGCTTGCTGAAGTGCCTGTTCCTGATACGCACAGCTGTTCCACGCCACTAACTCTCAAGGTCTGAGAAGTGCCCTGGAACGACCTTGCCGTTGTCCTGTCAAGCCCCAAAAACATTTTCAGCACAAAGTACATTGTGTTTTTGCCCCTCTGGTCCTTCTCCAAAAGCCCCTAGAGATAGTTATGACCCTCTGCCGCCTTGGTGCTGGAACCTAATAACCTTGAAGAGTAAGACTGATTACTTTACCAACTACCCTCCTGTCAGTATCTCGTGTCAGTATCCAGAGTGCATCCCTTTCCTTCCTGAAACTGTCTGTCCTCTGTGTTCCTTTACAGGGTGGGTTGTATTTTGAAGTGTGCTAGAACTGTCTGTTTTAGTAACAATAAAGTAGATATTTGTATTCAACCCTGACTGGACAGTCCCTTTTATCATTGGGTAATATTTGTATTTTCGCTGTGTTGCAACTAACCAACGATCCCCGACCTTGCAGAGACAAGCCTGCTGTTCCGTCCACATTGCTAAAAACTGGACAAGGAGGTTTATAATTCAATTGTATCCCAATCTGTTTAGATCTCTTCTGGTGTACTAGATGTGTGGGGTTGATTGATGGTTTAGAAACCGATATTCATCCCTGGACCACTAGTGCCCCGGAGGTTGATTCATCACAGCAACATTCCAATTTGTGTGGGTTCTACAGTCTGTGTCCAAGAGAGCAGTGAGGTAGACAACACTACCCGGCAACTTCAGACCTGCTGCCTAGTGTGTGGGCATATTATGGGCTGGGAAGGATTGGCAGAGAAGGCAAGATTGACCAGTGAGCTTCAGCATTGTATGATGCACCACCCTGGCTGCATTTGGAAATGCTGATGGTGTTGGGGTGGCACTGGCAGAACGGCAAACTGCCAATATGTTTTCTTTAGTTTATAGAGCAGGATGTTTCTTTTATCTCCTTCACTTCCTCCATAAAATGATAGAGCCAAAAAAGTTCAAAAGATCAAAACATTAAAAAAACTATGTAAAAACAAAAACAGCATGATAACATTTTGTTCCATCTATACTGGCCTACTGCAATGTTTTAGGTGTTGAAGAATAACCATTCAAGTGACGGTGACAATTGAAGGGCATGTGTCCTGTTTCAGGAATCAGGAAGACTTTTGTTTTGGATTAGAAAGAATCCCTCGATCAGGCTTTTCAACTCTCTCATTCCTTTTTAAGATAGGCGCACACCATTCCCACGTCTAGTTAGTGATCCTATAAACTTTCCTTTCCCCTCACTTTGGATCTGGATTCCGAGCATCCAGAGCACAGAAACTGCTCTCCTGAATGCCTGTGAAGAACTGCTTGCATCTCTTGATTCAAACTCTTTTGTGGTTCTCATTCTACTTGATCTCTCCTCAGCATTTGACACGGTCAACCAATCCATACTCATAAAATGTCTCCAGAATACCCTAGGTATCTCAGAGTAGGCACTGGACTGGCTGACCTCCTTCCTCAATGGCCATCCCTGCCAGGTTATCCTGGGCTCTTTCTCCTCTCCCACCTCTGTCTCCACTTGTGGTGTTCCCCATGGCTCCAACCTTTCTCCCTGGCTCTTCAACATATATATCGCTCTGTTGGCTCACCAATTTCTACCTACTCCCCTTACTTCCAATGTTATGCAGATGACACACAACTCTTTTTCAAACTTCCCTCTGATCCTCTGGGTACTTCCTTCATCATTCCTGACTGCCTAGCTGCGATCCAGTCATGTTGTGCCCGCGATGATCTCTGTCTTAATGCCAGCAAGACTGATACCCTTAACATTGGGACTCCTGCTCCCTCTTTCTCACCCTCACTCGGGCCACCTTCTATGGGTTCTCCTCCTTCTCCTGAAATAAAAAAAACATGGAGTTATCTTCAACTCTTCTCTTTCCTACCTCCCCCACATCCAGTACCTTGCCAAGAAGGCCCATTTTTAACTTCACCTCCTCAAAGGAATCATTCCTTTCCTCACTTTACCCCAGAAGCCCAATGTCTCTGGAGATCTGGTACTCTCTAGGCTTGATAACTGTAATAACCTCTTCCTTCATCTACCCTCTTTCTCTCTACGTCCCGTCCAGCCAATCCAGAATAGGACTGCAAGAATTATCCTTAGCCTCAAGCCCAGGGACTGCATCTCTACAGCCCTAAAAACTCTCCACTGGCTCCCGGTTGCTGCAAGGATCAAATTCATATCCCTCTGCATCATCCATAAGGCTGTCTGGGGCCAGGGACCACGCTATCTACAACTGGCTCTCACTAAATACACTCCCTACAGACCTTTACGTTTCTCCAGCACCAACTGTCTGCGTGTCAAAAGCTTCACTAAACAGCAAGCTGGTGGCTGATCTCTTTTTTTCGGCTTGCTCCCTCCTATGGAAAAGCCTCCTCCTCCCTCTTTGTTTTGAGCCGGATCCCCTCAATTTTCGGAAGCTCCTCAAGACTTTCCTTTTCACTTCCTCCTTCCCGCCCTCCTTCCTTTGCTAAAACCTCACAGTCGCTGAGATTGGTGACCAGGGTACTTATGTGCCCACCTGGGGCCTGGTCTCCTACCCCCAATCGCCTTCAGCCTCCACCCACTCCAGCACTTGCCTCAGTGCCCACTGGCCTGTGATATCACAGGTCTGCACTTATTTATTGGCAGTTGACCACTCTCACCATGTGTTCTCTGCCAGTCACTTAACAGTTGCTTGCAACATACTCCCTAGCACTTCCCTCCGTGTTACACCTAGCACTTACCCCCTCTCATCACTCTCTTTCCGTGCACTTGCACGTTGTGAATGCTCACAAGGCCTAGTAGGACCGCCTCTCTTTCTCATTGTTGTATTTCCCTCTCATTCCCATGTTCCCTCCCTGTTGCCCTGGGGGCACTTTGAAATAAAATGTACTTGATATATACATGTTTTACAAATGCACAATTAAATAAACAGGAACAGCAATCTTTCCAAAGACAACAAAGACTAATGAGTAACACATCCAATTCCAGTTGTGGTAGAGGAATTCCCAGATGGCAAAAGTCCATGAAGAGGTGGCAACTATCTGTCACCCATCCACTGTGTATTGTCATCAAAGCCACTCTCATACACCTGCCTTCCCGGTGTTCAACAGTACAACACTTTAGAGGTCCACCAACTCCACCATCTTGATGGGCCTAGGAGTATAGCAAGGAAACAAAGCTGACCATTGCGTGTGGTCTGCACGGTGTGCTGGGTAACTGTGGGATGAGATCTTTGCTACCTGTTCACTGGATGTCATGGTCCTGCCCCCTAGTTCTGAACTAGGGCACCTTCCACCACCCCCTAGCGCTGTGTCCGTTGTGGGCCACCACCAGAGATGAGGATGATGAGGAGGCTGCCATTGCAGGCTCGTGGAAGGTCAATGGGAAGCGTCAGCAACATGAGGTGGGTGCCACCCTCAGCTCTGGCTGAGGGAACAGTATGGCAGGTGTTCTCCTCCTCCGCACCCCAAACCTGGGGATCTTACACCTTGCACCCAGTGTCAGTGTCTCAGAGAGAAAAGACAGCAACAGCGTCACCGTTCATCATTCTAGGGTAGATTGCCCTGTCGCAGTTGGACACAGGAGCAGCTGAAGTGGTGTTGAAACGCTGCTGCTTTGCCTGTGACTGTAGCCTAAGGCTATAGCGCAGTGTGCCCTGCTGACATTTGGTCATGTGGTTTTGCTACGTGTCCCACCACGTGAAGATTCTCAGCTCGGGCTTGAGAGTGGGTCCATCAAGAAACCCCTCTCTCCCTTCAGGCTCATGTTTCCTGAGGGAGTGGAACAAAGTGTGTGCATGTGCCCCTTCCCATGGGAGTCCAGCAGAAAGTGTATGCGCAGACCCTTCCCTGCACTCAGGGGAGCCGGCTGATGAATTTCCCGGGGGGTGCCCAAATATAGGAAGTGACATCACCAGCAGTTATATGACCGCATTTGCACGGAGTCACCAACTTGGTGCGAGGGCTGTAGGGGGTGCAGAACAGTGGAAACATTGGCTAGCATGTACTGCATATACTAAAGTCAAGTAAGAAGGAGGTTTAAGCCTTCCAGTTGCATTCCAGTAGGCCAACAATGCCTCTACTCCACCCCTCTATAATCATCCCGGTTGTAGTAGCCCTCAAAAGGCAGAGTAACACAACCAGGATGGGAGAACTAAATGCCATCCCATCTTGTGAGTGTGTTAAACCTCAGAGCAAAGACTGTGTGTTTGCCTCCTACCTTGGAGCACAATCTCACTAATTTGGTGCAAATCTCGCAAGTGGGTGCATGGGAATCCCCTGCGTGTGTGTGGGCTGCAGACCCCGGATCACATGCTCACTTCTTCAGTGTGAAACTCCGGCCAAGGCTCTTAGGGCAAGCATTCAGGATGGGTCTCACACCTATAAACAGTGTGATATATTGAGTGGGCACCTCACTCCTTGGAGCATAGTATCAACCGTTGCTGGTAATCTCACAACTGAACGTACAGTTTTACTCTTGGTCATCTCAGTGACCCCATGTATATTAATGGAGTCAGTCTCCCATCTGGGAAGACAATTATATTTCTGTTAAAACACTCTGAATTGTCACTCCAGTTTTCTCAATTTATAGATCCATACCATATTCATTCATTGTGTGTGCAGCAGTGATAATTTGTGTCTGAGAGAGCTCATTCTTTCATTCAGGAGAGATAAAGGGGTAACAATCCCCTGTATGTGGGATCAGGCTCATTTTGCCCCATGGTCCCTCACTCCAGAATGAGTGAGCAGGTTTTAAGACCCTGCTGATTCTGCTATCCTACAGGCTTGAGCCTTCTATCCCTTGACCCATCACAGCTTCCAACATTCTGAGCGGCAGCTTATGTACAGCAGGCAGCTCGGGACCTGCCTGTTGCCAATTGAATGCAGCCAGATATACTATTTAGACACTGGGAGAGTGCCATGAACCCACATTGGTGGTGAAGAAGCACTTAACATACAGAACACAATCGTATAGTTTTGCAGTCCTGCTGAGAAATTACAATTCGGTCTGTTTAAATGTAAAGCAGAGTGGCTTAGAGGTACACACACTGTGCCATTAAAAATAAAGAAGCTCTGGTGGGTGGAAGTGCTGCTTCGGTGGCATCAAGAGTATGCAATTCCCTTTGGGGTAGTGTTGGTCATTTCCAATTGAAATATAGCAGCCCTATTGAGAAGTGCCATTAAAAGTGAAACTGTCCAGTGAGCTGGATCAGTGCTGCCCCATGAAAGGTGTAGAAGCCTCTGTGAGAAGTGGCAGTATTGTCCCAATGGTGAGAATTGTAGTATTTTCACATTAACTATGCGTAAGCACTTTGGGTTATTGAACAGTGCTGCTACATTCTGAGTAATTCCATCCCTTTAAATATATTGGCTCTTGTATAACCACAACAGTGTTGGGTTATTCTGATGATGAAGATGATGTTAGACTTGCTCAATAGTCCTCGTTCTGTATCATTAAATGTACTTCAGATCTTCAGTGTCTTTGTAGGATAGCTCGGGGGCAAAATGCTCACCTTGAAAGCAAGACGACATGGAGCAACACAGGTTCGATCCCTCGGTTCGCGCAACACCGGTTCGATCCCTGGGTTCACGCTTAGAAACCTCTGGGTATTATTATGCGCATTATAAATAACCAATAAAAATAAAAATAAATAAATCTGCTGAGAAGTGCGGGGGCGTTGTCAATAAGAGTGTAGCAGCTCCGCTGAGAAGTGCTGATGTTGTCCCATCCAAAGTATAGCAGCCCCACTAAAATGAACTCGCATTGCCTCAACAAAAGCATAGTATTACAATTATAGAAGCCCTGTTTAGCGAGCTAACTGAGGAGTACCAGCATTGCCCCATTTAAAATATGGCAGCTCTAGTAGAAAATAGATTACACAACCCTGCTGAGAAGTGCTTTTGCTGTCTCTTTAAATGTATAGAAGCCAATTAGCTCTCCACCATTAGGCCCTGCAAGTACTGTCCCATTGAATGCTATTACACTGAACAAGGTCAACAGTATGGCAAGGTCCATACTGGGTTCTATGTGATCATTCTGCATTTTGAAGAACAGATACAAAAAATACCAATTTATTTCGGCAGATTTGTGTAGTCTTCAAAAGGCCGAATTATCACATTCTGCTGCCCCCTCCACCCTGCTAAACCCCCCCAAGAAGGTGACCCCCACCTCACCCCATCCTCTCCCACGCTGTTACCTTCCTTAGAATTCAGGGGAGTTAACTCCCTCACTGCCTCCGTTCGCCACCCATAGCAGAGCATTCACCCTCACCACATACACACTCAGAGACATGCAAACAGTCTCATTTGCCCTATACCTGCCACCTCCCTTTGCAGATGCAAGGCAAGAGGAGTGCACAGATGTACAAATACTGCCTCCATTTCTAAAAATCCTTTTGGGTTGGGTGTACTTCTAGATCTGTGCACCCCTCTTTGTAAGAGCCCCGACTTCATTCCTCCTGCGGGTGTGTACTCATTCCCTGTGAGTGTGACAAAGATTATGTATATATTTGGTCCGGCACTGCCCCTCCTCAAGCCAAGTGCTCAAGCACTTGAACAGCGGCAGCCATGATCCTTCTCCCTCTCTAAAAGTATCCAGCGGCTGCTGGAGAGCTCCAGAAGCAAGTTCATTATTCAGACAGGCAAATCAGGCTTCCTGAACTCACGTTCCCAAATTGGTTCAAAGTTCCGAAAATCAAGAATACAGTTGCCATTCAGATGACTTGATGACTCAGCCAGGACAACAAGGATAGCCAAAGAGGCCTTGGCAACAGCACCAAAAGGTGCCATTAAAATGGCCAGGGGCGGGGGGGGAGAGCAGCAGCTCTTCCTCTTCGCCGTCGTGACCCTGACGGACACCTCGTGGATCTCCTGTACCTTCAGCCTTGCCTGCTGCCGTCGCCTGGGGAAACTCTGCCGCGCTCCTCTTCAGACGGCAGGGGTGGAACATAGGCCGGTTAGTGCAGTGGTGAGGGCCCGGTCTGCCTCCCACTGGGATGGTTTCTGTTTGGCATGGGGGTCTGATGGGAAGGTGGATGGATGTGGTGGGGTGGGGCCAGGAGGCTGAAGGTGTCGGACAAGAGAAGGGTGCCTCCTGGGATCACCCCCCCAACATAGGGTATGGCAGGGAGGTCCGCAACAGCGTAGGGGGGACCTCACCGCTGTACAACGCCATAAGGGGGTGGAGTTAGCGGTTGTTCTACCTGGACTGCCTGTCACAAGGTGGAACCAATGTAAATATGTGTGTATGATTTTTGAAATGTACCTGTTATGGTTATGCAGTTGATATTCTTAGGGTTACATGATACTTGGATGTGTTGATTCTGCTTAGTCATGTTAAAGGATTAGGCTTAGTTCCCTTGTGCGCACTAAACACAATATGAATGGTTTTGCTACTTATGCAGGGCTGCTGTGCCTCCATGTGTTTGGAAGTGGCCACTGCTTCAGAAGGATTCAGCCCGCCCTATCATTCCACCCCGGGACGGACTTCGATGGAGCGTACGGACCTCCTGAGGGTGACTGCGTGATCACCCCCCCCCCCCCAGTGACTCCTCCCTAGCCTCGCCAGACCTTCAGATGCCCCGCCCTCTTTGGGAAATCTCCTCATTTCCCTTCAGGCCCATGAACTACTTTAGGATCTGGCGTGTGCGTCATGAGCTCTATTTATTCCCCCCTCTCTCGCTTTAGGTGGCAGTGCCGCTCTCTTGGCACAGATAAAGCACATGGTGCTCACCACCCCCTGAAGCTAGCAGACAGGACTCCCTGCCGGTGCCAATTTGTAATTCGAGGTGAACTTGCATAGAGATGTTCCCCGTGCCCTCCTTTGATGCAGCGGGTGATGGCTCAGATCCTATTTCTATCCAGCTTCTGGAGAATGGACCCAACACTACAGGACCCAGAGGTGGATCCATGACGCCAGAGGGTCTGCACCTGCACCCCCTGAGTATTATCCCCACTAAGACCATATAGCACCAGACCTTCAGGGAGGGAGGATGATGGGCACATATGTAAGGCATAAGGGAGATAGGTAACGGGACTGGGTAGTGGGGTGTGGCACAGGCCTTCACCCCAATGGAAGGCGTTGGGAGAGTAGGTGGGTCAGGCCTTCAACAGCCAGTGACGTGTGCCCTGGGAGAGGATGAAGAGCGCAGGCTCAGCCTGGCTTTTAGGGTCCTGTTGGCATTGTGTGGTTTTGTAGCACAGCATGGGCTAGTTTGACGACTTTGGAAAATGTGCTAGGTTATTTTGTGTGGTGTTATATAGAGCCTGGTCACTTGGTGCTTTAGCAGCTGGAGGAAAGTGAATGGGGTTAGTGGGAGCAGTGCGCAATTGCTTTGCTGTGCAGCTGGCAGCCTGAAGCAGTGCTGCTGACCATGTGTGCTTGTAAGGGCTTGGTTTGCCACCCTCCCAAAAAATCATATTCAGTTTGTTGCAAAAAGAGGGGAATTGTGTATGTCTGGTCACTTTTTTTTTCTTTTTTTTTTAGTGTCGGCATATTTTACACCCGAGTCCCAACCCAGTGACCAGACTAGCCTCCAACTCCATTGCAGTGATGGCATGAAGATTGGAGATGCAGTCCTCACCTGTGTGAGGCTGGATTAAGACTCAGGTGTGATTGTGAAGGCACTTCCGACTTGGGGCCTAGGGTTAGCTTTCTGAGAGAGGAAGAACAGCCCCCCTTTTCCTGAATCCCTCTGATTCCCCGTACGCGACATTTTGTAGAAAACTAACCACTGAGGTGGAAAAAAGGCAGTAATAGATCCTCCTGAGAAGCACAGGAAGGGTAGAGATAGAACTTCTAACAGACATAACACAGTGACAACCGATGAGTAGGAAGTCTCACTGTAGGATATGTGGGGTTGTTTTTCGTTAAAGATACACAATCTGGGGGCAAAATTGCCACGGTAGGTTCGCTCGAGCTTCATGTTCATAGAAGCTGCAATACACAACCTGAGAGTACTTTTTAGATTTTATTTTTAAAACATCTGCCTAACAAAGAATCCGAATAAAAGATAAGATGTTCATTTGGAACGCAGACGACATATACCCTAATTCTTACGGCATGTGCCTTTTAGTAAAATGCTAACAAACACTGGATATTGTGTAAAAGTTAGCGATAGGGCAAGTTCCCCTCACCCTAGATAGGCGGAACAACGAGCGCTATCTAGGGATAGAAAGACACAAGGGCTTAGTTGAGTGTGGTTGAAGGGCAAGAGAGAATAGGGCGACACGTGATGGTAAATGTGCAATTGACATGAGAGCTTGGGAACCTGCCATCTTGGAGCACCTGCCCTTACACATTGTTAAGAACGGGTTGCCACTTTGTGCCACCAGGAACAGAGCATATCTGCGCCTGAAGCGTTGTCTAGAGAAAGTTCTTGTGAGACCACACCATACTTGGTGCTGATTCTGTGGTGAAGGCATCCATGTTGCCTGGACGCTATTGAGCAGGTAGTGTCTGACTGATATACAGTGACTGGTGCTGGATGAAAGTAAAGAGGAACTGCTCTTGTGCATCTGAGTAACCCAAGAGTTGCAGGGCCCACATTAGACTAGACTTTATCTATTAAGTCCCCAGCACGTGAACTGTTGTGTTCTGTGGATAACATTAGTGAATTGCGGACTGGCCATTGGCCCTCTGTGTGTGAACATTACTTTGGACCTAATAAAGGTGCTGCAGTCTCATAACCAAGGTCCCGAGAGCATATAAGGGAATGCCCTGTTTTTTCCTTGAGTGCCTCTGTGCGTCGACCCCTTATAGTCAGAACTGCAAGCTTGTGCACCTTGGAACTCTATTAAGCTGATTTGTTGTGGGAATGTCGACTGCACAACTTAGACGGTATACAGTGATCTTACGGAAATCTTTTTATTCGAGGCATTTTTTACTGAAACAATTTTACCAAAAAAATACCAAACTATTATTTAAATATATATATGGAGGTTAAGTGGTTAAAACAGTTGGGGAGGGGGTTGGTGGAGTAACCCCCCAAATAAAAAAATGAATCAGTATTTTTTCAGTTAAATTGTTTCGGTAAAAAAATGCCTTGAATAAAAGGATTTTGGTAAACACAGGTAACCAACTTAGACTGCCACGTGGCCTACACTCTACAGCTCATTCTTTGACTCCATTCCCACTGAAGACCCATTAGCGCTCATGGGTGACTTCAGCCTCCCTAAAATGGGCTGCACCCACCAACTTAAAAATGCCGGACTCCTCCCACTTTACAACTTACCTACTTGTCTCGACATTGTCCTCCTCTCTGCCTCATTTTCCACATCTAATCACTATTGACCCCTTGCCATTTGAGCACTCCATCCTCCTCTCCAGTATGAGTGTTCCCTCCTGCCCCACCCCTCCTTACTCCTCTATCTCTAAACTAATTTGTACCCGAGCTCCAACTTAACTGAGGCCACCCCTTGTATCTCTAACTCCTTCCTGCGCCTCCACCATTGAACAAGCGGTCTTTGATTTTAACTAGGCTATCAGCACTCCATTCAAAAACCATGATCACTCTCAAACCTGCATTCCTTTTAGCCCTCCCCCAGCCGTGCACAAGCCCATGGATCTGCCTGCTCAAGGGAAACGTGCAATGCGACCCTCGGAAGTAGCACAGGGACTGTACCCCCACCCTTCCGTTTCCCTCATCTATAAGGATGCCTTGTCTCCTTCACTACAGCATTAGTCTCTGTTAAATTGTCTCATTTCACTAATCACATTTCTACTCTACTCTACACTGTAAACCATGTTAGACCCCCTGCGCCCGTGTGCAATGTCCCAACATTCCAACACACCAACATTCCCTCATATCACCCTTCTACTTATCCACCAGTTCCTGTCTATGTTCCTCCTCTCCAACTTCTCCCAGTGAACTAGCACCCAACCTGAGGACTTTCTACTCACTCTGCAACCCCGCTGACCGATTGGAACCACAGACAGTGAAGGAACCTTCACCCCAGAGGTTCGGGCCCCTCTTAACTGCGTCCATCTCTCTTCTCTCCAACTCCTCTCTTACCGTTGGGATCAGTCAAATCTGCTTCAGGGTAGTTACGCTTCTACCAATCCTAAAGTAGCCTTCAGCTGGCCACAACAATCTATGAATCCCTCAGTTCTTATTAGTCACAAATCCTGGAAAAGCTTGTTTTTAATAGATTCTCCACCTACCCTGACACTGAGGACCTCAGTGATACTCTTCAGTCTGGATTCTGCAGCAGTCATGTCACCAATGATCTGCCCTCTGCTCACTGTTGTAAACTCTCCTTTACCCTACAACTCCTGGATCTCTCTGCTGCCTTTGATACGAAGGACTAAACCTCTGTCCCTAGCAGCCTTGCTGACCTTGTCATCCACCATACCTTCCTCACCGTTCCTAGTCCACCCTGTGGAACGCGGGCTCTTCGGACTTGACCTCCTTACCTGTCGGTGTTGCACAAGCCTCCATCCTCTGCCCCTTACTCCTCACCCTCTACACCCCATTCCTCTGACAACTCTTCTCCTCCTCTGGGTTGTCTCATCAACTCTTTGCAGATGACGCTCAAATCTTCTTGTCTTTTCCCACTCCCACTCATGATCTTGCTACATGCATGATTCACAACTGACAGCCTCTCAGCAATTAGCCACTGCAGGGCACTTGCGTGTCTCATGCTTAACCTCTGGAAGACCAAAGTCATTAAACTTCTACCTGCAACACCCCCTCTCCTTTTCCACCCATCTCATTTCCCCCAGTCCTACTATCCCCCCTCACCTAAGACACATAAATCTGGGGTTGTTTCGACAGTGATCCCGATCTTCACCCCTTAGTCACTGCAATATCTAGAGCTTTCCCGGGATCCACCTGCTTTACATCTGAAAAATATGCTGTTTCCTCAGCTATCATTCCACCAAACCAGCAAACTCACTCTGATGCTCTTTTGCCTTGACTACTGCACTAGCCTCCTCCTCGGCCGGCCTCTGCTCTATCTTACTGCTGGACGAAATATTTAATGCGGCCACACAATCGCCACCTCTCTTATCCCACTTTCCAGCACTGCATCCATGCCGATTGGCTCTGTGAGAAGCCATTCCCTTTTCATATTCCTACTGCTTGTCCTCAAATCTATTCAGAGGCTTGTCCCCTTCCCTTACCTGGCTGACACGATCTCCCTCTCCTCTCCTCCGTGCTAAGGCCCTAATCTCTCTGTTCTTAGACCACATTACGCCTACTCCCACTTCTGCTGCTGTTTCCTCCTCAGCTCTCACATACATTACCCATCCACATCAAATCAGTGATCTCATGCATTTCTTTAAATCTGCACTGTCGTGCCACCTTCTAAGCGTGCCTAGCTTCACAATATGTACAAACCCTCTACCTAGCCATTCTCCTTGGCCATTCTCTGTCACATGCCTTGTCTCGGCCCTGGCCTTTGTATCCTCTAGTCCTCAACATTAACTGGTCAGTTGCTCATTACCGCTCCCTTTTTTGGAAGGCCAATGTTACAGGATTGCCCCGTATGCCGCAATTTGTCTTGTGTTTCTGATAGGAAGAACTTGTTCCATCAACAAATGTGAATAAATGCAAATTGACATAAAGAACATTTCCGTCACTAGTCTTTAAGAGGGATATAGTGAAGAAGAGCTCCTGCCCTTTGAACTGCATACATTGGGCCTCATTACGAGGCTTGCACTGACGGAATGAAGGGGGCCGGTACGGGACCGGCCCCCTTCATTCCATCAGGGCTGATTACAAGCTACCCATCCCAGTACTCGGATCGGACGCCTGGTAAAACCAGGCGTCCTTTCCGGGTCCCGCGAGGGGAAGAGGGAGGTAACAACGGGACACTTATAATGTGCCCGTTGTTACCTCCATCCCCATTTCCATTGAGCCCTATGGGGGCTCAAATGGGAATGGGGAATGGTTCCTGCAAGGAGGACCTACCATGTCCTCCTATGTCGGAATGACCCGATAAGTCCCCATTGCAGGAACCCGGAAAAGGAGCCCGGCTTGGAGGCAGCCATGAAGGTAATAACTCCATGGCTACCTCCAAACTCGTAATGAGGCCCATTGTCTTCTTATTCCGGCCCAATATCTGTGATCATCTGCAGCTTTCCTGAAGCAGAGTTTTGAGATATTGATCTGTGAATAATTGCCTTTAATTACAAAGATTGCAGAGACCGTATTGATCCTTTGAGATGGCATCTCTGTGTTTGAGGCTTATGTGCCAACTCCAGCTCTCACGTCCTACCTTAATAATATTAACTTGTCATTTATATAGCACATTTATCCAAAGCACTTTTCATACAACATTTTTATATACAATTATTAGCCAATCGAAATTGGTACTCATTTTAGCAACCTCGGAAGGTTGAAAGACTGAGTCAGTCTTGCCAGTATTTTAACCTGTGACCTGCAGATCACACACAGAACAGAGAGCGATGAAGCCACTGAGCTATTTTACCGGCTATCTTACAGAGCCCCAGGGTCTAGTGAACTGCTTCAAGGCACTTTACAGGGCAGAAAAAACA
This sequence comes from Ambystoma mexicanum, assembly GCF_040938575.1. Lineage (NCBI taxonomy): Eukaryota > Metazoa > Chordata > Amphibia > Caudata > Ambystomatidae > Ambystoma > Ambystoma mexicanum. The sequence goes on from NC_090922.1 coordinate 510,256,440, forward strand.
TGGTGAGCGCATCAGTGTTCGTTCGGGAAAAGAAAGGTCTTTAACTTGTTCTGAGAGTTTTGAGATCCGGGATGTGACGAAGTGACAGTGGAAGGGCATGCCAGAGTTAGAGTGGCACCTGAACGTGTATTTTTCATGCATGCAATGGTTGGCAAGTCGCATTTTAAAACATGCAATGGTTGGCAAAAAAGCCTGCAAGGAGCAGAGACACTTCCCTAGAGGATAGCGTTTTAGTCTCTTTTGCATCTAAGATGGTTCTCCAGGAATAGTTAGCTACATGTGCCATATGAAAAGAGTCCAGGGTGCCCCTCTGCAAGAAAGAACACGGCATGATACCCTGTTCTGTGGGAATGTAGCCACTCAGAGTCCGCAGCCACATGTTTTAGCTCACTGTACCTTTCCCAAAGGAGGAATAACCATTTGCATATCAGTCTTCGTCCCGCCCACTTGAGCAGTCCAGCACCAAAATGCTATGGCAATCCTCCTTTGAACAAGAGTACCAACAGCAACCCCAGACACGTGTATCAGCCTAGACGGCCTCATCAGGTGGAGCTGTGCCTCTCTGAGCGCAGTGAGCAAGGAATCCACGTCTGGCTAACCCTAAGTAACTTACCTGTGCCATAAAAGAGTATGTAAATGTATTTATCCGATGCATCACCAGCAGGTGGAGGCTATGGAGTGAAATAGCGTAAGCTCAACAGAACTCAAGCAGCCGAGGTCTACACGCCCTGCACATGCTGTGTGAGATGTGCCGACAGGTCCAGAAGTGGTCCCTTATTTGGCAAAACATTGGTGCAATCGCTACACTGATGGCCTGCAGGCCCAAATAAGGGACTAGTCTCCTCAAGGAACAAACAGAAACAAGCGCGTTAGTCTCTGGTACGGACCTGTGCCTGTTAGAGGGCACTACCCAGAAGGAAACCACCATTCCTTACAGCCTCGCCAGACCAAGGCACCGATCTAAGTCTAGTGGACGGAGGGAACGCCAATGAGGCTTATCCACCAGTCAGGAGCGGGCACGAGCAACCAATCAGGTTACTTTAAGTGCAGGCTATACACTATGGTAAAAGTCCATGGTCAGAGCAAGTTGATGCTTTTCACGCCCATCGCCCCCAGATTACCGGTTATCCTGCACTGCCGTCCACCCTCACACCTCTTCACCATCATCTAAAGTGACCCCATTACCTGAGATGTTGGCACGGATGCCTGCCTTGTCCGCACCGGCCCCTTAAGCTTCCTGGTCCATGGAAATGGAAGAGGTACTCTGCATGGAGCCCCAGGCATGTTTTTCACGGTGCCCATCTGTGTTGCAGTTGTTTTTTTAAGCAAACACAGGTTCTAGATATCCCATGGCTTGTGCATCAAGGCCACAAATACGCTCTGCATCCGCGGATGTTTGGCCATGGTGCTGATGGCTGGGGGACGCGGCATCCATAGCCTGTAACGCTCGAAAACCATTGGCGAAGTCACTTGCTTTACTTGGCCCAATCAATTCATTATTACCGGCTGGCAAAGCCCTCTTCCATGGCCATTAACACCACATGCGTCCACTGATGGCCACGAGACAGCAATGAGTAGGGTTTCACTTTTCCACTGGGAGAGAGACTTGTCAGCCGCTGTGCACCGGCTGCATACTTGTATAACCTTCAACCAGACAGCTCAATAACAGCAAGCGGGGGTAAGAGGTTTACATTAATGGGAGAGGAAGAGAAGAGAACTGGGGTCCCCCGGTATTGCGTGGAAAAAGCCAGACTTGAAAGGCATATTAACTGCCGATTAAGCCTCAGTCCGAATGGATTTTGAACAATCTATATCTGTTCCTCAAACACCAATCTGGAAAAGATGATTGGTGAAGGCTGCGCGGTTACGCGCATAAAAAGGGGGCAAAGAGGCCTAAAAGAATACACAAGTGACTTCACCCCGCCCATACCTGCTCAATACCAACGTGCAGTGGAGTCACTTTGCTGAAAATGTTGGGGGGGGCATGGCATTGAAATGAAAAGGGCCCCTGCAAAATGAGTGGGACAAAATAGTGTGCCACAACACTTGTGGGGGGACAATTGCCCTTGTTCCTCCATCAAATTCGACCCATGCCAACGTGGTGCCTCTATAGAGACTCGGTGAAACACTCCTTTCCTCTCATGCACATTGTCTCCCCGTGATTCCTGCGCCTCGAAACACTTGTGTACAGACGCATTATCAATACCTAAAAAATAAAAAAAATGCTCTACTCAGGTTTGCACAGTAGTTCATACAGGACTTAAGTCCTGGCACCCGGGGAAGGACCTGCCAGACCCCCACTTGTAGCACGCTTTATAAATGCTAATAAATAAATAAATACCAGGAGTCGGCTTGAGCACAAGGTCTCCCTTCCCCCAGAAGATGTTCAGTGCTTGAGAAGGCAGGGGGAGAGGGGCGGGGGCGCCCACACCGCACTCACGCAATGACAATTTAAGTGCTTCTAACCAGCGTGCGAGCCTCCCACTCAAACTGTCATTGCGGAGTTTGCGCTATTGATTGAACCGTGGCTTAAACTCCCCTTTCCAGAAAAATGGCTTGGCCTATTAAGTACTTGGGCTTTGTGCAGAGCGGTCGTTAAGACGCCTGATGTATAGGGACGGGGGTTCTGGCCCTCGAAGGTTGGTGACTAGCCGGGATCGATTCCGGAAGATCCTTCTTCGTGCCAGTACCAGCCTGCAGCTTCCTGATGCACGCAGCATGGCAGCCACCGCAGGCCAGTGGACACTGGGCCGGGGCAAGCAGTTCATATGGTAATCTGTGCTGACTGCCCCAGGCCCCGTGATGCACGAAGTGCGGCACGATGGAGGGCCTGGGGGGTTAGGCGCAGGGTGGGGGGATCCCAACAGGCGGGAAAAGAAAAAAGGGAGGGGCAGCCAGAGCGGCGCCCCCACCCGCGGCGGGACCCAAAGGAACACAAGTAGACAGAAGCAAGGTGGGAAAAGTAACAGGGGGGTGGGAGGACAGGAAGGAGCACCGGCGGCATGAAATCAGCACAACAAAAGGTGGAAGGGGTACAAATACCCCAGAGAAGCAGGAACAAGACACAACCAGGCTAGGAGCTCACCTCACTCGGGCAAGCTCCCAGGGCCTGGTTAAGGCGGTAAAGGATTCGTTTTTCGTTTTGCCTCTGCGGGCTTAGCGGATCGAGGTCGGTTTCCCTGGTCGTTTTCACCTCTGCGGGTTTAAACGGCGGGAAGAACGGTCGAGGAACAAAGAAGAAGGAAGCCCAACCTCGTGGGGACAGCGGATCCGGAGGAACAGCAGCGGAGGACCCGGGAAGCCGGAGCTGCAAAGGAAGGAGGAAGACCCGACACATCGGGTCTGCGGTCCCAGCGGAGAAGAGCGGGACCCCGGCTGGCGAGAAGCGGCGACAGCAGCAGAAGACCCGGGAAGCCGGAGCTGCGTGGGGAAGGAGGAAGACCTACCACACCGCGTCAGCAGACCCAGCGGAGAAGAGCGGGTACGCCGGCTGGCGGGAAGCGGTGTGAGCAGCGGAGGACCCGGGAAGCGCGAGCTGCAGGGAGAAGAAAGAAGACCGCACAACAGACATCGGGGGAAAACAGGCTGCGGAGTGAAGGAAGCCGACATCGGGAAACACAGGGTGCGGCGGCGGTGAGCAAAGCGGAAGAAGCCGGCCAGCGTCAGGAAGCATTGTCACACGCGGAACGTCGCGCATTGGAGGCGGGGCTAGAGAAAGGCCTTAAAGCCACAGTTCATAAAGGCAAACGTGGTGGAACAGGAAGGAGGGGCACCGGCTGGCATCAGGAAGGGTGGCGGTTCGCGCCAACCCTACGACGTCAGGGGGACAGGACAACAGGAAATAATTTAAAAAAAAAACCAAAAAAAAAAAATTTCTTTTGGAAACAGACGGCCCGGCTAACGCGCCGCGGCAGCCAGTGGTGCCGCAGGCAGAGAACGGTCACGGCGCAGGGCCATAGAAAAAGCCAAGAATAAGCAAGCATTTGAGTCGGGAAGCCAGGCACCAAGATCTGGGGTTGCCCAATCCAAGCTGGCATTGTGGCTCAGTGGTTAGAGCCAGGTGGAGAAGAACGACAAAGGCACAGGCTCGATTCCTGGTTTTTTCATTTTCAAAATTGGTCAAAAAGTGGAAGGATGGAAGAAAAACTAAGAAGAGTTTTGGATTCGTTTTCGTTTTGATCTCGTTTTTGCCTCTGCGGGCTTAAGCGGATTGAGTGTTTTTCCCAGGTCGTTTTCGCCTCTGCGGGCTTAAGTGGCGGGAGGAACGCAAAGAACGGTTGCGGCGAAGAAAAAGGAAGACCCCAGGTGGCAACGGAGGATTCAGCGGCGAAGAGCGGGACCCCGGCTGGAGAGAAACGGGGACAGCAGCAGAGGCCCGTGAGCCTGGAGCTGCGTGCATAAAAAGGAAGAACCACATCGCGGTGTCAGCGTAGCCCAACGGAGAAGAGCGGGACCCCGGCTGGAGAGAAGCGGGGACAACAGCAGTGGACCCGTGAGCCGGGAGCGGCGTGCAGAAGAAGGAAGAACCACCTCGCGGTGGCAGCATAGCCCAACGGAGAAGAGCGGGATCACGGCTGGCGAAAGGCGGGTTCAGCAGCGGCGGACCCGAAGGCCGGAGCTGCGTGCAGAAGAAAGAAGACCGCCACAACAGACATCGTCGGGAACCAGGCTGCGGAGGCGGTGAATGAAGCGGGAGAAGCAGGCAACCAGGAAGCTACGCGGGCAGCAGGCACCGAATCGTGGTTTTTGTTTCAGCTTTCGTTTGCTGCAGTTCCTGACTGACGAGGATGGTTGTCAGTGGCGGAAATGCGGTGCAGTTCATGACCAGGAAGAGGGTTTTTTCCAGTTGGGCTGAACAGGGAGGCCGTGCAGTGTTTCCGAACGAGAGGAAGAAGTTTTCCAGTTGTGGCGCGGGTTCCAGCGAGGGGGAACTTCACAGCAGCCATGAAAGGGCGGTCGGTAAGGAGCCGGTACAGCAGTTGGAGCATGCGCTGGGAATGCGTTGGGGCTTCGGGACAGGGAAAACGGGCTGCAGCGAAATACTGGCAGCAGTGATCGGGTGCTTCACAAGTTGTCGCGTCGGCCGAGTGGCCAGAAAAAGAATAGAGTTCCGCGAGCGACGGCCTGGATTGTGACCCCCGAAAACGTAAGGGCAGTAATGTCAAATAGGCACGTCGGCGTAGGCAAATGTTTTCTATGCGCTGTGGCGGGAGTCATGCACCCACTGGACACATCCGCTGGGTGGGAAAACTCTGGGGCACAGCTTACTGTACAGGACCGGCGATATCGGGCGGCTCTGCAGTGCACACATTGGAAGCACGACACGGAGCAGACCAGGAACATGGGGGGCGGGGGGGACCAGCGTCAGGTCAGTTCACAGCTCCGAGTGGGAGCCAACTAACAATGCCCCAGGCCCCATGCAGTACAAAGTACGGCACGATGGAGCGCCTGGGGGGTAGGGGAATTTTAATAATGGTGTCGCATGTGGTGCAACGATAGGCATACACTTTATGACACAGTGGCCGTGATGACATGCCCCTCTTGCGGCAACGGCGGTTTATGACCGCTATGCAGGTAATTTGATGGAAATGTTGCTTGGACGGCAGGCCCCCTTTTGCGACCACGGCACCATGGGCGCACCAGTGACTAGCAATTGTTTAAAACTGTCGTGGGAAAGGGGCTCCGGGAGTGCTTAGGAGTAAGGATGGGAGTGGTAGCGCCCTCTGGCCGTAAGTGGGAGTCAAGGGGTTATTGGTAGCCATGAGCAGGTAGGAAAATAAGGAAAGTTAACGAAGGGAGGTAAATATTAGGGACCGAGTTGATGAGGCTGCCCCTTTTTTCCCTGTGTGTGCAGGGGGACTTCTCTCCTTTCTGTGCCGAGGGTGATAGCACGGGCCGCATCAGGCACGGTGGATCCGACAAGCAGTAGGGGGTTTGCTGGGGAAGCCCGCATTTAGGAGATCAAGCTGGTTAGGGCAGCGTCCGCCCAGCAGACAATTAAGCACCTGAAGAAAGGAAAGGCACGCCGAGAAGATTAGCATGGCCCCTGCGCAAGGATGACACACAAATTCGTGAAGCGTTCCATAGTTTAAAAGCACCCATGGCACAATCAGTAAATACAGTCAGCAGTAAGCATTAAAGGGGCAGTACGTGCCAAATTAGAACAACGGTCGGAACAGGCAACACGGGTAGCCAGACAGGGGCCCGGTGTAACAATACAGGAGGAACAAGGCGAGCGAAGGCAAGTCTACAGGAAAGCCAGGAGAGGCAAAAGTCGGGAATGACGGAAGAAAGAACAAGAAGAGCGCAAGAATTCAGCGCATGGGCCAAAAAAGGCAGAAAAAGACCAGGGGGCCAAATGGGTGCTGGATGTGATGCAAAAGGAAGAAAGGGCTAGGGCAATGTCGCCCCTGCTGCTAGAGGATTCCACGGACAGCAACGAGGAAGCCGCTGTACCCCAAGGACAGAAGAGGGCAAGTGAAGTGGCGGAGGAGTCGCAGGAGCCAGAGAAGAACAGGCTAGACCCAAGAGGGGCACATGAGCAGCCGGAGGCGCCGTTGAGGAGTCAAAGGAAAGGTATTGTTAAAAGGGATAACAAAGTTGGGGAAAAAATGATGAAAAGGTTAAAGGCATGCAGCACGGCTCAGGGTAGGTCGCCCAGAACCGGGGATCAGGGAGCACAATGGGTGCTTGATGTAATGAATAAGGATGAAAAGGCAAGGGCAAGGTCGCCTTTGCTGCCAGAGGAGGTCAGCTGCAGCAAAGAGGAATACCACAAGGCCAAAGGAGGTCGAGAGAAGACCCGAGAGGGGCACAGGAGCAGCCGGAGGCACCGTAGAGGAGGCAAAGGAAAGATACGGTGAAAAGGGATAACAGAGTTGAAAAAAAAAAAAAATGCTAAAAATGCTAAAAAGGTGAAAGGCATGCAGCACGGCTCAGGGTAAGTCGCCCAGAACCTTGGAGCATGGGTGCTGGATGTAATGAAGAAGGATGAAAAGGCATGGGCAAGGTCGCCTTTGCTGCTAAGGGAGTCCAGCAGCAGCAAGGAGGAATACCACAAGGCCAAAGGAGGCCGAGAGAAGACCCAAGAGGGGCACAGGAGCAGCCGGAGGCGCCGTTGAGGAGGCAAAGGAAAGGTACGGGGAAAAGAGAGAACAGAGTCGGGGGAAAATTGGTAAAAAGGTTAAAAGCATGCAACACGGCTCAGGGTAAGTCGCCCAGAACCCGTGGAGGGAAGGTTAAGAAGCAAGAGGCAAGGGGTAACGTCTTCAGAGACGAAAAGTAGCAAAGGTAAAGAGGGGGGCCATTTAAAGGCATGAGTGAATAGGAAGGGAATAGTGAGCAATAAAGAACAGAAAAGGGGGGCCTGGACCAGTGGGCAACGGGTTTCCCATAAGACAGAGGGTGGCACAAGAAAGTACGCCAGGGTTGAGTTACCAGGGAACGGGTGTTACCTGAACAGTCTACCTGACTGTAAGGTAGAGGACATGTAGGAGGATGAGAAGGGATCATTAAAAGGGCACCGGTAACAAGGACCCCTGTTATAAGGGGAGGGCGGATTTCCAAAGATGGTACATTGTTATATTGCAGTAATACACAGATGACGGGGTGTCACTTGTAACATACCAACAGAAAGTCTTAAAGGCGACAAAGCATTGGGGCATGATGGGAAAATAATGATAGAAGCAAAGGCAGGTACAAACATCAGGACATGATAATAACGACAAGGAATCATTTGAGGTCAGGGGAACAGAACCTGTGGGGTAGTCAATAGGGGAAACAAAGAGGACGGCAGAGTAGCAAAGTAACAGACCACCAACGGTGCAAAAGGGGTGGCAGGGGAGATAGCGTGAAAAGCATAGCTGGGAGCATGGAGCACAAGAAGAAGGGCAGGAAAGGGGAAATGACAAAGTGTCCATTAAGCTTACACGAATAAAACATCGGGAAAAGGAGAATATGGCCGCGTAGAGGGCAGGAAAATAACACCCACACCAGGGAAAGGCATGGGTTCCACGAATAAAGCTCCGGAAATAATTAAGAGGTTAGCCAATAAGGCTGAATGGAAAAGGAAAAAGATGGCCACATGTATGGCAGGAAAAGAAATGCCCATACTGGGAAAGGAATGGGTTCCCCGGAGAAACATCGTAAATAATGAAAAGGTTAGCCACAAGGCCGACTGGAAAAAGAAAATATGGCCACGGGTTGGCAGGAAAATAACGCCCATACCGGGAAAGGCATGGGTTCCACGAATGAGCACAGGAAATAAGGAAAGGGTAGCCATAGGTTTGGCTGGAAAAGGTAAATATGGCCAGGTGTATGGCAAGAAATTAACACCCACACCCGGAAAGGCATGGGTGCCACGGGAGGAGAAGCGGAAATAGCAACAAAGAGGTCCGAGAAATAGGTAAAACCAAAGGAACCAGGGCGAGCCAAGGAGAATCAGGACAGGAACGTACAAAACGGGTAAGCAGCACAAAAAGCAGGTAAAGGGGTGATAGCGGAAACAGGACAAGACGTAGGTAAAATGTCAATGGCCAACAGGGGCGATTGCGGTTAAAAAAGCGTTGGCCCAGGGTAAAAGGAAAAGATGGGCAGCAGCACATTTATCTGCGGCCGCATATACCGCAAAGGTGGCCGGGGCGACGGACCCAACAAATAGCACACGGATAAGGAATGCAATGAGGGGCGGGGCAAGATCACTGTTTTGGGGGGACCTGAGCGGTTTAGACAAGCAACCCCTCAGGTGTGGCGGCACGTGTCCAGGAAAGGATGCCACAGGACATCGAAAGGGAGGCTAAAGGAAGGGGGGCATCCCAACCCCTGGACACGAGGTGCCCAAAAAAGTGTTAATTACTGTACAGCTGTCATAACCAGTGTACAGTGCCATTTGTTTGTATATAATAAAGGCCTACGGCCATTTTAATTTTTCCACGCAAACAGAGCTGTCGCGTTATCATTCATGGGGCAGGGCACAGTATAACAGGGTCAAGAGCAGGGGGGGAACCCACACTACTCAGCCTATGCCCCAGGCCCCGTGATGCACGAAGTGCGGCACGATGGAGGGCCTGGGGGGTTAGGCGCAGGGTGGGGGGATCCCAACAGGCGGGAAAAGAAAAAAGGGAGGGGCAGCCAGAGCGGCGCCCCCACCCACGGCGGGACCCAAAGGAACACAAGTAGACAGAAGCAAGGTGGGAAAAGTAACAGGGGGGTGGGAGGACAGGAAGGAGCACCGGCGGCATGAAATCAGCACAACAAAAGGTGGAAGGGGTACAAATACCCCAGAGAAGCAGGAACAAGACACAACCAGGCTAGGAGCTCACCTCACTCGGGCAAGCTCCCAGGGCCTGGTTAAGGCGGTAAAGGATTCGTTTTCCACCCAACCTGCCCTACAAGAAAGGAAAGAGGAAAACCGGAAAAGGAACGCCGAGTACTCTTTCACGGTACACGGTAGAAGAAAAAGTCATAGGCGGCGGCACGTGTTCAGGAAAGGATGCCACAGGACATCGAAAGGGAGGCTAAAGGAAGGGGGGCATCCCAACCCCTGGACACGAGGTGCCCAAAAAAGTGTTAATTACTGTACAGCTGTCATAACCAGTGTACAGTGCCATTTGTTTGTATATAATAAAGGCCTACGGCCATTTTAATTTTTCCACGCAAACAGAGCTGTCGCGTTATCATTCATGGGGCAGGGCACAGTATAACAGGGTCAAGAGCAGGGGGGGAACCCACACTACTCAGCCTATGATCCCATGGGGCTGTCACTTTCCTGGGGCGTGTTCAGAGCACTGAGGGAGGGCGAGGGCAGTAGGGTGGAAGCAGAATCATGTAATGTTATCTTTCTTGGAGGGGAAGTTGGCGAATGCCGCTTCTTGTCTGCGTTTGGCATGGTCAAAACAATGCTGGGCTCAACACGCTGCAATGGCCAGAGTGAGCAAGCACGCTCCGACCCCGGGCCTACCCAACGGAAGAGCAAGGCTCATTTCCCGCACCTTCATCTGGGGCGGAGGGCTGGGTGGGAGGGCTGCAAGGCTTGGATTGGCACTGCAGCCAATTGTTTACAAGGAGAGAACTCTCCTGATCTGGTAGGCACTCGGAGCCTCAACAGAACACCTTGCAGATGCTAGCCCCTCTCAGGGAGGCACCTGTTCCCTTGACCTATACTCAGGATTCGCCATATCTAAGCAGCCATGTATGTATGTGTGTTCACTCCACATGAAGTCATCAGGGTATTTGGAGAATTTCCAGGATTCCCCTTTAAAGTATGAATTCACTTAATTCCATGCATGGAGTTAGCGATGCATTAGTTGCAGGTAAAATAGCTCAGTGGGTTGAGTGCATGCTGCTGCGTTCTGTGTATGATCTGCAGGTTGCAGGTTCGAATCCCGGCAAGGCCAAAGCAGCCTTTCATTCTTCCTAGGTGGAGAAATAAGTAGCCACTTCGGTTGGGCGATATTGTATGTATATATGTTTTGTGTAAAATCACACATCATTATATGCTCAATGGATTTCAAATGACGTAGGGCCAGGAGGCCGGAAACTGAATGCGTTTTCACCAACAAAAGAAGCATCGTGAAAGCATGGGGCATTTCAAAGCTCGCTCATTAAAGAACCTAATATGCATCCTTTTTCCAGTGACTGTTTGTGCCAATCCCTTCGCTCTGGCCAATCTCTAAGGCTCTGACGGAAGGATCCGGGAGTGCAGTGTGTTTTCTTGCATCTCTACCTGATCTTCAGCCCCTCTCGGGGGCAGTTCCTTGTTTGCTTGCATTGCTCTGGGGCAGGCACTTGGTTTCTAGTCCCTCTGTGTGGGAAAGTCAGTCTCCTGTCTCTGCTTTAAAAGACCTTTATATTAGTGGGAGAAGCAGGGGAGGGTGGGGAGTTCTGAAGGGTGAGAAGCAGGGTAGAGTGGAGACATAAGCAATCAACTCTTTGAAGAGCAGTGTCAAATTCCCTTGTTAACGTGTCGGATGGAAGGTGCGGGGGATGGGGGGGGTCGGCTTTACTTTGGTAACGTGGGTGGGCAGCATGATTAGGCCAGTTGCCCCGTTTTGGTCCCTCCTCAAGTCCTAGTGTTTCCCGCCTAGTGATGTCTGGGCGTCTGGTGGTGTCTTGGCGTCTGGTAGTGTCTGGGCGTCTGGTGATGTCTGGGTGTCTGGTGGTGTCTGGGCGTCTGGTAGTGTCTGTGCGTCTGATGGTATCTGTGCGTCTGGTGATGTCTGGGCGTCTGGTGGTGTCTGAGCGTCTGGTGGTGTCTGAGCGTCTGGTGGTATCTGGGCGTCTGGTGGTGTCTGGGCGTCTGGTGGTATCTGGGCGTCTGGTGGTGTGCCGGGCTGCGGAGGTGGAGAGTCTCTCACGCAGCTGGGCTGCTGGTTTGGTTTTGACTGCTTTGTAGGGGATCGCGGCTGGCTTGGGCGTGATGTCTGCTTGAAGGGGCATCTTCCTGCGGATGGGGAGGGTGCGGCCGGATATTACTGGACCTGTGATGAGGCCCCCCGCAGCACGCTGGATTGGTTTCAGAGGGGCAACGGTGGGCTCTGAAACTCCTGCGTGTGAGGTGTTGCCATCACCCAGGAGGGAGATGATCAGGGCTTGCGCGACTGTTCTTAAACTCGGGGCCTGGGCGATGAGCTTGACATTAGAGAGGCGCATCAGCGAGCAGCGTGCTGCTCCGGTCTTCTTTGAGACGTGCTTTTTGGGGAAAGAGAGACTCCTTAATTCTCCTGATATACTGCAGCAGTTCCTGGGCCTCCTGCCTTCTGCTGGGGCAGGCCACTCCTCACTGTACAGCCCCTGGGTCTCTCTCCTTCTCATGGGGTAGTCCCCTGGCCTCCTGACGTTGGTAAAGCCCTTCGCTCTCTTGCTTCCCTTGGGGCAGTCCTTGTTGCTGGCTCTCCATGGGGTGGTCCCCCTGTGTCCTTCCTCTGTGGCAGACCCTGGGACTCATGTTGCGCGCTTTGTGAGACCACCTCCTACAGCTCTCGGGCAGTCTCGTAACCTACTCCCACTCTCTGCGTCACTTCCCCTCTGCAAGAAACAGTGGACTACTGCGTCATCAGTTTAACACGAGTAACTGCCTTGTGCACTCCCTCCCTAAGGCACTACCATAGGTACTGGGGACACTACCCTATAAACTGGGGGCCCTACCCAAGGCAATGGGGACACTACCCTAGGTACTGTGGTGGCATAACCTTAGGTACTGGGGACACTGCCTAGGTACTGGGGGCACAACCTTAGGTACTGGAGACACTACTCTAGATATTGGGGACAATACCCTAGGTATTGGGGACACTACCTAGGTACTGGGGACACTACTCTCGGCACTGGGGGCAATACCCTAGGTACTGGGGACACTGCCTAGGTACCAGGGGCACAACCTTAGGTACTGAGGACATTATCTAGTATTGGGAGCAATACCCTAGGTACTGGGGACACTAACCTGTATACTGGGGGACACTACCCTAGGTACTGGGGGCACACCCTTAGGTACTGGGGACACTATTCTAGGTATTGGGGGCAATACCTTGGTTCATCGAACGGACATCACAACTGCAGGGCTGCTTGGTGCCAAAGGTGTCAGCAACAACGTCCAAGGGGCAGGCAGGCAGGGTGGAAGGAAGTCTTCGGGAGTAGCCCTGGGCTACCCATCATGTTTAGCAAGGCTTACCTGCGACCCTGGACTCTGCTGTGGGGAGTTGTGCAGCCAGGTGGTGGTTCATCAAGCTACTGCCCTGTTGGCGCCTTTGGCGTGGGGATGTAATCCAGGCTTCACCGAGGCTTATCCTCCAACTGTCTTCTGCCTGCAGGAAGCCGACCAGATATCTCCCCTGCCCCAAGGCTTTATATTCATGTGCGCCGGTGTGGGTACTCTCGGGGGGGGGGGGGCGTGGTTCCTTTACTGTGGTGAATATGGGTTCATGTGGCACTAGGTCTCTGAGCTTGGGTGGACTTAGCGTTGACAGGTATCAAGTCTTGAGTTGGAGAGTTTGGAATTTCACCGCGTTGACCAGTAATGTTTTAACCACTACAACATTTGCTTGGCTTCTTTCTCCACTCAAAGCCCCGCCACTGACAATCGACACCCCGCCGCCTCTGAGCCCACCCAGATGCAGCCCTGATTTGTGCCATTGGGACTACATGACCTGTGCGGTCAACAGAGTTGCCTCCTAACTAGAACGCCAATATGCATGTCAACTTACAGCGACTAGAGCCCAGTGGGCCACGCAGACCACGGCCAGGACTACCTAAGCCAGAACACTCGGGCTGCTCCACACAAGACCAGCTCAGACCTGCCTACATGTGTAAACAGAAAACACAGAGACTGACGTCACATGATGCCCCGCCTCCTTCTCCAAGAACCCACCCATCCGAATCCCCAATAAAAATGGCATAATTCCGAGCGGGATTTGCCCTCAATATTTAGTTCCCGCCCACGCCTCAATGTGATTGGCTACAAACAGGCCGCTTGTGCCAATCACGTTGAGGCAAGGGTGGAGTTCCTCAGATTGCTGGAAATCTCGTAGACTCCACACTCTTCCCCAGAGATTAGGAAGTTCTGGACCAGCTATGGCCTAGCCTTTATCTTTTGCGTTACACATCACCTTGGCTGACCAGCTGCCCTCCGACCCCCACTTCCCGAGCTCCTTTTCCTTTATCCCAGGAGGCAGAGAGCCAGTGGCGTATCTAACGGTCATCAGCCAGACAAATGGCGAGCGGGCCCATGTGCTAAGGTCCGCCCCTTCCACACAGCACAGGGCCCTTTCTGCTGTGGTAGGCCTGCTTTGCTGCTGTGAGTTCTTTGCTCGCTTTCCCCCTGACTGTTGCCAGAGAGCACAAGTGCCATTGCCGTGTGGCGCATTGTGGATCTTAACACTATTTGTCGGTATGCACGCATTTCGCCGAGCTATTTTTGGTTGTGGTACTTTTCATCGCCGGATTTTACATCGCCATATTTTGGGGGGTGTTTTGTTGGGGTTGGGGTATTATTATAATAGTAAGGGGGGGTCTGGGGGGGAACTCCCCCCAGAATGAAAAAAAAAAACAAAACAGGGCTTCTGGTGATGTAAAATCCAGCGATGAAAAGTACCACGACCAAAAATAGGTCGGCGAAATCACGTAGAACCTATTTGTCAGCCCTGAGGGAACATGTCAGGCTTTTATGTGACAGCTTTCACAGCATAAACAAAGCCCACCAAGGTTGGTGCGAAATGAAGAGGGTTTTGGTCACTGATGAAAAAAAAAACAACGCAGTTCTTGTGGTGTGTTTTGCATGTTAGTTGTCACAAAGTTAGGGCTTTGTTAAATGCAAATGTCAGTATCTCCTTCAAAATACATGCTGTAATGTGAAGGTTTTTAAATATTATGACAATCCACATCGGCACCTTGCTTTTTTTTTTTTCTACTTTTCCTTTATTTAGGAAGTTTACGGAGCACAGCCCTGCCCCTAGAAGGCGCCATATGCCTGATTTACAAAAGCACTTTTCAATGGAAAAATCCCATTGGGAACGTTTTGTAAATCGGGCACACAGGGGTGTGGTATGTTCGGGGAGTGTCACAGCATTCTATCATTTTTTGGGAAATAAAACAAATGAATAAACTAATAGATACAGCAGCTGGTCCTGCAGCCATCACAAGCAGCTCATCACACTATTGTCACAAACATCAATGATCTTCTTGTTTCTTTTTTAACACCGTCCACATTGATCTGTTTTGCATCTAAAATACACGCAGATACAAAATATTGTAAAGGGCTCTGTAATTCCATACTAGTGCACCCTTATACAGATCCGAGGTTTCCACTCTCCAACCCTTGCAGGAAAAGCTTAACACTGTGCAATTCTGCCATTCTGCATTGCATGGCTGCAGCAACGCCTGCACAAACAGAAATGACATCACTTTTCTGCTACAAGGACGTGTATGTTCTATAGGTTTAGAATATTTAGCATTAATAGCAAAGCCTGCTGAGGAGGCCCAGCTTTTTCCAGTTAGTCAGAGCCCTAGGTAACTGTAATGAAGACAACTTAATAAAAAATTGCTTTTGTCCCTAAAGTTTGCCATTGTGCACTGTGACCACAGTTAACTCCGCCCACCCAAAGCTCCACCTCCATGACCTGCCCACCTAGGGACCTGTGTCAGGTGCTGCCCACGGGGCCCTTTGCCTTAAATATGCCACTGCAGAGAGCACTAGAAGCTGACCACTTTAGAAGGGGGGCAGCCTGCCCCCTAAACGTTCTCTTCAGAGTGCAGATATGCCGCATTGTGTGCAGATGATCCCAGTGGTGTACCGAGGTGAGCCACCCAGAACATGCCGTGTGTACCATTGCAAGGAGTACTGGCAAGCTGTAACGCTCACCTGGTATCCACGGGGACGTCACTCAGCCTGTTCTGATCTCTTACGACCTCGAACCCTTCCCTGGAGTCTACTCGACTAGAGACTGGGCCTGAAACACAGGATTTGTAGAGTTTAACTCCCTATTGTCTCTGAGTGCTTGAACCCCTTCTTCCCCGTGGTACAACCCTTCCCTTTGATCCACAGCTCACCTTGTTTTCTTGGAAAGTGTGCTCTCTGTCCTGCTTTCAGCACAGGGGCGCGTTGATTGATGCTGGCTCATTGCTGCCTAGTTACTTCAATGGCAAGAGTCCGACAGGTAAGTATAATGAGTCTTTTGAACAGTTCTCTAACTCCGTTCCTTTCCTTCCTTAGACGATGGCCGGTGTCCAGGGATGGCAACGTGCTGCTGAGATGAGTAGCGCTGAAGGTGAGTGAGAGCACGATGCGCGATGTAACCCTTTTGTATTTGTATTCAACTGAGTTCTTCAACTCCTTCTTCCCCGTGGTACAACCCTTCCCTTTGATCCACAGCTCACCTTGTTTTCTTGGAAAGTGTGCTCTCTGTCCTGCTTTCAGCACAGGGGCGGGTTGATTGATGCTGGCACATTGCTGCCTAGTTACTTCAATGGCAAGAGTCCGACAGGTAAGTATAATGAGTCTTTTGAACAGTTCTCTAACTCCGTTCCTTTCCTTCCTTAGACGATGGCCGGCGTCCAGGGATGGCAACGTGCTGCTGAGATGAGTAGCGCTGAAGGTGAGTGAGAGCACGATGCGCGATGTAACCCTTTTGTATTTGTATTCAACTGAGTTCTTTTTCTGTGTCTTTTAGGTGCTGCGACGTTTTCAGCGTGGATGCTGGTTATGAAGGAGAAATGCGGTGAGTAAGTGCGGTATGCGGCACCTCTAGATGTTTCCACGCTAACCTGAAGTGTCTTTTCCCTCTTGCAGATGGATGAGAATTTCCGGAGACAGAGTTCCCCCAGAGCAGCTGGGATTCAGGTAAGTGTTTGAAGCTCGTACAGTCTTTAAAAATAAGCGAAGATTTGCTGAATGCATACTAATGCCTTTTTTCTGTTCTTTTCCCTTTTCCTTAGGAAGCGGCGTGCCAGGATGGGAATGACACCGCCGAAGATGCCCGCAGAACAGAAGGAGCGATGAATGACGGGCAGGAGCGCCGCAGGGTAAGGCTGTTCCTAACAGTGTTCTTGTTCTTGCAGGAGCGGAGCGCAGAAGAAAGATGCAGGCCTACTGGAGACCGATCCGAACACGGTGAGTGTCACGCTGCAGGTGCAGAAAAGACAAAGCATGTTTCTCAGCCTGGCGTAGCTTAAATAGTCTCTGGGTATCCCAGGTGTCTCTGGGCTGAACCACACCCAAAAGACTAGACTACACATGCAGTTCTGGGAACTGAAATATGTGGGGGCATCCATCTTGTCCCCATCAATGCACTACAAGTTCAATCCCAAATGTTATCCTATGGGAGTGAGTGAGTCTGGTGCCACAAGTGCCAAGTCTGACTCCAAGTGGGTCTTTGGAGGGATGGAGAGGCCCTTGAGGGCCGTGTAGGTGATCGTGGCCTGGCTCCAGCCTGACATCTTGGAGGGCTGGGAACATGAGGGGCAGGAATCATGACACACACTGTGTGGTGTCCCTTTAAGTGAGACACACGGCAGCGTGACGTAACTCTGTGGCATTTTCTGTACAATGAATGGGGCGTTTCACATGCGCTCGGCAGAGCACGTGTGGAACCCAGTCGTCTTTGTGTCATCTGTGGTGGTCGGGGGCAGGGGGCTTGTTGTGTGGCAGGCTTTGCACTAGAAGGCCATTCTTACATTGGCAATGAAGAGGTTTTTCATGTCTCCACAGACCCGCTGGGCTAGGCGGCGTGAGATCTGAGCTACGGCTCGAGGGGAGATCAATCACCGGCCGCAGAGTCAATGCGTGCAGCGTTGCCAACTGCCTTTGATGTTGGAATAGTCACAGAGTTTGTGACTCCCCTAGGGAGTGATTGTGCACCTCCCTGTCTCAATTTCTGGATTTACTGTACACATGGGAGACTGTGCTCAGCCATGAGGCTTGTCCCTTACCTGGATGACTGGAGGTGAAGGTAACATGTGATTTCTGTGCTCCTGGAGGACAGTGTTTGTGCAATATAATTTGGTCTGTATTTTCTGTGGGGGGTGTTTCTGGGGGCAGAATTACAGGAGGACCCCCTTTGTGGTGCTCCCCACATCTGCTTCTGGGTGCCATATATTTTTCTTGTTTCACTGATCCTCTGCACTGTGTGGTGGAGGAGCTAACTGGATGATGCTTAATTTCTTCAGGCTCCTGTGTAGGTTGCGGCCCCTAGTTAAAAAGGGGTGCTTGTGTGCTCACCAATATGACGGATGACCAGAATGCATGTGCTGCTCCGGACGGGACCATGAAGGCTATGCAAGGGGGATAGTGAATCCTGCGACAACAGGGTGCTCTAGCCTCCATGCCCGAAATGTGATGTTTCAGAGGCGCCATTCAGCCTACACCCCAGGTCGAAATTGTGGATTGACCGTATGGACATGTATTTCAAGGCCACGGGTGGGACTTGAAAGCAAAGTGGCGACCCTCCTATATTCGGCTCGTCCGGCAGTGCACCAGATCCTTCAGTCGTTGCAGCCTGTAGGCGAATCGGTCGCTGTAGCGAAAAATGCACTGCGTGAACATTTCATGCCCCTTGCCAACATGGACTATGAGAGGTTCATGATGTGCAGTCCAAGGCAGAAAGATGATGAGTCCTTGGATGTTTTTCATGGCCGTCTCCGGCGCATGGCAGCGACCTGTGCATGGGACAATGAGCAGGGCATGATTCGCAAACAATTAATCCAGGGCTGTGCATCTGGCAAGCTATGTCGTTAGGTACTGCACAAACTAGGCCTCATGTTGCCCACAATCCTTGAACTCGGACGTTTCCACGAGGTGGCGGACACACGTGCTTCAAAGATGGCCGCTGTTATACGCTCGCTCAAAATTGAAGATGTCTGTGACATAGGTCATGTACAAAGAGCGAGAGGGGCCCAACGGACCGCAGTGCAGCCAAGGGAGACAAACAACAGGTCGCCAGAGTCATGTATGAAGTGTGGGTATGACCTTACGCACCCCACAGAGTGCCCGGCAAAGGGAGGTGCAGAAATGTAGACCACTATGCATCGATGTGCAGGGCTCCACTGCCGGTGGTGGTCAAGAGAGGTCCCCTCCATGCCAGACTTTTCAGGCAGCAGCGCCCACCAAATGTGGCCCTCGTTGATCAGGAGGAGGAAGGAATAGGCCAGGAGATGGAAGATGAAGAGGATGAAGAGAAAATTGTTTTCATCTCCAGTGTGAGCGTTCTGAAGGCAATGGCCAGGAGACAGCCCAAGTGCTTGGTGTGAGTGGATGGTTCGCTGGTGCCAGTGCTGGTGGATACGGGTGCCTCGGTCAATGTCATGACAAGGGTGCATTATGATTCCTTGAAAGACCCCCCGGGACTGCAGCATCTGAAGGTGTGCATTTTCACATTTGTGGGTGATCAACCCATCCTGCTAGTGGGGGCATTGGTGTCTCAGGTGGAACATGGTGGCAGTCTGATCAGGGCCAGGTTTTATGTGACGGATGTGAGTACCAACACCCTCCTGAGCTGCACTGTGGCAGAGGCACTGGGAATCGTAAGCTTCCCATACAGCATATATGTGGAAGATGTGCAAGAGTTCCTCAGAAAGTTTGCAGAGGTGTTTGTTGGCATTGGTCAGATGTTTGGGGAGATGTTTGGGGAGCCAGTGAGATTGAACATTGACGAGTTCATCCGACCGGTCACCCTGAAACATTGGAGAGTCCGATTTCATCTAAGGGAGCTGGTGGAGAAAGATCTGGATAATCTCGTTAATCTAGACATCATCGAGAAGTTTGAAGGCCCGAAACCCTCAGTGTGGCCCATTGTTATTGCACAAAAGCCCAAACAGCCTTACTCTGTTATGATATGCGTCTCTATGCGGCGGCCAAACAAGGATATCAAAAGGGAGAGAAATCCTCACCCCAAAGATTGATGAAATCATCGCTGAGCTGCAGAGTGCAAGTTTCTTTTCCAAACTGGATTTGAGAGCTGGATACCACCAAGTTGTCCAGGTACATCACCACCGTCACGACGCACTGAGGGCTGTACAGATACAAACGCCTCGGTTTCGAGGTGTCGTCGGCTACTGAGGTGTTCCAGAACATCATCAGGGGTGCCCTAGCGGACCTGGACGGCGTCCTAAACATCAGAGACGACATCCTGGTGGTTTTAACCTCGGAGGAGGAGCACATGGCATGCTTAGTCAAGACACTTGAGTGCATCCAGGCACTGGGCCTAATGCTCCAAAGTGTGAGTTTCTTAAGACTAGCATCAACTTCTTTGGCTTTGTGGTCAAGGAAGGTGGTGTGTCGCCTGATCCCCATAAGGTTAAGGATATCATGGAGGCCAGACCTCCCGAGAATGTGACAGAATTGCGCAGTTTTCTGGGGATGGTAACGTACTGTGGGCGTTTCATATGGAACCTTGCCACCCGATCTGAGCCTCTGAGTAGCCTCATGAGAAAGGATGCTAGCTGGCAGTTGGGCACCCTTGAGTGAGCAGTGTTTGAGGATGTGAAGATGGCCCTCACGGCTGAATACACAATGGCGTTTTTCAATACCTCTCTCCCATCAGAGGTGGTGGTGGACACCAGTCCGTTTGGCCTGGGAACGGTCCTGACACAGATGAACACTGTAGGTGAGGTAAGGCCCATTGCGTTTACCAGCCACCCCCTGTCTGAGACAGAGCAGAGGTACTCCCAGATTGAGCGTGAGGCCCTCGCGGTGCTGTGGTGGTGCAAGCATCTTCGGCTGTATGTGTTGGACAGACCGGTGAGGGTCGTGACGGATCACAAGCTGTTGCTGCCTATCATGGCGGGCTCATCATCTAAACCACCAGCCCGGATAGAGCGGTGGATGCTGGTGCTGCTGGAGTATGGTGTGTCGCTCTGCAATGCTCCCGGCGTTCATGGTATATCTTGTCTCCCCATCCCCTCTACAGACAGCTCCCCTTGTCCCCTGCCACACAGTGTCATGGTCAGCCATGGCAGAAATGGTCTGCTCAGGATCACTGTGGACCTTCCGAGCAAGGGCCTTCCTACCCCCTTCCCCGCCCACTGGGCCCTACAGTGTTATAGTGCCTAATCTTGGACGCAATTCCCCTGAGTCACACTTTGCATCACTTGGCACCCCACCATTTCTTAGGGGCTCCCCTGGTGTGCAGAGTTCCCACGCTTAGCATTCACGGTGGGCACGAGCTGCCAGTCTCAAAGGTCAGTCTGAAATGTCAAGCAGATTCATCAGTGCTGGTCCAGTGCCGTGGAGAGTGCACAGCAAACAGAGGTAGCGCCCTGTGCGCTTTGCTGTCAGCCCGATCTGCCGTTGGCTAAAGCATGGGTGGGTTCCATCCTTCGGTCAGTGGGAGAGATTGTTAAAGCCTGGGTTAGCTCCAGCCCCCTGCCAGCGGGAGATGTCGTTAAAGCCTGGGTGCATTCTAGCTCTCAGGCAGCAGGAGAGCTTGTTAAGGTTTTGGTGAACTCCAGCTCTCAGCCAGCAGCTGAGTTGGTTAGGGCTTGGGTGAGCTTCAGCTCTCAGGGAGTGGGAACGTTGGTTATGGCTTGGGTGAACACTAGCTCTCAGCGAGAAGGAAAGTTGGTTAAGACCTGGGTGAGCTCCAGCCCCCTGACAGTGGGAGAGGTTGTTAAGGCCTGGATGAATTCCAGCACTCAGCCAGCAGGAGAGTTGGCTAGGACTTGGGTGATCTCTACCTCTTAGCGAGCAGGAGAGTTGGTTATGGCTTGTTTGATCTCTAGCCCCAGCGAACAGGAGAGTTGGTTAAGCTGGGGTTGGGTGAACTCCAGCTCTCATCCAGCAGGAGAGTTTGTTAAGGCTTTGGTTGGGTGATCTCCAGCTCTCATCCAGCAGGAGAGTTGGTTAAGGCTTGGGTGAACTCCAGCTCTCAGCGAGCAGGAGAGTTTGTTAAGGCTGGGGTGAGCTCCATCCTTCTGCCGAAAGGAGAGTCCGTTAAGGATTGGGAGAGCTCCAGCCCTCAACCAGCAAAGTAAAGAAATAAAGTAACCTATGCCCAGACAGGTAAGTTCCAATAAAAATAAATCAAATTAAAGTATATACATGAATGAGCCATCACCTGCAACCCCCACAAAAGTCTCTTTGCTAGTTGTGAGGTTTAGGGGATGCTGGCCTGGAGGGTATGCAGCTATGGCTGGACGGGTGAGAAACATGTCCTTGAAATAAATATGCTTTTCAGGTCCCTGAACTGGATAAAGTAGGGTGTTGGTAATCAGGAGTTGTTTTGAAAGCCCTGAGGAGATTTGGGTAGACCCAAAAATGTCCCTCTTAATAGCCAACAAAGCATAGGCAGTTCTTAATACAAAGGTCATAGTTTTGGTAGCGAGGCTGAACGCTCAGGCTGCAGTCTATGTAAAGTGGATGGGTGGGCTCAGATTACATCATTTTACATGGATGCAATCTAGATCAATTGCGTTTTAGGAGTAAAACTCAATTATACTTTAAACAAAGTATGAATAATAAAAGACATTGGCATATACAAAATGAAACGTTCTTAAAATGACAATCAAAATTGGATTTGGAACATAACGATCAGCATCACCTGACTCCTGCATTCCCAGCATCCAGGGCTAATCTGCAGCTGAGAATGTCTTCCCTGAAGGTAATACAGGCAATCCTTTTCCAATTAATCTTGATCTCTGATAGAGAGAACACATTCTTTTACAGATGCAGGTGCCGTAGTGAGTGCCTCACAGGCACACTCCTTGGTATTGTATCAAGACGGGGTGAGCTTTCAGTGCAGAAGCTAATGGTCTACCCGGCAAGACGACGCAGGCAAGCGGGTGCTCACTCCCACAGTGCAAGCGCCCTCTCTGGGAGGAGGAGCCTCCGGTGACAGGTCAGATTTGGTGGGGCAGGTGAAGAGGAGAGTGGGTGCTGTGGGCCGTTGGGGAGTGGGCCCGGACAACATAAATGGTGATACCTGGTGTAGAGGCACAGGTGGATCAGCGAACGCAGGTGGTCACTGGAATAGTCCATCTGCGTTGCCATGCACCTGGTAGACTCTGAGCCCTCACATGGGTGCAAATTGATCTTTAACCAGGGTTTGAAAATGGCGTACCCAAATCGGAACAGCACAGGAGCAGTCTACAAGTGGCTAATGGTGTCCTTGGGACAGAGTTTTCAAGATTCCGGACCTAGTATTTCAAGTCAAACTAGGTGCCTTGAGGCTCTTGAGTCACAGGAAGGACTGATGTGCCAAAGGGTTTGGAGACCATGTTATGGGAAGGCCAAAGGGGCACATGCCCCAAACCTCCTTCTCAGCAGAGGCCCCCACATGGCTGCCTGATTCAAACAAGTCAGTGTCCATTTTTGTGACAAGCCATAACACATGATGTTGTGTAGCGTGCTGTCCGAATCTGCTGGCGTGCCGTTGTTGACAAGTACGCTCTAATCTGACCAATTAAGCCTATCATTCATTTGTGTTCCCTGTGGTGCACACGCTTGTGTGTTCACTATAGCTCAATCCTGCAGCTTTTTCATCATTTCGGGGGAATACGCTGAGCATGTGTAAAACCAAAATCCATATTATTGCGTGTCAGGGCCACCACAGCTAAGAAGATAGCGCGGTGTGCAAAACACTCGACGCAGAGATGCGGACTCTTACGCCTGCTCACAGTCCCATTTTTCGTCTTGGCCGTCAAGGCCTTTCCTCTCTCCAAGGTTAATTAGCTTAAGCGCGGGTGCACTTTGGTGATGGTAACCCCCATTGTGCTACAAACCAATGGGTGCACATCGGATACCACTAGTCGCAGAAACTAACATAGAATCAATATGGTGCCGGCCTAGAGCCCGGTTCCTACAAGCGCGGGGTGTAAAAACTGCCAGCTCCCCCAAATAAACATCCTCAAGTGTGAGTCGTGAGAGGTGGTGAGATAGCTAAATTCCAGACTGTGGAACCAGTGTTGACTCATGTCCTGGCTTTGCCACCAGACAATACAGTGATCCTGGGCACGCCATCTTAGCTCACAGGACAGTACAGACACGTCCAGTGGTCGAAGTGCGTGGGATCGGTTGGGGGCGGTGCTCCTCTACTTAAAAAAAAAGGTTTTACTGTTCCTATACTTTTATTTTAAAAAGAAACCGTTCTGGGGTGGTTTCATTTATAGTGTAGGAAGAAAATGAAACGTGCCACTTAATGCGCTGCACTCAACATTCCCTTAAACAGCAGGTGTGTCTATAGGTTTGGATTGCCGTGGGAGGGGGTTTGGCGATGGGGTTTGTGGAGAGCGAGGACAGGCCAGCAGGGAACATAGTTCCACTGCTTATTTTCGTACACTTTCGACCACTGGTGATGTCTTCTGGGAAAGGTCGGCCGACTCATCTTCTGCTGCCATTGGTTAGCAAACACCCTGCTCTGTTCCTTCATGTAGACCATTTGAATGAAGGGGTTGTAGACAGAAGAGAGATGACTGCATGTCTCACGCTTCTGACAATCTGATTGGCATAAGAAACAGCTTGCGTTTTAGCACACTTGTTCTTCTGCACATCACAAATAACACGTTGGGCGAATTTAGAGCTTTAAAATACTGTAGTAAACCTCTGATGAGATGTTTAATGTCCACATCACTCAGTTTTTTGGTATTTGTATCATTACCTTGATGCTAGAATCATTCTCTTTTTGCATAACATGTTCTTGCAAAGTTTTTTAGTACTCATGTTGGGTTCTTATATGATGTATGTACTTTGCAAGGCACATCTACAAACAGCATGGTCATGAAAATCAACCTGTCACATAATTGCACCTTGATTTTATACAAGAATTGGGAAACTATCTGTTCAAGTGAAGCCATTGCAGACTGGGGTCAAATCCTAACTTTTCCTCTTAATTAAAATGTGTGATCCTGGGCATCTCATTTTATCTCACGGTGCCCTCCCTGTCAAAATTGCAGTCACTAAATGTTTCAAAAGAGTCAGCCCCCAAGGGTGATATAGTTGTCAGGCTCCAAATACATCACCGCTATTGGTTTAAATGGCTAAATTGTTCCTTCATATCATAGCAGTGACCATTGATATATTGAACACCACAAATCGTGTGGTTATTTGCCCACCAATGGCATCACCGCTTGAAAACCCCGCCCCTCTTTTACTCCCACTCTGTGTTCGAGTATGTGCACCTTCCGGGTGACGTTTAATCTGTATCCACTATGTATGCAATGCTCTGTGTACCTTTCCCGCGGCTGACATCTTTCTCCAGTAGCCAAGCCTGAGAACGTTGACATTCTGTGAGGCTGTTAATCTGAGTGTAGTTATAATGCGGGGACGTGTGTGCATTTTCATACGACTACTGAGCTGTGTCTTGCATCTAGACTGCATGTGCCTCTCTTTCTTGGCTGGTTTTTCAAAACGTGTGCTGCACCTCTGGTAGAGCCAGGGACCCTCATAATGGACAGCTAATGCAGGCCTTAACATGGTACTTGTTTATTATTCTGATTCCAGCCAGGGTGGGGGTGGTGAGGTGGACCCAGTCCTATTCTGATGACCGCCGGGTAAGCATATCCAGCTTTCGGTTGGGATTGAGAAAGTGGGAGGGGAGGCGGTTGAGACCAGCAAATCATTCATATTTTGTTTCCGGTGGGGTCCCAAATGTATCTGTGTCTGGGGCCAAAAAATCCCTTAAGATGTAGCTGGGGTCTTCACATTGCGGTACGATGGCGCGTGGTGCTTTGAGCGTCAGTCTTCACATGCTGGGCAGCACCACAATATGTGGTTTCACCATAAGGATAGCCCCGGTTGTGGCCAGGAGACAGCTTTTGGGAATGACCAAGGTTGGAGACCCTCCTCCTCCTCCTCCTAGCTTTAGGGGGCACCTTGTCCATAAGAATGCATGCACGCGGGTGCCCCGCCGGGTAATTATTTGGCCGGGTGTGGAGGTCTAGACGACACTCGCAAGAATATCACTCCAGGGGGGTGCCATGAAGGAGCCATTATCGTGCAAGCGGGCAGTGTGAAAGGCGGCTTTGCAATTCAACACCACACACACACCCTCCCCCCCACCTACCCCCACACACCCCCTCCCCCCCAGCGTCAACCATCCATCCTAAAAGTCAAACACAATGAGTGAATCTCGACACATTAGAAGCAGCCATCTGGGGTCAAGCTACCAACACCATTGAAACCCATGAGCCTCCTCCCCATGGGTGTCCACTGGAACTACAGCATAGGGCAGGCGCCTGCAATTTGCGGATCTCCAGATGCTTTGAACTATTGCTGATGCCTCTCGATGGTCGCACGCTGATGGGAATTGTAGTCCAAAACACCCGGAGAGTCTTCATTCTTTTTCGCCGTCAGGGACAAAATAGCTCTCAGACAGGGTGAAAACACTGTGTCCATCACAATGACATGTATAGGAAAGGAACAAGACTGATTGCCCCACATGCCCCCACCTCAAAGGGCTACTTTCTGCAGAACGCAGGGCTGTTTGCATCCAACAAGCAGTCATGGAAAGGAGTCACATCCATGCGGAATCTTTGGATGCTGTCCAAGGAACACCTCTGGAGGCTTACTGGGCAAGCGGGAAACTGCCCGACTTAGCTATGTTAAATAGAAGCATCCCATTAAGGCTTGTGGCATCTCCTATGCCATCCACGGCATGAGGCTCCTGGCCGAGCCCTTGCAGCCTTGAGGGTTGTCACTGGGGGCTGCTACAGATATTTGAATGGTCTACCTGCATGCAGTTACAATGTCCCGCCCGATGCCGCACCACATGCCCCCCCACAAGAGTCCATCATTGGCTGCTCTATAATCTGGGAGCAGTGCTGCAAGAGCTTGCTCCAATTCTGGGAAGTGGGCCCTAGCAGTGCCAGTCCCAGCAGGGGTGAGTGTGGCTTTTTCGGGGTGGGAACGAGGTAAATAGAGAGGAAGAGGAGCAAAGTTTAATGTTGGAATTGCCCAGATTGTAGACCCACACAGGGGCACTGAACAGTTTGGTTCCCCACATCAGGATGGCCTTAAATGAGAGCTCCATCGAGGAAGGGATCTGCAGCTGTTTTGCCCTTTGGCTCTCCAGATGTTTTGAACTACAAGTCTCATGATCCTGCACCCATGACCTTGCTGGTGTAGGTGGACATCCACATTTTAAAGGATCACTGTGTGGATTTCTGGAGGAGACATATGGCGCACTGTGTCCAGTTCAGACTGACATTTGGGGAGCCACAGTGCACGTTTCTGAAGGCCACATATTCAGTATTATGGCCTATCATGGGGGCCCCCATCTGCAGTAATGCTTTCAGTGACTGGGGAGCGCATTTGGCTTAACTGGCATAATCTTGAGTCATAATTGACTCACCGGAGAACAACTGAGCTGCACCATGGCATGGGGGATAATTGGTGACCAGAGGCATAATGGAGCTGTCCCTTCAATAAAGAAGCATCACCCCAAATAACACTCGATAAACATGATGGGTACAATGGAGCAGCACCTCGATTTGACTGGCAGCACCTTAATATCTGAACTGCAAGCATATATTGTCAGCACCCTAGCTTTTAATGGGAGCATTTTATTTCATGGCACAGGAATCGTGATGGGGGTGGGATCTCCCGTGCCACAGCCAACGCTATTTCCACTATATAACCTCTAAAATGCCCATTTTCTTCTATTGCGGTACAGTGTAACTTGAGGCACAATATTTGCACGAGCATAAACATTGCTGAAGCAATAGAACCCGAGGAGGGGGGCATTACCACGTTGTACCAGGTTACCAATAGAATTTTTTTCTCGAGTTGAGAGACAGCGTTGCAACCGTTTCTCAGCTCGAGAAAAACATTGAAAAAAAATGTCTGCCAGGGATCGGGGAAAAGGACTACACATAGTCCCTTCTCCCTTTCAATGACAGCCAGACGGAGAACGGAAAGGAACAGCGAGGGACGCATTAGTGAGTCCTGGCCTGCCGGGTAACGACCCTGTGATTGTCACTCGACGGGTACTAATGGCTGTGCATCAATTCTTTGTCTGGGCTGGCAGTCGCCAACGGGTGCTGTACTGCAGGGGTGCTGATTCTGATTTTGCAGAAGAGGTGCTATGTCTTGTTTTGTACCAGGATTTTACATCACTCCCTCTGTGCTAAATGGCACAACGTTTCCAGGGTGGCTTTGACCTTTCACCTTACTGTAGGCCTTCAATACACCAGAATGGAGTGTTACCCAATCACCTATGCCTCACAATCCGATCAAGATTCGCACATCCGCATCACTGCCTTCGTCCATTGCTATGGCGCGTCAACCATTGTCAAAATGAAGTCGCACTCATTCCGCCTTGGCCGGATCCAATTCAATGGTGCCGGACTCAATGCACGCGCATGGCTGGCCTCATACCCCCACCTCCATCGCAGGCTACATAGACTCCGGTGGAGCCTCGCTCTCGCTCAAGGTCTCCAGGGACACTGTGAGCGCGTGAGGCTGGATTTATTGGGGCCTACTGATGATATATCTTGTGGAGTCCTGGAATGGATGCCTGGCCTCTCAGGGCCCCCTACACCCTCCGGAGCGCCTTGTCCTTCATTGCGGCTCCGGTCTCTGGTATCATAAAGCCCTCACCAGCTTTATCAACTGTATTTATGAGCGTTTGTTCTCCCATTAAATATTATCCATACTCAGCGCTTGCCCGGTGCCCAGGGTGAGTTATGGGCTCGCTTCTCCCGTCCAATGACATTTTTCTTTCTTGCGTTGGTGCCAAGATGTAACTCATGATGCCAACTCAAGGCTTAATCATCGACCACCTCATGCCATCTCCAAATATGCGGCTATTCGGAAACATGGAGAATTCCCAGCAGACCAGTGCCACTGTTGGGCATAAAAGTGTGGCGTAGAGTCATCTCACCCACTTTAGAGTGAAACCGGTCTCTGTTCTAGTCAAGGATCTCCCCAAAAGCACCATCAGGGGCAAGAAGTACATTCTGATGGCATTTCCCTTTTAGGATAACCCATATTCCTGCTCTATAATCCCCCTTATGCTCTTCCACTTCCAGTGTCTGGTTTCAAAAAGCTTAAAATTCCATTGTCACCCCACAGATAGGACCTTATTTTGGCTATTGTTCGGTTCCGGTTTCTCATCCCATTCTTAAAACCTATAAGCCTCATGGAAAATGGGCACGCCCCGATTCAACTTCATTCTTGGCATACTACACGCCATCCGCTCGGCTTGTTGCAGGAGGTTTGACTTTCTCCCCACAACTAAGTACAAATTTGGCGACAGGAAGAGGCTGTTGATGTCACTTCCTTCTGTAAATAACTCCCAATTTATAGTGGCAAACCCTTCATGCTACATCTTTTAAACAACACCTTCCACCAGATTGGCACAGCTGATACCATCAAGTGACCCGCCCAGTGATGTCATTTTGCACCCACTGAGGTCCCTTCCTGCACAATGGCATTCATTATGATACAGTCCCCAGGGACACGCCGTTCCTACATAGAAAGCCTATCCACAAAGTGTTATCTCACCACTTTTTTCTTAAAATGCCAAGGTCTCTCCCAGCTCGCACCACGCTTACGTACAGCCTTGATGGTACATCTCCATCCCTTTGCGTGCCAGCTCACGTCGTAACATCTGCACAGTGGATCCACAACAAGCATTCGTTGAGTCGGCGGGTGTTGAGAAGCATGGGAACCAGCATTTGGGACGTTCCAAGCGGAGGAGGGGAGGGTATGGCGGGAGGTGGCCAAGCACAGGTGAGTGGAAATCAGTGATTTGTAATCGGGGGTAAAGGGCAACGGACTGCCATTATGGGGCGTGGGCCCATTAAAACCTGTTCTGGGACAGGATGGAGGCACCGTGGAAGAGACATGGGAAGATCAAGTCGAGGCAGGGAGTAAGAGAGGCTGATCCCCCCTTTACAAGTGACGTGTATCTGAAGCACTGGGTAGGACATTTAGCAAGTTGACTCACGCTGACTCGGCCGAGAACCTTGAACCTAGATAGGCTGCCTAGCATATATATCTTGCAGGCAATCACTCTGCACATATTGGCAACATGATTTAAGCATTACGTGCAGAGGCGTAGCCAGGATTGTCTAATGAGTGGGGCCTGAAGCTAATGTAGTTGGGCCCACCGCAGTGACATTAACATCTGTAAATGCCCACTCATAGCTGCTGAGTGGGCATTTACAGATTTAGGTGGGCCTTGTCCACCCAGGCCCTACCCTGTCTACGCCTCTGATTACGTGGCATAAAAATCATGAGCCAGGAGCACTTGGGGCCCCTCCCGAAGATTTGTCTATGATGTGGAGTACGTCGATTGGTAATGTGCAGTGCTTTGGTTAAACAATAGTGGGAAAAGCGGACAGCTCTGCTTCGTTCCACACTGAATAATTTGATAGGTGGCCATTCACCCCGCTTGTGCCTGTGGATCTTTGTAGAGCGATTAGGCCATTGAGGGAGGCTGGCGGAACCGCATCTTGGTTGGTACTGCATTCAGTTGTCAAACACCTCATCTACGTCTACACTGAGGGCTATGTCTGGCCGCTTCTTTCTGTTTGTTGCTTCTCGTATGTTGCTTCAGGCTCTGGTGTTGTCGTTACTGGTGGAGACCTTCCAACCATATGATCGAGATTTGTGTCTGAATCCTCGCATCGACGTTTCGCGTGGAGATCGCGTGGAGATCGCGTGGAGATCGCGTGGAGATCGGACATTAACCATCACCTAATAGTGGGCTCTTGTGCGGCTTGGCAGTCACCGAGATTGAAATGAGGTTCCTTTCCCTGTTTATAGAGTCCTAATCTAGGTACTCATTTAACACATTGAGAAGAGATGGAGGTCAACATTCCTTTGAATCCTTGGTAGAATTCCCCTGTGAAATTATCGAGCCGCATCGATTTCTTGTGTGGCAGGGCTTTAATGGTGCATGAGACTTCATCTGGACTTATTTTCCTAGAAATGTTCTAGACTTGCGGCAACAGAAAAAGAAATCATAAGCTTTGTTCAAATTAACTTTGGGGGCGCTTTAATACCAGTCGGTGGCAAAGATACATTTACAAATGTAAGACTCACTCTAGGAGATGTCTCATTTGACCACTCTAGAGTGGGTTACCCTGGGGCCTAGAAGCAGAAAGTATCAGTTTAACATAATCTAGGGGGGAAACCTGGAATTGTAGGAATAATGCCCTTCTCCCCACGGGATACCACCCAGTCTCACCACAAAGGCTGCATGTGGATCCAACTATCAGGTGCCGCTTCACCCAATCACCGGATTTGCCTGAGCGATTTGAAGAATTCCAGTTGCACTCACATTTTGTACTATAAATGTACTCGCTTTATTGCTGCGCAGTGATGCTCGGTTAATATTTAAAATTCAATAAAGAATATTTATAAAACAATAGGCAGTGCTCTGAGAAATAAGGGGTGGGGAGAAGGAGCCAGCACAAAACAGAATGACTCTTGATTGCCAGACACACACGTGTCTACTTTTGGACACAAAAATGATAGCGGGCAAAGAGAAAAGAATAGCAGTTCAAAAGTAGACACCTGGCAACACAATATAAGGATGGCGCCAAAAGGTGATCCCTGACTTCACTGCCTTCCCTTGGCCAACACCGGCGCCTGATTTGGACACCTGACATCAGAACCTGCCTCCTTGTTCCATCCTATTATTTGTACCCTGTAATTTCCTCTCTGCGTGAGAGCTCAGCGTGCTTTACTCGATGATGTGAAGACATGGTCCTCCTCTTGCTGCCACTGAAGAAAAGAGAGTTAGCTTAGTTGAATGTAGAAGTGTCCCTGATAGCCTCACTGTGCAAAGTTGAATCTAGAAGTGTGCCAAGTATCCTCACTGTGTAAAGTTGAATTTAGAAGTGTGCCTAATAGCGTGCCCCACTTGAATTTAGAAGTGTGCCATAAGCCTCACTGTGCAATGTTGAAATTAGAAGTATCCCTGAAAGCCTCACTGTGCAAAGTTGTATTTAGAAATGTCCCTGATAGCCTCACTGTGCAAAGTTGAATTTAGAAATGTCCCTGGTAGCCTCACTGTGCAAAGTTGAAATTTGAAGTGTGCCTAATAGCCTCACTGTACAAAGTTGAATTTAGAAGTGTTCCTGATAGCCTCACTGTGCAAAGTTGAATCTAGAAGTGTGCCAAGTATCCTCACTGTGCAAAGTTGAATTTAGAAGTGTGCCTGATATCCCCTCTGTATAAAGTTGAATTTAGAAGCGTGCCTAATAGCGTGCCCTACTTGAATTTAGACGTGTGCCTAATAAGCCTCTGTGCAAAGTTGAATTTAGAAGTGTCCCTGATATCCCCTCTGTGTAAAGATGAATTTAGAAGTGTGCAAAGTTGAATTTAGAATATAGAAGTGTGCCTGATATCCCCTCTGTGTAAAGTTGAATTTAGAAGTGTGCCTAATAGCGTGCCCTACTTGAATTTAGACCTGTGCCTAATAAGCCTCTCTGTGCAAAGTGGAATTTAGAAGTGTCCCTGATAGCCTCACTGTGCAAAGTTGAATTTAGAAGTGTCCCTGATAGCCTCACCGTACAAAGTTGAATTTACAAGTGTCCCTGATAGCGTGCCCTAGTTGAACTGACTAGAGTCCCTAATAGTCTCTCTGTTCATAGTTTAATTTGGAGGTGCGCCCGATGGCGTGCCCGGGCTGAATTTAGAAGTGTGCCTAATAAGCATCTTTGTGCTAAGTTGAATTTAGAACTTTGAAGAACATGTAACCCATCACCATGCTTACTCTCTCCTCTACACCACCATTCAACTAGAACACAGAGATACTATGACACCATTCGGTATAACTGTTCTCATACTGACATCTGCCACATACTCCCCATCACTCCATCTAAACACTGCTGGTTACACACCCCCAGCCAGGCGTTCTCCTCAGGCCTAACACAGCCACAATCGGTCTGGATAAAACCTGCCAGGACGAACACATACTCTTGATATCTCAACCACCACACCTACCGCTAAGAAGCAGCTATTATACGAATACCACATCAGCTGCACACATATCCGGTGCTCACACGCACCTTTGACTCGCTCTACTCTCTCTACTGACCTGAACTTCGGTTCCCAAGGGCGTTCAACCTACCAGCGCATTCAGACCATACCAATGGTATATAAGGCGCTACATAAATGCAAAGTAACATAACATAACATTAGTGACGAAAAAGAGGAAATGCCAAAAAGCACAGAGACCCCAATTCTATGTAATTGATACTGACCTGGAAGCAAAGAAACAGGAATGAGAATAGAAAATACAGAGACAGCGGAAACAAGGGAATGCTAGGACAAAGGGTGTTGAAGACAGAAAGCACAGAACCACACACATGTTGCGATGCACCGAGGTTAGGAATATGCTTGCCCTGTATATCCCTTTATAATGTAAAAGAGCAAATGAGACGGCGGCCATCTTGGATTGGCTTGTCACAGCGAAAACCAAAGGCGTCATCGACCATTTTGGACTAGGAAGTTGTAATGATCCGGGATCAACAGGAAGATCTAATCCGACACTTCCCACTTGCTTTCGAGACACCCTCTGATTTCCCGGCCTAGGTACGAACGTGATGCTGTGAGAGGAGCCCGCAAGATAAGACGTTACGGCCCCTGAAGCACTGCACGCACCCGAGTCAGTGGGTTGGCTAGCAGCAGATTCCTGCCAAGAGCGCCTGACATCACCTCGCTGGGCCCATTACCATCTGACACCAAACTGTATCCAGCTGAGCAAATTGGAGAGGGGAAGCAGCAGGCTGCAGGAATTAGAAACTTGGCATTCGTCCCTAATGAAATGTCTGAGAAGAGCAAACAGTCGTGTTTGATGTTCATTTATGCATTTAAGATATTAAATGTGTTTTTTTCTCTAATGTCCCTTGCCCGGTGCTCATTAGAAAGTCTGCTTAATTAGAAGCCGGGCTCCTGGAGTTCCCTTCTTTTCGATCCTTGGTGGAATTTTTCACCAGTATTGTTTGATTTGCTGCCAGAATACAATAAAGGAACTAAACGCTTTTGGGGTCTGTTGTTAGTTGACAAGAGGACTGTCTTCCCAAGCCTTCGGCAACAGCTCAGCGTGTTCCTACCGTCCTTTCAACTAAAGACTGAAATAACTCAGTGGGTTGAGCTCCTCCTTCAGCAATCAGTGTGAGACATGCAAGTTTCAGGTTCGAAACGCGGTAGGGTGGATTTAGCCTTTCTTTATTTTGAGGGCAACATAGAAGGGCAAGGGTACTTGTGGAAGTCAACCAAAGTCAAAATACTGCTTCCTGGATGAAAAACAGAAGTCAATTGTTAGGTTAAAAAGTCTCCTGTATTCTGCTTTTCAAGTATTAATCCAAAACAAGAAAGAAAGTGGCAACTGGATTAGTAAAATTGATGATCTGGAGGGAGGCACTCGGGGCGATTCTCTAGGGAAAAAAAAGTATTAACAGGTTTAATTTAATCGGAGGCTTTCATGGACAGCCAAGCCAGCCCAGGGAACATCCTGAGCCTTTCTTCAGCAAGCCGCTGAGGACACACTCGTGGCCTGACGTTGCTACGTTAACCTGTTTTCCCTTGGCTTACAGTACCTCATCCAACGCATGTGCTATTGGACATGAAAGTCCAGTGGCATTTTGCTTCCCTACCTTGCATAGCCCATTGGGCATGCAGGCTCAGGTACTCCAGGCCCAGAGAAACCCAGGGGTACTCCTGTGCCTCCCCGAAGTCATGAAGGCCTGGGGCTTTTCTGTACATGTCAAGTTCGAGCAAGGGAGAGGTGTTTGATTGACGCCCCGTCAACCCCTCTGCTTCTTGGCTCCTGCCTGCAAGGTGCTGAGGAGCCGGAGAACCAGCTGCAGCAGCGTATCAGCGGCGCAGGTCCAGAGTTGTGGAGGAGCTGAAGCTTCAACAGGTAAGAAGAAAAGCTTTGTGTATGACTGTATTCGGGGATGTGGACATTTGTCTTTCTGTGTGTAAATGTGTGTCCTTGTGAATGGGACTCCATTTTGTATGTTGTTGTGTATGGGTGCGCGACTGAATGAGAGTTTGCTGTCTATGTTGTTGCGTATGGGTGCGCGACTGAATGAGAGTTTGCTGTCTATGTTGTTGCGTATGGGTGCGCGACTGAATGAGAGTTTGCTGTCTATGTTGTTGCGTATGGGTGCGCGACTGAATGAGAGTTTGCTGTCTATGTTGTTGCGTATGGGTGCGCGACTTAATGAGAGTTTGTTGTATGTGTTATTGAGTATGGGTGCGCAACTGAATGAGATTTTGCTGTCTATGTTGTTGCGTATGGGAGCGTGGGTGAATGTGTATGAATGTTGTGCATGCGGAGGAGGGCCACTGATTGGATGAGGGTGTGGGTGGTTTGTTAGGTCCCAAACTAAAAGTTGAAAACATATGTCTTATATTTTACTGGAATGTCATTATGGCAAAGCCAAAATGAGTGTTCTTACATGGGGCTACTGGCCCTATATTGGTGTACCCAGCATGGGCATGTTTTCTTGTAGTATCATTATTGGCCTTGCAGGGAGAGCAAACGTGCGTATGGTCTTATGTGGGGATACTGCCATGCATTGGCTCAGCCAGTATGGACATGTCGGGTAACAAGCCACACAGATTATAATCAGTTTTGTAAAAGAAGACATAAAAAAGTCCAACAGATACCAGGTCTCCAACAATGCAAAGAAGCATTTAAATAATTTGCTCTAAAAAAATGCCTGTATTCTGTTAGTGTAAGAAGACATTCTCATGCTGGCCCTGGTAAAAGTGTGCTGTAAAATGCACTATTTTTACCAATTATTTAAAAAAAGAATTCTCGGGGAAGAAACCCCAAACCCAGAAATTGCCCCATTTTGCTCGGTTGAGGCTCCTTTGCTATCAAACTCCCAAAAAAACTCCCCCATTTTGCTTGGTTGGGGCTCCTTAGTTATCAAACTCCCCCATTTTGTTTGGTTGAGGCTCCTTCGCTATCAAACTCACCAATTTGTTTGGTTGTGGCTCCTTCGCTATCAAACTTCCCCATTTTGTTTGGTTGAGGCTCCTTCTCTATCAAATGCTCCCATTTTGTTTGGTTGTGGCTCCTTCGCTATCAAACTTCCCCATTTTGTTTGGTTGAGGCTCCTTCGCTATCAAACTCCCCCATTTTGTTTGCTTGAGGCTCCTTCGCAACACCCGATCACATGCAAACATTCATGGGATGTGTTTATGCCCCGCCATTTAAATAAAAAGAAACACCTGCCACTGTGAGGGTCCACAACAGAAAGCACTATTTTAAACACATTGCAATCTATAGAGGTCTCACTCCCTGGCTCCGTTTTTACGCAGTTTGGATGCGCTTTCTGGACCTAGGAACACCCAAGAATGGCTTACCTGAAGCACTAGTGGTGGATAATAGTTACACCCCTTATTTCATTCCTGGGGTGCTTGAGAGGATTCTAGGTGCTCACTACTGATGAGGGATTTGGGTCGGTTGAGAAACAGCAAACAATGTGGCTCATTTCAGACCGGCAGCAATCGCAAGAATTTCAGGAAAGAGGGACAGAGAATGACGGCAAGAGGAGGGTGAAGCTAGAGAAAGGAGGAACGCAGAGGCGTTGCTAGGGGGGCTGAGTGGGCTATAGCCGCAGGTCTTTTGGTTGTAACCCCGGATTGAAACTCAGGAGCTACAACCAAAAGGCTAGCTAGCCCCAAGTCCTGACATTAGCACAGCCCCGGATATTTTCCAGACCTAGCAACACCCCTGGAGGAACGAGACAGAGGAGAAAGAAAGTCATGCTGAGAGAGGTAGAAAGAGGACTGTCTATGGAGACTGGACGTAGGAAGAAATGAGCAGGCAGTGATGGCGAGAGGGAGAGACGGCAGTAGCTGGAGAGCAAACGCACCTGACAGAGCAGGAACCCATTCTCCAAAGAATTTACAACTCCGCATTGATCTTTAGCTCCCTACAAACTAGCCCCATTTGGAGAATTACAAGCTCCCGCCTGCTGACCTCACGCGGAGCGATAAATCCTGCGCACAACACATCCTTGAAAAGTTCCATGACGGCCTATCTGGAAATGAGAATCTCTGGACCCTGGGAGCCGGCCAGGCTGAGTAATCTTAGATGTGTGGGTTTCTCTCTCCTCTCCGCCGAGGCTCAGAAGTCGCTTGGCGATTGCTCGGGGAGTGTTGCCTGGTCCCTCATCGCAGGCTTGCGGCCTGGCCGGAGGCGTGGAGGCTTAGAGGAGAAAGGAGGTGCTGGACTGGAGGCAGGGGCTGATAGCATCCCGACTGCCGCAGAGGGGTCTTTATGGAGGAGGCAGATAGCGCGGTTTCCCTAATCTGCAAAACCGCAGGCTACCCTAGGGTGCATGGCCAACTTTACAAAATGGTTTTGCAGGACACTTTGGACACGGTAGCACTTAAAAGCAGCCGGCAGTGTGCACTTTTCCGTATGGTATCTTTCACACACACCCTCCACCCTCACATTTGTTGGTAACATTAGTGGCAGATAGCATTTTAACGCAGAGACATAACAAAATAAAAATGTAGGAACATTACAGACACCTATTAGAACTCTTTCCAGGCTCTGTGGGGCAAAATACATGCAAACCTCCTAAATGACATATGCACTGACGCTATCCAGTAATTTCCGCGAATAGGAAACAGAGAATGACTTTTTTTACTGAAATAACGAAAAAATACTGAATTTTTAATTAAATGTATATGGGGTGTGGGGTAAAGGGGTGAAAAGGAGTGGGAAGGGGGTTGGCCAGGGTTTAAAGGTACAGTGAGCTCAGGGGGTGGGGGTGCCCCAAATAACAAAAATACAATAGAAAAAAACCTATATATTTTCATTAAAAATATTTTGTTAAAAAAACATTGTTTGTAATTTCATTCGATACCATCCCATAGATCCTGCACTGACATCAACAGAAGTGACGTCACAGAAAATGGCATAGCAAGGAGCATCTTCAGCCTTGGATACTTAGAGGCAACGCAGGAAATGACATTACAAGAAGTTGCCTTAAGGAAGCCGAGTGGCGAATAACTGTATGGTGAATGAATGGCACAATTATTACATGTGAAGCAGCTCTAAAGTCATTCGTTTTTGTATAACATGACATATTGGCACAAGCTATGGACTGAATCACTTACACAGGCTCCAGAGAACACACAGCAAGAGACAATGACTTGCCTACGAGCACACATGTTGGCTACATGGTGAAACCGAAATGGACGACAATTGAAGCAATTGAAGACATATCAGGTTTGGCGGATATCAATATTTATTAAGGCTTTGCTTTAGAGTTCATGTGCTTAAATAATACTTCGTTTTTAGCAATGCTTTGAAAAGAACCCACATTATATAATAAACTAGCCTTTTATAATAAACTAACCTTACACTATATACATCGTCATAGAAATATGTTGAGCAATTATAGAATGGCTTTGGATCTATTCTACCCATCAGATTAATGTGAGCCTAACAAATCCCCCATGGGTTTTAAAACCATAGTTATTATGAAACAAAGCATGCAGAATGATGCACCCTACACACTTCTTATCACCCAGTTCACATGTCTTAAGGGACAAAAGTCCCTGCTAATAGTCGCCCTCCCTCCCACCAGTGCCTAATTGCTCCCATTATAATGTTCAATTTATACAGAGCAACGTGTCAGGCCCCTGGGAGAGCTTCTCGGCTGCCCAAGTGACAGGTTGGGGCCCGCGGCCTGCAGACCCCCCCCCACTCAAGCTGCCCAAAGCAAAAGCCGGACTTTTGCCGTCCGTGCCGTCTCCAGAACTGTCATTTAGGGGCAGTCATTTAGGGACAGCCCTGCACAAAACGGTTTGGTTGGCCATCCTAGGCGTCCCAGAAGCACTGAGACTTAGGGGGTCATTACGAGTTTGGAGGTAGCCATGGTGCTATTAGCGCCATGGCTAACCCCATACAGCATACCGGGTCCGGGTTCCCTGAATGCGGAAATACCGGGCCATTCCTACCTTGGATGACCCGGTATTTCCCCATTCAGGGAACCCATCCCCATTCCCATTTGAGCCCCCGTAGGGCTCAATGGGAATGGGGAGGGAGCTAACAATGGGCATGTTAATAAGGGGACCTGTTATTAGCTCCCTGGTCCTTTAGCGGCTCCCACTAAGGGCGCCTGGTAAAACCAGCCGCCCTTAGCGGGACCCGCTAAAGGACCTCGTATTGCGGCGGTAAGGGGTTAATGGCACCGACACCCTTACCGGCGCTGTTAACCCCTTGCCGCCAACCTCGGAATGAGGCCCTTAGTCTCAGGCATGGGCATGCCTGACAGGTGCGCTCCTGCCTTGTGTAGGGGAGGCTAACAAAACATGCCTGAATTGCTGAAGCCCCTCGATGCCTACGTGGAGCAGGGGTTTGGGGGGGGGCACAGCATGTTCCCTTGCAACAGAGAACATCGCCTGGCTATTTCCACTCTGCATTGGTCAGGCAGCACCCTAGGAAACGACAAGGAGGCTTCTTAGCCAGACCCATCGGAAGCCTATTTGGTCTGAACAGAAACCCCCTTCATCCCAAATTGGACCAGGTGTTCTCGGAAAAACCTATTGGGTCCTTTACTGAGCCGAAACTCGCATTTAAGTTAAACGACCTACGTTTGAAAGCAACGTTTCATTTTGCTAAATAGTTTTACAGCTCCTATTACAGGCTATGCAATATCACAGGGCCCTTAAGAAGCAATGCAATAATACCACTCCATTAAGGAGTGAGGCTACACAGTATATTACTGCTCAATGAATTGACTACACGGTGTTACCACTCCATTAAGGTGCTATGCAGTGTTACCACACCATTACGGTGCTACACAGTATATATCACGGCTTCTGTAAGCGGCTACACAGTATATTAGCGCTCAATTAAGCAACTGCACAGTATTACCACTCCATTAAAAGTCTATGCAATAGCACCACTCCATTAAGAGGCTGCACAGTATATTAGGTCTCCATTAAGATGGTACACAGTATTACCATTCCATTAAGAGTCTATGTGGTATAACCACTCCATTAAGAGGCTACACAGTAGATCACTCCATTAAGAGTTAGTGCAGAAAGTTCACAAGCATCTCCTTTTATCCCCAACTTTTTCTTGCCGGTTTCTCCATCAGATATCGGCTGATGGGGCGAGCCTCGCTCTTCCAATGCACAAGCCCACGTGCGTTCAGTCATGCAATAAAGCGCCACTTGAAAATATCCTAACACTTAGCCATGGGCTTGCTACCACGTAACCTCTACGCCCTGCTACAGTATAACGTATCACTCCTCCCACTGGAAAGCGGACGGTTTGTTTTAGGGAGGCCAGCTGTGGCCCGAGCAGAAAAGCTGCATTGTAACTCCATAGACACATGGGGATGGTGAAGCCTACAACATCTGTTTCTCCTACTTTTGCCGATTGGTTACAGTTGTTAAAAAAAAAGAGATATCTGTGACTTTTGTTCGTCCCGAATTTTGCATAACGGTAGAACCTGTGAGCATAAGCTTGGACCTGTAGAGAGCCGCGCACTTTAGGCCTTTGAAGTGTCTGGGAGGGAATCTGGTCGCAAAATGCAGTGTGTGCTCCAAAGCGGGGGGATGTGACATTTCTGGTGGCTCCGGGTTGAGGTGTTTCAAGGGTGGGTGGCGGCAAAGGATATGGAGGCTTTAATTAGCTCCAAAAGGCGGGAAATCTTCCATTTGCAGCATCCTCCCTCCTGTGTGCCACCGGAGACCCTCGCGCGACAAACAGCCTCTCCCCCTTAGGAA
The DNA here is from genome assembly GCF_040938575.1 of Ambystoma mexicanum. Classification (NCBI taxonomy): domain Eukaryota; kingdom Metazoa; phylum Chordata; class Amphibia; order Caudata; family Ambystomatidae; genus Ambystoma; species Ambystoma mexicanum. The sequence goes on from NC_090922.1 coordinate 510,296,584, forward strand.
GACATAAACAAGGTAATACCTATGTTGCGTTAGTTGACGTGGTGCCACTGGTTTTTGTCCTCACTCCATTGCTCACTCCATTTGCCCTCTAGTGGAGGCAGGAGGTCAGTGCTCAACTGTAATGTCCACTGGCAGAAGCTGGGCGGAGGGCCAGAAGGAGCTGGGGGGGTGGGCCTATTTTAGATTGTGAGGATGATCAGGACTAGTCCTCTATTTTTGTGTGAGTCCCTTGGGATCTTTTGCAAATGTTGGCGGCGTGTGCGCCATCTTGCAGGAGGCGGTCTGGGGGCCTGTAGGTCCTGCCACTTACTGGATTGCAGAACGCTGTTGCCATTATGGTTTATTTCAATGTGTCGATATTCTTATCCCCTTAAATAGGTTTTATTTGAAAATTCCAATATGTCTATGAGCACAAACAATATTTTCTCAGCTGGTGCCAGTGGTCACTTTGCATCGGGCCACAATTGTGCCCAGGAGGGTCTTTGAATCAGCGGGTTAAGATGGGGAATTTTCTAAAATGTGCAGCACACAAACATCATGAGTGACAGCATGGAGGTATCCTTTGAGTGCAAGCTGTGCTATGTGGGCTTGCGTGGCATGTCTGGGGAAAGCCACACTGTGGATCCCTTCACATACGGCTCCTGATGCATCCACTACAAAGAAATCAGTCCAAAATCTGCTGGGCTCTCTGGGAAGCCCTGCAGATCCACAGAAAGGCTACACCCATAATGGGAGGGCCTGCACGTCTGATAGCAAGGAATACAAGTGCCTCATTGGGTATGCTGGCACCAGCCCAACTGCCAGGCCCATAGGAAAAGAGAGGTGGACCCAAAGGTTAGGGACATTCACCGTTAGCTTATGCGCTCTCAGAGTGAGCGAACTGGACTTCAGTGACAGGCCTTAATTCCTACACTACCCCATGCTGTTTGAAGCACATTGAGGGGTAATGTCCTGGGAATAACCTTTTCAACACACCATTGCTTCCAACCAATTCACTACTTTAATTGGGCCCTTCAATGGATCTTATACTTTTACATTTACCTGTACTAAAGGGTGATGGTGTGATGCCTGTACTCCTAAGAGCCTCTAGTGTAGTTAAGGTCTGTGCTGGGCCCCACACTTATTGATGAGCATGAAAGTCTTAAACTATACAACTATACCATTTTCTTGATGGTCATTCATTTCCACAGTAAACCCAATCCCTGGTTCAATCCGGGAAGCAACTCTAATGTTCCCCCAAGAAATCCTTGACCTCTCAGGTTTGAGGTGTTCCAACAACACCCTGTCCCCTGTGCACGTCTTGCACTGTTTGCTGGGAGCACTCAATTGACTAGTGGCAGAGAGACGTCAATGTAGAATAGGGAGGGTCAGCTTGGTGTATAACAAGGGATGCCCTATCAGGCACCACAGTGTTACAATCCAGCATGAGATCTCCAGATAAACTTGATTCCCTTTGTGTGAAAGAAAACGGGTGAAGCTATTCATGACTTTGGCTTCCATCTTCCTGATGAGAGGAAGAGTGCAGATGGTGGGAAAAGACCAGATCTGGCAAGTGTGAAGAATCCCATGATTCCCATCACTGCTCCCATGGGGGGTAGCCCCTTCCCATGAGGGCAGGGAGGTGAGGCCGCAACACGATAGTCCCCCTGGGGTGGGACTCAGCAGGTGGATCTCATGGGAAGGGAAACCTCCATGGAACCCGTGATGACTATCCTGGGAGAACATGGTATGCACCTCCTCCATCTCTGTCCCCCGACTCCTCTCACCCTACTTCCCCATCTATAATTCCCCACAAGCCATCTATTGCTGTAAAATAGGAAACCCCAACCACTTTGAACGTACTGTGATGAAGAAGAGTAGAAACTACCCAGTTGGTGTCCCTCTTACTACTGACACAAAGAAGATTGGGCAAAGAGGAAAAAGCCCACTGTTGAGCCAACATGTGCAGTATAGTCAATCAAACTGAATCATAATCATAAAAAGGGAAGAAGGGCTGTACGCGAGGGCAGATCTTCACTGGATGAACCGAGACCTGGTGTACGGCTTACAACTAAGAGCAGGGGACGACGCTAGCAGAGTCTTGCCGAACACAGGAGGTGTTCAGAGCTGTCCTGGCTGGAGAATCAGAGGTCCTGGAGCCAGACCGCGTGACCAAGGCAGGAGGCGCAAACAGAGACACCAGACTCGGAAGCACAGCGGGGTGACGCTGAGAGCCGGAAGGTGGGCAGACGCCCACAGCAAGCAGAGACGGTCCTGCAAAGACGCCCAAGGCAGATGGTAACACTGTGAAAGGTACCTGGGTTAGTGTAGCGGATGACAGGGATCACAAAGAGCAAACACGGCAGATGGGGAAAACAGAGGAACCCCTTCTCCCTCATCCCAGTCCCTGGTGAGAAGTACAAAGCCGACATATGAGTAACAGTGCCTTGCAGGTTAGTGAACCAGGCCTGGCAAAAAGGGACAGCAAACCTGAGAAAGGGGACTGGGACCAATATGAGACTGGGGAAAGCGCATAAGAAGAGTACAGAAGGGTCAAGGCCCCATTGCAGTCTAAGAAAACACGTGAGTAAGGTGATGACATCCAGTACAAGTCAAGGAAAACCCAGAGGAGGCCTAAAAGGGTAAGGGACCCAAACACATGAGGGGAAAGCTATGGAGTAGGTCTGGGGGGCCCAAGCTATCCCAGAGGGGTCTGTGACCCACATAAGAAGTTGGGGGAAGTCCAGAGAAAATTGAAAAGGGTCAGGGTCCCACCCCAGTATAGGAAGACACAGAACAAATTGGGAAGACCCTAAAGCATCCTAGAGGGGTCTGTGACCTATACAAAAAGAAGGAGGAAGAAGTAAACATAAAGGGTTGAGGAACCATTGATAAACACTTTTTTTGAACAAAAAAATGACAGTCAAGTCGGGCAGGAGAGTAAACCACACCTGATGTTATATGTGTGAACTTTGATTTTTGTTGAATATTCTGAAACACAGCTGAGCTGCAGTCAGGTCTGGCAAGGCAGTAAGGCAGACTTGATACATTTTGTGGACTTTGCTTTTGATGATTATTTTCTTGTGAGACACAGCCGCAAGGGAAGAAAGAAAGAACTACAGTCGAGTCTGGCAGGAGAGTGAACCGGCTTTGCTGTGTGATATTTGTTTTGTGAAAGTATAACCATTTTAAACAAGAGGACTTGCAGATCAAGACTGGTAGGATCAGGAACCAGACTTGAAAAGACATTTGTGAGGTGAAAGAAGAGGGGAAGGGACTCCGCCCTGCCTGATACTTGGGGGTTGTGTTTTCTTGTCAAGATTTCAACATTAAGAACTGAACATTTTACTTGGAGTCCAGAACAGGAGAAACCTGCTTCTAGATCCAGAATGTCAGAGTTAGTTAATTTAGTGCGTAAGGGACGTAAATAGGTTTTGATACAGGACAGTGGACGTTTTTTGTTTTCGGACTTCCTGACAGAATCCTTAGTCTTTTTGTTGAGGTAGGGAAATCCCTCTTAGGAATAGGGCTAGATAGGTTTTTCCTTTTCTTTATCTTTAACAAAAATATTTACTAACAAATATGCCACCTGTGTGTCAGACTCGTACGTATGCTCCCTTACACAAGATACATGAAGCATGTCTGGTATTCCTCAGTGGAACCAGCAGCTTCAGTGAAAGCCCTGGAAGAAGTGCAGAACTGGTTGAATGTGTGTGCATGTTTGTAGGGGACTTATAAAGTGCAAATCTAGATGTGAAAATAGGGGCATCAGGGTAGGGGGGAGCTCCATACTGGAAAAATTAGGGTTGAGTGAAGTGATTGGTGTTTGGCAAGATGCTCTTTGATGTGTACTTTCTTTCTGAAGTGTAGGATGGGAAGGGGCAGTCTTATCTGCTTTGGTAATTTGTTCCAGAGCTGGAGTATGCAGGCGGAAAATAAATCGTTTCTGCTTTCTGTTCTTTGTTTCAAGCCTGGCAATGGTGTGGCATCTGGTGGCACACTGACCCACGGAATGGTGACTCACTCGGCCATGTGATGTTTTGGTTGTGACTGCTATGGTGGTGATGGTGTCAGACTTAATGCGTGCTTGAATGGGGAAGCCAGAGCAGCTCCTTGAGGATAAGGGTGACCACGAGTGATTGGTTGGTTGTGAAGTGTTTGAAAGGATGCAGCCTCCTGATTGGCCTTGGCTCCTAATATTCAGGTTCAACCTCGAAGCCAGTGTCCTTACTTTATCTAACCTGGAGAAGCACTGCTGTTGCATCTTGCAAATACTGATCTAACTGCGAAGCCCTGCCAGCGTCTGAGGACACGGATGGATCATCATTCCCTTCCCCTAATGAAGTGGCCACAGCTGGACTGAAAGCCTCAAGGATGCCTTGTTCCCAGAAGAATCCGTAATGCCTATCCCTGCACGGATCAGAAACAAAGAGGCAGGAGCACTGAAAAACCCTGATCACTGCTATTTGATAACACTCAAGCCCTATCGAACAGCTAAGAACTACAAGTGTCATTGGAACACCAAGCAGTCTGTTTTCTTAATTGACCACTGGGAAGCTACCGCATCATCCAGCAGTGGAACTGTGCTTAGTTTCAGCAGCTCAGTCTGTCCTCTGGTGCAGCCTCTTCCCCACAGGACCTTCTGCTGTCATGTTTCCTGCAGCTCTTCTGTGGAGCCACTGGAAAGACCAGCGACCCTACTGGTAAAGATTGGATTTCCCTATCTTTTGAGATTTTGTCATACAGCATGTGTGTGCCTATGGGAGAATTTAAGCTGAGAGTAACAACCTACATGGCAGATACTTCTCTTAACAGTAGGGGTACTGCAGCAAGCATCAGGACCATATCCCACTCAGCCAATCAGAAATCTGTCCATCTAGTTTGTTTATTCCTATGAGAGCTTGACCTCTGGTTGAACCAATTCAGATTAAAGGGCACCCCAGTGTACTAAGCACCAGGGGCGGGCGTGCATGGACACTTGCAGGGCAACTGATAAATCTTAGTGGTAGGATAATTAATATCTCCAATACAGAACTGTCTCAACTTTGTTTGTAGGGGAATCATAAATATGGTTTGTGTTACCCAAGGAGGCCAAAAAATAATCACCTCAATGAATACACCCCACTGTGTTATATTGCTGTGCGGTTTACAAACTCCTTGAGTGTGTTTAGCATATGTGTCTATATGGGTGAAGGGTGTTCAGCCAATCAGTTGGCTGGAAATGCGGGCGAGAACACACAGGGTACAGCCTGCATTTTCCAGCCACCCAAGCTCCTTAACAGGGTGGTGCCATCTTGATTGTGGGGAGGCAACAGGGAACCTCTTCCTGTTGCCTCCCCAAATCCCCACCCTCTCCCACACTCCCAAAGACATCCAGTTCCCTTTCCCCACCACCTCCCTGCACACTTACTGCTGGACCAGAGGTTTGTGCTCCGGTCCCTGTGCTCCTCACACACGCGGCACCACTGCGATGGAAATGAAAATGGGACTATGTCCCTTTTCCCGTGGTGGTGGCCATCTAGTTATTTTTTACGGGAGATTGGGCTAGCGCAATACGTGCCAAGCCCATCTCTCATGAAATTAAACATGAACGTGCACCCCTGGCGAACCCCGGGGTGCGAATAGATATCACCCCCTTATCAGGGGGCGTACATGGCTGGTAACAGCCCACATCCCTCGCCGAGGCCCTCACTTCACTTGGTCCTGCCTGGGCTCAGGCTAGCAGGCTGGCACTGGTCATGGACAATCCCCCGCCCCCAAAGTGGTGGTGAGTGCTACAATATCTTCAGTGAAAAAACTTTATTTGAAGTGGCGTTAAGATGATGGTTAAAGACAATACACTGGAAATTTGGCACACGTTGGAAGCTATGCCACCTCAGCTCTGAGCACCCAGTTGCTCAACCCACAAGCACACTGATGACCTCCCGCATTAAATAATTAACATCATCACTGGAAATGTGAGCACACTGATGACAGCCATGGCCTATTCCCACAACCCCCAGGACCTGCCAAGTTGCCCAAAGTAGCCCAGTGGCCACTTTACCACCAAAATGGTTCTCTCTGCAACCAATCAGGGCCTGTGGTCATGACCACTATGCACACTGCCTGGGGCATGAGCTTTTGCAGTGCACCTGCGCCAGCCGGGCCACCCAAAACAGCCACTGGGTATGGCCTGAAGGAAAGCCCATTAGGCCCTTTACCCACATAGCAGGCACTGACCATCAACTGTGCCCAATGACTGGGGCATATACTGCAGGCAGTGCCAGGGCACCCAAGGTAGCCACCGTGACCAGGCACAGATACATTATAATTCTGGTAGAATGCACTACACATATGCATGCACAGTATGTTGGTATGTTGGCAATATGTCTCCAAAAAGACCAAGCGAACCTTTCACTTTAATGGGGAGTTTCCCCTAAAATAAGAGGTGCTCTCATCTGAGATGTTGTCAACAAGCTCTAATTTCCAGTGATGTCATAAATGATTAAATAAGTGATGTCATCAGTGTGCTAATAGACTTCACAATGGAGGCTCAGAGTTAAAGTGGCTCAGCTTCCAACACCTGGCGAATATCAGGGGTTTTCTTGCAATAAAGCATCACCTTGAAGTCACTTCAACTAAAGTTTTTTCATCATATTGCAAGAGCTTTTTTGCGATATTTCTCACACCACCCGTAAAACTAACGTGTTTTCTTTCCATTACCTCACAGATGTCATATTCAATGTTGTCAGTATGTTTCTAAGTGACGTGCCATGGGATTTTCCCCAGTATGGTCCAGTAAGGAGTACATGAACAGGAATGTTTGCGATGTTTGGCGTTTTAGCATACATTTTGAAAAGAGTTTTTTGTGACCCTGATACGTTCTCACGAGATTTGACCATAAAAATATACGAGAGCTTACTGCAAATTCTTGAGAGAATGAGAAAAGTAGCACGTAAACGATCTTAATATACGAGAGCTTACTGCAAATTCTTGAGAGAATGAGAAAAGTAGCACGTAAACGATCTTATTCCAGTGACGCACCTCAAAATGCATTCTCTGGAACAGATGAAAAACGAATGAAAAGGAAATACTACCCCTGGCCTATCACAAACTCTCAAACTGACTGTTTCAGCTTCCCCACCCCGCCCTGAAAGCAAACATACCCCCCTCGAACCCCTAACATCACTTTCAAAGCATTGGCATTTCTGATCTAAGCAGGCTTTCTCAGGAGGACCGGACTCCTTAGAGGAAAAGAAAATGTCGGATTTTCATTTTTGAAAAACTTAATTGCTGCAATGCACCATGGGAGATGTATGAACAATACTTGTGGTGGGCACCCCGATCGCCACAAAATGAAAAAAAAATGTACGACTGAATGGATTTACACCAAACCACCATAAGGCACACCTGCACAGATGTTTAGATGTTGGAGCACATCCGTCCAGCTGTTTTCCTGGCGTGCCTGTTCAATGAATGTGCTTTTTCGCCTAAGGGAAGACAAGTGCAAAAACGAAAAACAAACCCTTTTTCCAACCCTTTATAGCGTTTACACCGTGTGACTAATTTGCACTAAACTGCCCAATTTCAGAGGGCCCGGAAAAAAATATCTATACAAAATGTCATACATAGGTGTCAAAAGAGACAAACGTTGTCATCATTAGAATGTTTGCTAAGTCAATAGAGCAAATAGCGCACCTAAATTACAGGGCAATGACTATCGCCCTAGGGTGAACACATACCAAGCCCACTCACACCTCCACACGAGTCCCATCAACCTGCTGTCTCTGGACCTAGCACTAGGATTCCACAGAACCCATGCAATGCTCTCCTTGTATAAGCGCCTAAGAAGCAAACAATAACATTAATCGTGTTGCTCCTCTTCAGTCGAGTACATTTAGCCCTGGGGGTGCTTTTGTGGCTCCACCTCACACGGATGAGTTCCGTGTATGGCCACCTATCGATTGGCCTGGCCCACCAGTGGCTCATATCGGCTAAGCTTTTCCAAGACCAACTCTTGGGAAAGAAGGCACACTCTCGATGCTGGCCCCCTTTAATTAATGAGGCCCACCTCAGGGAGAACTCTACCTGCAACAGGGAAGCCCGCCTCAGGCTGAATAACACACATCCCGAAGGACCACAAATCTCTGCAGGTGCTTAGGCAGCGCTTCTGGATGAATCCTCTGTCATGAGCGGTGACAGAAGCCAAAACACAACACACTCTGACAGGACTTGTCATCACACTAACAAGCGCTTCCGTCAGGACGGGGCTTCCCGCTCGTGCGGGAGCTCTTACACTATGACTTTCAGTCACAGCTTGTCAGACAGAGCCTCTCCTCAATCACAACACGCTCACGCCGAGAAGGCCATAAGCAACCAATGCTGGAGCCTGCTGCTGTGATGCCATGGCGGAGGAATGTACCATCCATAATCACGGCAGGGGGGTGCACCATTTTCTCTGCCATGTTTATGGATTGCTTTGGGATGATGGGACAGGTGACCTGGAATCTTTTGAGATGTTCAGTGTTCTTAATGCAAACCCAGCAATGCTAGTCAGGTGTCTGGCATGTTTACCTGGCATGGCTGCGTGCTGAGTGAATGGCTCCCAGCTGTCTGTGTAGGCCAGCTATCTTAGGAATGTCAGAGGGAATGTAGAATGTTGCGTGAGGGAGATTTGGAGGGTGACCGTTGGTGGGGAACTTGGCGATGGGAACCCACAGCAGAAGGATGTCTAACCCTTTACTCCCATGTATCCTTCCTGCCTGAGTTCTAAGCCTTAAAGTACACTTCCTTTTTGTACTTACCTGACTTCTGTGTGGTTCCTGCGAGCTTGCTGCTTACCTGAGGTTCCCAGATACTACATCTAGTCCTTGGGGACAGTACATGGGGTAGACAGAAGACAGCTGGGCTCATATCCAGCGGGCCAACAGACTGAGATATAACAGTGTTTACTGGTTACACAGCATCGAGCAAGGACCACCGAGCCAGGTCCGCTGAATTCAGCGTCAATATTTAAATCATAAGAAGAAAGCAAAAGAAAGGCCCAACAAAACACAAATGGGGAGCCCCAAGCAACAGAGGCGGGAGGGTCCCTAGTGAAGCTGGGAGGCCTGAGACAGGCAGACTCAAGTCACCGCTGCTGGGCCACCTTCCAAGGCACTGCCCTGTGTCTGACTCTTTCCCCTACCAAACTTTAGGAAGCACCGGCCGGCCCCAATGCTCCCCAAGGACTGCCAACCTACCTGCCCTTAAGGGAGGCACAAGGGCCGCTGGCGGATCAGAGGGTATGTGGGCACGCCAATACCTCCACGCAGTGATCTAATCTTCAGCCACCTGGGCCTCCCTCCATTCACTGGCATGCAGTTACTAAACTCAATCAAGTGTTGACCAAGAAAGTTTGCGAGGGCCATCGATCCCTTTTACACAGTTCCAGCATTGGTATTGCAGTAACAGCGCTTTCATGGGCCTCCCCCAGCGCCCATTTACAGCTGCCATTACTGGCGCTTGCCGATCTGACACAAATTCCCTTGCTTCCTTTTTTGTTTGCGAATGATTGGTTACAATCCATATGTCGCGCAAACTGTTCCTTTGGATCAATTGACATGGAGCCTGTTAATTACTTTTTTTATTCGCTGCGTCTCTTGTCCGCAGCCAGACATCATGGCGGTGCGCGACTGGGTAAGGTGACTGCGGTCTCCTGCGCGGTGACGTCTTCAAGGGCCGCTTCTCCACCAGCTGACCCACTCAGATTTGTTTAATGGTCATACTTCATTTTATTGCAGGTACTTTTTTTTAAAGGGTGAACGCCTGCCCGAGCGTGGATTGATTGCTGGATGATTGTATTTTCTGCTGGATGTAAATTTGCCAGGCTTCCGAGCTGAGCAGATGAGGGCCGCATGAGTCTGCGCCAGGCCCTTGATTTAAGGGCCGGCGGTTCCCGCCTGTGGGAGATATATGCAATCACCCATCGCCAGGCGGAGGCGGCAGGTGGTGTGCAAAGATCAGATCAGAGGCCTTGTGCCAAGTCAAGCAGGACTCCTGAGTAGCTCATCCAGGCCAGTTTTTCCTTTGAGCCGTGGCACATCTCGTTGTGCATTTGTCAATAGAGACACAGGAATATCGGCCCAGGATTCCAGCCAGGCTCGGGCTTAGGCCGTTTGCTGCTCCAGTGGGCCAAGCACTGGCTACGCGCTCATGGTTGCCCCGCAGGCCCAGCTGCTACAGGTGTATGGATTTAATTCTGATTGTAGACTAGGGGGTCTGAGCTGCTTTTAATCCTGGGCACCTGAAAACAAATACCCCCACCTCCACCCTTCCCGCTGGGGCCTCAAATACTTGCCTACGTATCACTCTATTTGTTTTGACAAGCATGACAATTGGAAGCGTTGCATAAGTGAGGATTCTTAAGGTTTCCGTGATATGTCAAAGGGGCATTTTATTCTGAAAGCACAGGCAAAGCACCTGTTTTCCGCCCAAATCTGTGACTTCTTCAAAGATAACAGATGCTACACATACAAGGTTTAAACTAGCTCTCCAACTTTTGTGTCTTCCCAGTTGACACACCAGAACCCGTTTTTGTTTTGGCTGAATGGCATATTTACTTCACATCATATATGAATCATGCCTTTGTCACACAATGAGCAACAAGCAGGTTGCCTTTTCCACACTTCATCTCTTGTTGTGAGTCTTTAAGTCTTGAGAATACATTCAGAAAATGCACAGGCCATTTCTTAGCTTTCTCCTGAATTGCAATCTGGTACTTAAAGTCTTCTATTCAAGGTGGGGGAAAAGAATGCTGAAATCATACTATTTTAGTTTAATATATTTCTATAGGGATTTGCATTTTTGTCCAGGCATTTTATTATGATGTTTACTTGTCATCTCATCTTTATGAATCAGATCAGTCTTGGTCCTGCCCTGGGACAGTCCAGCACCAAAATGCTAGGCAATTCTCTTCTGAACAAGAGTAGCAACAGCAACCCCAGACACGTGTTCGGTCTGGTTGCCTCATCAGTAGGGTGGAGCTGTGCCTCTCTGAGAATAGTGAGCAAGGGGTCCACGTCTGGATTCCCCTAGTAATTTAGGGTGAGACCCAAAGTTACTTGAAATATGCAAAAAACAAGGGGGACTAGGAGTCCCTCTGCTGGGCATTAGTCGTAGTTACTGAGAGCCTTACCCAGAGTCTTTACATCAATTTCTTTCACAGAGGAGAAATATCCCAACCATTTCAGTCTTTGTCTTTCCCTGGTGCAGTCCAGCACCGAAATGCTAGGCAATTCTACTCTGAGGTTTGGAGGGACTTCCTATGACCCCCTTGTTGTTTGCATATTTTAAGCAACTTTGAGTCTCAACCTAAGTTACTAGGGGAATCCTGACTGATATGTTTGAGATATTTCTCCTCTGTGAAAGATAGTGAGCTAAAGAATCTGGGTAAGGCTCTCGTAACGGGGACTAATGTCTGGCAGAGGGACTTCCCAGGATGCCCCCTCCTTGTTTTTTGCATCTTTACAAACCAGGGCATTGTTGAAATCAAACATGGCGGTGAGAAGGGGAAACGGGGGGAGGCAAGAGAATCGTGATGATTAATCAAGGATACCGGAAGAGAGGCAGTTGCTGCCCTGGCCACTGGAGAGGTCATGTCTCTTTTTCCTGATTTTCTTCACATTTGAAGACCTTTGCAATTGCTTCTCACTGCCTCAAGATACAGCAGGAATGTAGGCTCTACTTCGATTGCACCATTAGGCAATCCTGCAGTAGAGGTACATTGCCTTGTCTGCCTCAGGCCCATTCCCTGCCCTGACATCCTTGGAATGTACCATCACAGCAAGAGAAATTCATACGGTATGTAGCTGGCCTTAGGTTTAAAAAGAATAATACGAAGAATTGCTTGGAAATTGACTTCTTTAGACACAAGAACTAATCTGCGTCTGCAGCATCCAAATGAAAAGCATATTTTTAATTTGAACGAAATAGCTAAGTATATACACCATATAAATTAAAGCAATCATGAACCTTTTTTTTTTTGCACCAAATTCCAGTCAGATGCTGTTCTCAAGGCAAAGTTGCAAAAAGAACAGTAGCACACAAAATTTCCACCAACTGCAGCTGGGAAGGGAAAGGTTCAAGGGCCTGAGTTTCAAACTGGTCTGAAGTCCCAGGTTTGGCACTTAAAGTGTGTGCTCCTGGGCAAATCGTTTGATCTCACTAAGACCCATCTGCCAAAAAGGAGACGTTCCTAGAACTGATTCAGCCCCCCCCAGTGCTCTACTCCCAAAAAAGCCTCACTCCTGATATCGCGACAAATGTCACAACATTAACCATTCACAGAGTGGACACCGTAAAGCTTGTCTCTTGGCTTACTCGGGCAACTTCTTTAAATGTAACTTCCCCTGAAGTATTAAAGGTATTAAAAGGTATCATGCCATCACTGCGAACTTGAATACAAAAATACCAAAATCCGAAATGCACATTTACCTGCAATGAAATGGGGTTCGAGGGGCTAGAGCCATGCAAAATATAAGGGGGATATGGTGGGGCTGGCGGGGGTCTCCCTACACATATAATGACAGGGCAATGTTTGGGGTGAAAAACTTTCGGCATTTCAGTTTTCGGCATTTAAAGTTCGTCGTGATCTCATAGGTCTGTATTAAAGACTCATTCTGTGACGTCATTTTCTATGGTGTCACTTATGTAACTACATATGCAAATCGGTGGCCCCACACATCTTTTTCCACCTTGAGCCCCGTAAATCCAAGGACTGCCCCAGGATCGAGGCTGTTGGGGTGCAATGCCCCACGTGGAGGGTGTCCCGAGTAAGGCAGCATGATATCTGTGGGCATGGAGTCCTAGATCCCCATTGGACAACACAGGCCTGGGAAACGTTTTGTTTACATAGTTTCAAAGTGACCCCCTCTACTTGGCTGAGACACCCTGTCCTCCGGGGAAGTTTGGGAGACTAGCGCAAGCCACAGAGGATTAGTCAAGGGCCACGGCCTAGACAATTCATGAATTCGTGCCAAGGCCTCTGGAGTTTCCCACGTCTGCTTTGTCCGCATAGGCCGTCCCATCAACCACCAATGCAGTTCCTGCGACCGATGGCTGACGCAATTTTGGGTGTGCGCTAGGTGCTTTGCCCAGAAGAAACTGGAGGGTGAATTTTGACCTGGTGTCTGGTCCTCTGCTATAAACCTGTCCATGGATGTCAACGTAGGCAACGCAGTTTAGGTTCCTTCAATATGGATGACAATGCCTACGGGAGACAAGCTATGCTAGTGCTGGAATGGTTGCCACGGCGGCCAGCGTCCAGGTGGTAAAGGGTTAAACCAACCCTGGACCGTTTGACTAGAGCTCTAAATATTCACAGCCCTGATTTATCCCCGACCCGTGCTTTATAAATATGGCGCGTCAGCCGCATGCGCGCGCACGCACGTCTCTCGCTGCATTGATGGCGCGGCCGTGCTGCGAGGGCAGCAGATGCCGCGCTTTTTAATGGTCGGTCCCAGTGGTTATGTTCGAAGGTTGTCGGTTCTTCGACGCTCTCGGCTCCCGATGCCCTCTCCTGTGCCGCTGGCAGCCCCGGAGCACACTGCCACCTGCTCAGTACTAAGTGAGGCACAGGAGGTGCATTTAAACAGCTTGCTGGAAAGAAAATGGCGGTTCGAGAGCAGCCCAGCCACCCAAACCCAGAACAGATAAGATGGGTTACGGTACTGCGGGGCACAGATGGACTGGCTGCCTGAGGAGTGACTAGCACAACAATGCTACACAATGCTGCAGCACCAGAACCGAACACTTGAGGGAAAGACCAAATACTAATTGGGCGCCCCCCCCCCCATTTCTCCCTTATGCCTTGAGGTAATACATCTCGCTCCCTGTCCCAGGACGGCAGTGGATGGATGACACGTGGACACTTGTGTACAGGCACATTATATATGCCACATCATATCTCATCATAGCAGAGAGGGGAGAGTGAGATAGAGAGAGGCAGAAAGTGATAGCCGCAGATACTCACAGGCATGCAGTGCCAGTTAGAGAAGCCTGGCTTCCTCGGGCTCAGACTGGCAGCAGTGCCCTGTGTGCGTGCCGCTGGGGTCCCATGCCAAGTCGCCCCCACTTCCATCATAGCCTGGTGTTTGGTTCATTAGCGACTGAAGAGAAACTGTAAATCAGATCTAACGGCTTATGCTGGAAGCTGCTCCTGGCAGGCTAGCTGGGGCCCCGGGTGAGCCGGAGGAGGGGGCAGGTGCCACACATCACATCCAACTGGTACAAAGCGTGGGCCCAGTACTTACTGACTACGAGTTCTCGACCCGTCTACACGCCTGAGAATTACTGACTTCCTGGGGGATTGTGGGTGGTGGGGTGGGGGCAGTGGGGGGGGTGGGGCAATCCAGGACCGGCTTCTTGGCCCTGTCATTTGGTTCTGGGGGCAAGCTACAACTACAGTGTGAGGAATTCGACCATCCGCTCAGTGGGAGTGCTAATAACCCAGGCTTTTTTTTTGAAATTTTAAATGAAATTGAATGATGGTAGATGAACCTCTGGAAAGTGTGTGAAGCTAATCTGCACACATTTTCCTACGCTCAACACATGACATACACAGGCCTGTGGACTCTTGGTGAAAACAGCCTACAAGCGCAGTCCTCCCTGCCATATTTAGTTGGGATCTGATCGGTGGAGTACATGATTCATCTTAGAAGGGGAGGGCCAAAACCTTCCTCCTGCCATGGCCAGCCTAATTGACTACCAAAGGCTCCATGGATCCGCCCTGCCCGTTTGTTTACCCTCTGTGGATGGTGGCAGCATATAACATACTAATAGAGTATACTTCAAAAAGGCCCACATGGGGCCTGGCTGCTAGAGGTTAACAAAGGAGACCGGAAACCCCAACAACCTTTGATATACACTGTGTCAATCTGAAGCCAGGCCCCCGCCTCTCAGTAACAAGGGCAGTGACCTTCCAGGTCTGGGACTATGTGTTTACAGTTGGCAACCCCCGCAGGGGGACCCCATTCAGAAGGTACGAGTATGTGAAATGATGGAACAGAAAGTCTGTTCTCGCCGAAGCTTCAAGGGAGACATGCCGCTTTAATAAGGAACCACAGAGAGCTGAATTAATCAGGCAGACCCTTTGATCCAAAACAGAGGAAGATGGGTGGGACTAAGTATTATATGTTTTCTCCCCTATACTGCTGTTGCAAAGCACTCTGGTTACGCATACAGGAGATTGTTGGTGGGGATCCAGAATTGGTTCATCATGGTAGGCTTAGCCTACACCAATCACTGGGGCCTATTTAACTTTAAAAGAAGGTTGAGCCCCTCTGTTGCCAGATCATCTGAAGACTTTGCAAGGAGTAACAAGAATAACTTATTTGGAACCTGGCTGAAGGTAAAGTCTGCCTTACATCTTCCGCCAGTGAAGGAAGGCCAGGATTTCCAAAGAGGGAAGCAAGATCCCTCCCCTAAACATCTCTCAGGGAACAGAGGGAGATACTGAATCCAGAGAACCCTCGAGCAGCTCCAGAACCAGTACCCGGCCAGCGCACAGCGTGCCAGAGAGTCTCTGAGCCAAACCAAGGGCAAGGATGCTACCTGCAACACTCTCCTCAGCTTTGGGCCGTCCGCCTTAAAGGACGATACAAGCCCAATGAAGAAGCTTGGAATGAGTGCATTGACAAGCATCAACCAGCATCCGCCTTAAAGGACATTTTCGAGCCAATCCAGCCCCTCGAGCTGCACCACTGACTGTTGTTATGCCGCAGTCGCTAATGCTGCCAAAGACACCTCAACCATTGCTTCAGACCCGCTAACCAGCAAAGAGACAATGATTCCTGACCCCGAGCAGCCATGTAGGCCAGCCTGCAGCCACCCGTCCAGCCTCGCTCGCCGAATTGCCTGCCGCCTGATACTTGTGGCTGCCGCCCTCCTGAACTCTCTTGCAGGAGCTGCAAAGCACCCTGAAACTGACTCTACACTGTCGAGCACCAAGAATTTCTACACTCTCTTCACATGCCATTTACCACACTTTCTTTTCTCATCTGTGCACATGTGCACACTCTCTCTCTCTCTCTTTCCCCATCCTTTCTTACCTCCACCCTTCTCTTTTTCGACGTAGCCATTTTTTCCCTATGCTCCCCATCTCTCTCCCTCTTCTACTCCATCTTCCTTTAATCCCGTCACTCCTTTGCTTGCAGATCTTTTCCATTCTTCTACTATCCACAGGGGGCTACCCAGCTTTTAACTTCACTCTTCCTTTAGCCCTCCCAAAACTGTCTCCTCATTCCATTATATTGGTGTTATCCCTTCCCATCATTTCACTTATTTTCTTATAATCTCCCTTCTCTCCTGGCTTCTATTATTTTTTTTTCTTTCTCTTCTCAATGCTAACAAGGGAGGACTACTAATGAGACGCCCTTCATAAACGTTCCATGCCAAAATAATACCACACATGTGACTTTGCTGAGACAGCCTCCTGGCACACTCAGCAGAGCCCTTCAGTGGTACAGGGCGGATTCAAAGATCACATGAGTATTCCTGACAGCTGTTGAAGCACAAAGTTTCCTGCAGGCAGATTTGGCATTTTAATCTTCCAAACGTAATAACTGTATGGCTTGATTATGTGGCACATACATATTTAAATATAAGGCATGACCGGTTGTGTCATGCTGACTTCTAAGCACACAATTATAAACCCACGGATATTTGATACCACGCTAGTGTCAGCTCTGTGAGTATCATGGCTGCGCTATGACAACACTGATGTGTAGTGGTGTCTGGTCTGTCTCCACAGTGGCCATGTGGGACAGTGGCCAGGATGCTGCTTCTGTTATGCATGTGCAGGAAGGGCAACACCCTTCAACCAGGGTACAGGAATGCAACCCATGCGATTGCCTGAGAACCGGTTCCTCAAAGCCAGCAATGTCATAACAAAGTCACTCACACCACGAACCAACTGAGTCCCTGTAGACCACTGGAGTTGCTTTAAAATTAGTGGGCATGGGAAGAGAGTGGGGTTAGGGTATCCAGACGAGCGAGGTGGCTGAAAGAACGTTTCCACTCTCTTGCATTCTATTAGGGCTCTCTACTTCTTCCTATCCCCCAATTTCATGCAGACAAGGCATTCTTAGTATAATATCAGAAGGCAAAGGACACTTGATACAACAGCCTGAACTGGACGAATCCCCTGAGGCATCCTGCCTTTTTAAAGAAGAGACACCCCTCTTTTTTGGATTCTTATTTTGACTCTGTTAAGGACAAGAAGCATTCACTTGACTTCTGATTGGAGTACAGCCTGTTCCAAAGTCTTCTGCCATAGAGGTGAAGATAGAAGGCACAGGAGAACTCTGTCCCCTTATGAGCCCAAGGGAACATTGGGGTTGACCTTCTGTGGACAATCATCTTTCTGATAGCTGCACTTGAACCAGGACCCTGTTCTCTGGGGCTGCAATCTAAGCTCTTTGGAGTGGGAGTGCACTCCCCTTGTCTCTGGAGACCCTGGTCTGGGCCTCCATGCAATCCAGGAGTCAAGGACTATCTCTGAGCCCTGATTCTCATATTGAACTGTTTGTGAGCTACCATTACACGGACATTCTGTGCCTGTCCCAAGCTTCTTCGGTCCACCTACTGTCATTGCTTGGACCCGATGCACCAGCTCACACACCAGATACTGAATCACCACTTCAGGAAGCTCCTAGAAGCCTGGCTCATTGGTGTTGAGCACCCCCCAAAGGCAAGAAAACAAAGGTACTGTGAGGTGGCCTTGCACCCCGAATCCAAGCTTTTGGACCATAGTGACTTTTAAGCACCCCCCTTCACTAGCATTTTTTTTACAAAGCCATATCCCTGAACTTTTGACAATGTTGCCAAGTCTCTTGCTTGAACGCCTCTGCTGATCAACCCTGAGTGCCCTTTCACACCAAGTTCTGCTTTCTCTGTGTTTTGTTTTAGTGGGGTGGGTTTGTAGGGTTTTTAGCTTGTTGCATGAATTATTTATTGACGTTCCTACACGTTTAGAGAGCCTTGATTGGACATTCTTTTATTTTTTTAACCATAGTACTAAAGTTGTGTGTTTGCTATTGTTATCAGCTCACACCCTACTAATTATATAACCTGTCCTCAGCTTGCTCAACATAAAAAGGTGAAGGACTTACACTTGGCGGGCTGGGCCTTTTTCACCTTTGTGAATGGTAGAAGTAGAAGGTGGTGCAGAGAGGCAGGTGGACACATTTTCCATAGCTCCCGCCCCCTCACTGCCATCATATTGGAACAACAGGATAAGAGCTATATGTGGGACCCCATGTGTTATGCCTTTACTGCATCAAGTGTATGAGAGACGATATGCAATCAGACAACCATACCAAATGTACCCTGGCACTGAAATAGCGGAAGGATGTCAGCACACACCATTGAACATCTGATGAGGGCAGAGTCCTGTCATGAAGAAGATATACGAGGACATACAGAAACAATATGGAAATACTTAAGAGTGACAGTGTGACTGAAGTGACAAGAGAAACATGTACTAAATGAAAAAGTAATCATATATACAAAGAAGAAAAAGTAACTTGCTGACCAATAAGTGTAAATATGCAGTAACGCAAGGTAGACGAGACATATAGAAGCTTGCTATAGATGAAAATATAACTTGGCTAAGGCACCCATAATAGGGAGATGGACGTCGGCTCGTATCAAGACTCAATCCAGCTACCTCAGAGAAAGACCAGGGCTGCAGAGTCAGGAGACGTTTGGAGAAATAGCTTAGTGTGCAGAATGAAGAGAAGTCTATGTTGGCCTGGGATTAATGGTGCTATTTTAAGGAATAATTGCCAGGCACAAAGGGAGGCAGATGGATAAAGCCATGTACGTAAGACATATTTCTCTGAGATTAAAGAAGAAGAAAACATCTGCAAGAGCCAAGTATTGGACATTTAAAAATGAATAAGGTCTATAGAAGATGGAGTGAGCAAGTCTAGAGGCCAAGAAGACCAAGTACACCCAGTATAAATACATCAAGTAACAGTAAATAGGAGGTTGAAATGGACACATTTGCGGTCTCCTCACAAGTGATGCAAAAGTCAAAAACAAGGGCTATTCATTAAGCTTCGGAGGAAGATAGTGATGTGCTTGTACTCCCTTGAATGTCATAGAACAGGGAGCAGGCTCCAAGGTCAACCACAGATGGGAAACTTCAACTTATGGTTGAACTGATGAAAGATGATGGACTAATTGGGAAAGTGGGGAGTAATGTGACATGATTCAAGCACCTGGGTTTCGTTTTACTTATGTGGTGCAAGCGAGCCGAAAGTCCAAGGTTGGGTTAGCATGCCAACCAATCAGAGGGTTTATGGGCAACCTGCTATACAATGTTACATAGACCAATCTGCAGCGGTTTTCTTTGCTATAATCAGTATCATATGTATTCAGAGATAGTTCGTGGCGTGCCCTAAAGGTAAGGGGCAGCCAATGAAGTTCTAACCCATATATATTCCATAGCTAAATATGTTCCCCTAACCAATCCTTCCTGTCCATAGGTTGTACAGTTTGCCACATAGGATGACGCACATTGGAGTATATAACCCCTGTATAATCAAGCGTGTGGGTGAGCATCAGTTTGTTGTTCGTCAGTTCGCCTTGCTTTATTGAATTGAGAATAAAGTAGTATTTTCCCATATTTTCAGAGTCGGTCCGGTTATTTGATCTGAGATCTTTATTGGTAATTCCATCTAGTACACGAAACGCGGCAAGGTGCCAGAGCACTGTGGCTAGTTGGCGGCTTAGACATTACTCATCCTTGTACTCCTGCAGAGCAGGTGTGTAGAGGTGTGTGTGTGTGTGCTGCAGATCGGAGGAGCCACTCTCCGCAAGGCACCTCTGTGGTTTTAGGATGTCTGACTACTGAAGAGATGCGCATTCTGCAGGTTTATATGTTCACAGCGCGCTACAGGGACGTGAGTGTACCATGCAGGCCACAGGAAGAAATCACGCTGGGCCTACACAGTCCTCACCCTTGAGAAGTCAAGAAAAGGAGTACCCATCAGCAGGGCGGTTCATACAACGAGACATTTGTATGTCAACAACACAAATTACTCCTACCACTCGACATCTCTTGTTAACATGTAAGAGAGGGGCATATTCAGCCCCAATTACCCCCAGCACCTTCATATTTACAGCTAGGGCAGGGGGCGCTGTTTAGGTCCAGTTAACTACCTCCCTCCCCCAGACAGTGATAGATTTGTCCAAACAATGTGGCATGGGCTATGCTCCCCCGTCATGAGGGGGTCGGACCACATGCTCCATGGGGTGTGGTGGCCTCTTCTCACCCCTTCCTGAGTCTCAGAGGGTCCAGTCCCCCAGACCAGGGCCCCCACACCCGCAGTCAGACCCAGGGGGCAGGGACTCTTGGCACCACATTCAATGCTACCTGAAAAGCAGACTGACTCCAGCGGGAACTCCACCCGCTGGGTCTGTGACAAACCTAGAGTAAGACCGTTTTATTTACCATGTACCTGCCCTTTTCGCCATGTCCCTCCTCATCCAATGTTATTTGTGGGACCCACAATCCACCGCTTACAATAGGGCAGGACCCTGGGAAAACGGAGAGGATTGCCGGGTCTGGTGTGGTGAGGAGCAAGCAGCGGCAGAAGCCGCGGCCGTGGTGCTCTTCACTTTTAAGGTGGACAGCACAGCTCGCGTCCAGAATGTACCGCAACCGGGCCAGATCTCCTCCTGGCACCGGCCACACTACCATGCCAGAACTGTGTGTGTGCACCCCCTCTCTAGCTGAGTATAACATGTTTGCATTCCACTGCCCTATCCCCTCCCATCCCGCTGTCTTTGTGACCATTCTCCTCCACCCACCCACTTAGCCCCCACTAATCAGTCTGCCTATCCTCCTCCCCCCCTCCCTAAATGCCTATCCTCTTCCCCGCTCTCTAAATGCCTATCCTCTTCCCCGCTCTCTCGCTCTGCCCATCCTCCCACGCCATCCTCCCACTAGTCTTCTCTAGTCAGTGTGCCCAGCCTCCTCTCTCTCTCTCTCTCTCTCTCTCTGAAGCCGTTTCATTATTCCTTGGCGGGCTGTTATCGTTCGTAATGTAATGCTGCTGCGCCTCTTTCTGTTTGTTGTTGTTTTTCTTATTTCCACAGCTAGATAAAGCCAGGGCCCATCTGCTTTATGGTGCTGGAGAATTGGACGCAGTCCCGTTGCAGTGTGAACATGTGCACACCCACAGCTATTTCTCAGTCTGGATTCCGGCGCGCAAACCCCTCCTAACCGGCGGCAGGTGGGGGAGGGGCACGGGGAGCGTTTTGTGGAAATTAACCTGGAAAATGTTTCGCATCTACTAAGCAACGCTGGAAAACGGCTGAGAAAAAACAAACTGTTCTCGACGCTCATTGGGTTAATGTGACTGCTGCAGTGATCTGTGTGGGGCCGGTAGGTCACAAGTTAGAAGTGCGTCATGGTTGGCTCTGCCATCAGGTGGCGATAACACGAGCACTGCTGGGAAGTTTGTGCTTGGGTGTAAGGTCAATTCTCTAAAAGTCTCAGGATCCTTGCCCTGACACCTGAAATCGTGGGGTCAAGGCATCTTTGTGATATTATGGCGCTGGCTGTTCATCCTGTCCTGGCTATTGTGCTGCAACATATTGAGGTACATATAGTACGCAAAGGAGAAAAACAGCACTGGGTGAACTTTCTGCAGGAGCAGCTATTTGAGTGGGCTGGGGCTGACCAGGGCTCAGTCCGGCACTCTGCAAATATTGCCTTTTTCCCCAGGACTCTGCCTGGGCTCTCGAATTGACTCCCGACCAGAGTTCAATAGTCGAAGTAATGAAAATAAAATTAGGAGTACAATGCTGCTCTTTGCCAGTAGATGTCACTTTCAGACACGTTTAGAATCATAACATCAGTTAAAGACATTTGGAAACATAAGTTGTTTTGCTTGGGAGTTGAGGCTGCGCGAGACCATTTTCAGGTCCCGCCCCAAATATTGCATCACGACGCGTCGCAAACCCCCCCCCCTCGCTTCACCTCACTGATGATCCCCAACAAGGGTGAAACACGTGTATGGGGTTGCTGGTGGTACTCTCGTTCAGGTTGGAATTGCCATTGCATTTCGGTGCTGGACTGCCCCTGGGCAGGACAAAGACTGATATGCAAATTGATATTTCCCATCTGTGAAAGGCACAGTGAGTAAAAGCAGTGGCTGCGAACTCTCAAGTGGTTAATAACCACTGAACAGGTTATCAGGCCTTGTTCTGTCGAGAGAGGGGCGCCCGCTACCTTTGCAAACTAAATTTCAAGGAACCTGGGATTGGTAACCCTAGGTCTCCTGGGGGCACCCAGACGTGGTCTCCCTCTCACTGTGCTTAGAGAGGCATCAGCTTCACCTCACTGATGATCCCCAACAAGGGTGAAACACGTGTATGGGGTTGCTGGTGGTACTCTCGTTCAGGTTGGAATTGCCATTGCATTTCGGTGCTGGACTGCCCCTGGGCAGGACAAAGACTGATATGCAAATTGATATTTCCCATCTGTGAAAGGCACAGTGAGTAAAAGCAGTGGCTGCGAACTCTCAAGTGGTTAATAACCACTGAACAGGTTATCAGGCCTTGTTCTGTCGAGAGAGGGGCGCCCGCTACCTTTGCAAACTAAATTTCAAGGAACCTGGGATTGGTAACCCTAGGTCTCCTGGGGGCAACCAGACGTGGTCTCCCTCTCACTATGCTTAGAGAGGCATCAGCTTCACCTCACTGATGATTCCCAACAAGGGTGAAACACGTGTATGGGGTTGCTGGTGGTACTCTCGTTCAGGTTGGAATTGCCATTGCATTTCGGTGCTGGACTGCCCCTGGGCAGGACAAAGACTGATATGCAAATTGATATTTCCCATCTGTGAAAGGCACAGTGAGTAAAAGCAGTGGCTGCGAACTCTCAAGTGGTTAATAACCACTGAACAGGTTATCAGGCCTTGTTCTGTCGAGAGAGGGGCGCCCGCTACCTTTGCAAACTAAATTTCAAGGAACCTGGGATTGGTAACCCTAGGTCTCCTGGGGGCAACCAGACGTGGTCTCCCTCTCACTGTGCTTAGAGAGGCATCAGCTTCACCTCACTGATGATCCCCAACAAGGGTGAAACACGTGTATGGGGTTGCTGGTGGTACTCTCGTTCAGGTTGGAATTGCCATTGCATTTCGGTGCTGGACTGCCCCTGGGCAGGACAAAGACTGATATGCAAATTGATATTTCCCATCTGTGAAAGGCACAGTGAGTAAAAGCAGTGGCTGCGAACTCTCAAGTGGTTAATAACCACTGAACAGGTTATCAGGCCTTGTTCTGTCGAGAGAGGGGCGCCCGCTACCTTTGCAAACTAAATTTCAAGGAACCTGGGATTGGTAACCCTAGGTCTCCTGGGGGCAACCAGACGTGGTCTCCCTCTCACTGTGCTTAGAGAGGCATCAGCTTCACCTCACTGATGATCCCCAACAAGGGTGAAACACGTGTATGGGGTTGCTGGTGGTACTCTCGTTCAGGTTGGAATTGCCATTGCATTTCGGTGCTGGACTGCCCCTGGGCAGGACAAAGACTGATATGCAAATTGATATTTCCCATCTGTGAAAGGCACAGTGAGTAAAAGCAGTGGCTGCGAACTCTCAAGTGGTTAATAACCACTGAACAGGTTATCAGGCCTTGTTCTGTCGAGAGAGGGGCGCCCGCTACCTTTGCAAACTAAATTTCAAGGAACCTGGGATTGGTAACCCTAGGTCTCCTGGGGGCAACCAGACGTGGTCTCCCTCTCACTGTGCTTAGAGAGGCATCAGCTTCACCTCACTGATGATCCCCAACAAGGGTGAAACACGTGTATGGGGTTGCTGGTGGTACTCTCGTTCAGGTTGGAATTGCCATTGCATTTCGGTGCTGGACTGCCCCTGGGCAGGACAAAGACTGATATGCAAATTGATATTTCCCATCTGTGAAAGGCACAGTGAGTAAAAGCAGTGGCTGCGAACTCTCAAGTGGTTAATAACCACTGAACAGGTTATCAGGCCTTGTTCTGTCGAGAGAGGGGCGCCCGCTACCTTTGCAAACTCACTTTCAGACACGTTTAGAATCATAACATCAGTTAAAGACATTTGGAAACATAAGTTGTTTTGCTTGGGAGTTGAGGCTGCGCGAGACCATTTTCAGGTCCCGCCCCAAATATTGCATCACGACGCGTCGCAAACCCCCCCCCCTCGCCCCCCATCCCCTCCTCGATGTCTTATGATGCCTCTTAAAGCACTGCTCAGGAGCCAGTCACATATCTACAAGCGTCGCTTTGCCTGGGCCCTGCCTCATTAAGCGGGTGGGTCTAAGCAGCTGTGGACGGGAGGGCCCACAAAGGACCCGCCTTTCAGGCAAAGCAAAGGATGAACCTAAGCTGTGCAACAGCAGGTATTTCCCGGTTACATGTGGTTTTAACGAATGGAATTATGATGCGCCCAGATGCCCCAGGGCTTGGCGCGCTATATAAATAAAAATAAATACAATACAATAACAACAATTATTTGTTATTGGGGGACAGGGGTGCTGCTAGGTCTGGAAAAGACCAGGGGCTATGCTCATGTCGGAAGTATCGGGACTGGGGGCTAGCTAGCCTTTTGGTTGTAGCTCCTGAGATTCTATCCGGGGCTACAACCAAAAGATCAGGGGCTATAGCCCCCTTAGCCCCCCCCTAGCAACGCCTCTGTTGGGGGAGCCCCCCATTTCCCCACATTTCTAACCCCATCCCACTCAAACCCCCAAGACCACTTTTGACCCCTTACCCCCACCCCATATCTATTTATTTTTAGATATTTTGTTAGTTATAATTTCATTCGTTATTTTAAATTCGTTAAAATCCCTGCATGCTGTATTTCCCATGCCGGCGTGAAACGCCACACTATAATGCACTACACAGGTTGGTCATCCTTCGAAGACCAATCTGGGGAAACATTCCACAAAAGGACACGTGCCACTCCACTGGTGATGCCTGGGCGGTACAACGGTTATTCATCGGCTGGTATTTTTCGTGGAGTTTTTTTGCCCGAAAAATTTCTGCTGCAATAAACTCATCAAACAATTTGCGGGAGGAGGGATAAGGGAAAATAAGGGGTGTGAGGATGGGAGGATAGTGATTATGTTAATGAGGAGCGATTCGTTTTTTCAGCCAAAAAATGCCAGCAAAAAACACTGCGAGAAAAAAGAAATGGCGATGAAGGACCATAGAAGCGCATGCGCAGACTGTTCGACACCGAATCAATTGCTGATTGCATGTACAACCACACTCGCTGGTCGCGCGGCCTCCCCAGGAGCCAGGCCTGTGCCTAAGGGAACTTCCGCTGTGATCACACGCCTGACATAGGTTTACAGGACGTCATGCACATTGGTGCTCTGCAGATATACAACAATCCTTTGGACAGACTCCCTTGTTCTATGTCTACCTATCACACATACTAAGTTGGGTGCTGCTGTGCCATTATTTTGTCTTAATTGGAATCACTGCATTCACCTAACTTATAAAAAGTATTTAATTCTAAATAAATTGTGTATGTGACTACCATAGTGTTTCGTTCCACTATATGGTAAGGAGTGCTGGACAAGAATCCTGCATGTGGCCATGCATTCATAACTATAACCGGGGAATCATTTTGGATATAATGCATAGGGTTACCAGATGGTATGTCCCATGTCAATGGAGTGATGTTCAGCCAGTCCCCTTTTCTCCTTCTGGGTCTGGTAGCCCAGGGTTTAGAACGGGAAGAGTACAAGAGCAAGGCTGGGGGATGCTGGGAAAACCCGGACTGGACCATCATTTACTGAGTAATATGGAGCTTGCACTAAGAAACACAGGCCCACAATGGAGCTGTATCAGTGCCTAATTTGTGGGGGCTCAGTCCTGGCACGTCTTTCTGAGCCCGGGCACTTATTATATCAGCCACATATTGATTAGGGGGTGATGACAGCCAGAGCATCCATTAACCCCAATGAGCAGGTGCGAGCTATTGTTTAACCCCAACTGGTGGGGAGCAGCTGCGGGTGGCGGCAGCAATGGTGGGGAACTGCCCGCCCACGTCATAGAAAATATTTGAGCCCTGGCACTTATTTATTTACACATTGAGCACTGGAGCTGTTCCCTTGAGACTGGGAAGGAGGAAGCTCTCTTGGCCATTCCTTCTTCAGGCCGAAGAACCAAGTTAATGTACAAGGCTACAAACAAAACACAGGCCCTTGGCAAAGGACGAAGACTACCCTGATGCACATCAAACAGGCCAACACCACCTCGGAACAGACACATGTTTGTATGTGCCTATTTGTGAAAGTTCTGTCATATCCCTCTTTTCACATCAATTAGCAATCACACCAAGTTCTGGGAACTCAAAAGAGAAAAGGACAATCAGGCCTTTGAAGCATAGCTAATAGCAGCCGCAGTTCGCCGGGAAAGTGGAGTGAGGAGAGAGACAGCCTGCTATTAAAGTTTAGCGGCGTGATCGGGGATTGGCAGCGAGCGCGGAGACGGGTCTTGAAGAAAGAACGACGAACAGACTAATATGACAGGAGTTGGCAGGAGCGCGCGGAACGCGTTCCAAACAACGTCTCCTTTTCTAAACAATATACTTGCACACTGGGTTTGGCTTTTATGGAGCTAGGAATTCAGGTAGCAGGATATGGAATGCCTTGAATTTTTCATTAATGGCTTCGAGTTTTTGTTGCATGGATTTTCATGAAACACTAAAATAAAAATAAAAACCTAGTCTTGTCTAAAGTGGCACAGAGGATGGTTCATGCCGTGTTTTTCTAGAGCATGGTTTCTTTTTTCTAAATGCCATCTTCTTAGCTGCCCACCAGTGGTCCCTCAACTCAGCTACCCCAAATCTCCCCCACTACTGTGAAAGCCCCCTCAAATCGACCACCCCATGGTCCCTCGCATAACATTCATTGGTCAACTCAGCCGTCCAACGATCCCTCAATTGAACCATCTCAATTTCACCCACCATGCCAAGGTCCCATGAACTCAAATATTCCAAGGGCCCCTTAAATTAACTGTCCCCATGTTTCTCTTTCTAACACACCTTAAAACCTTCAAACCATCCTAGAGTTAAGGAAGACGTTCTGGATTCCTCAACAGAATAACTATAGGGTATATCACTGCTATCCTCCATCAACTCAACCATCCTATTATGAGCAAACTCACCTATCCCAAGGCCCATAAACCCAACCATTCCTCAACTCAACATCCAAAGATCCCTCAGCTCAACCCTCTGCAATGTCCACAAGGCTTTCTGCGGCCTGGTCCGCACTACCTCCAACTCTCTTTTCCTTAGTATCTCCCTTCTCGAGGTCTCCACTCATCCACCTCCAACTCTCTGAGGGTCAGCTGCTTTTACAAGCAGAGAGTTGGGGAAGATCTCTTTCTTTGGCTGTAGCCTCCCTCTGGAACAGCCTCCGTACCTCTCTCAAATTTGAGCAGAACCATCTTTGGTTCCGGAAGCAACTCAATACCTTCCTCTTCACTTCTGCTTTCTCTCTGTCGCTCCCCTGCTAATGACCTGTCTGTTCCACACACTGGTCACCTGGCCAACCTTTGAATTTGGGCCCAGGACCCAGCCTGTCCAGTTGCACCTCGCACTGCCTTTTGGCCCTCCCTGCACTTGTGTTCTGTATCTGTAACCCTACAGTCCCCTCTCTCCGTACTTATGAGCCACCCGCTGACTGCACCCTCTGAGTACTGGCACTTAGCTACACTGGTTGCACTCTGTTACCTGCACTTCTCTGTCCCCACTCCTTTTTGCACTTCTCCACCCCCACTTTTTTGCACCCCCCCCCTCCCTGCGCATGCATGATCTGAATGACACAAGGCCTAATAAGATCGATGTTTTGTCCTCCCTTTTGTTTCCCCTCTCCTTGTCTTTTCGCACCTAGAACCACTTGTGTACAGGCACATTATAAATGCCATATCATATCATATCCAAAGCTCTCTCTACCATCCCAAGGTTCCCCAACTCAATAATTCCAAGGCCTCTCAAATCAACCATTCCAAGTCTCTCAATAGTCACTAGGCCTCAACTTAAGCCACACCAAGACCTGCGTATCATTTATTTATCTATTTATTATTCACTTGTTAGGTGCTTATACAGCAAGTACATACTGTTTCAAAGCGCCCACAGGGCAAAGGGAGGGAACAAGGGAGTGATACATATTGAATACACAACAGAAGAGGGGGAAAGAAAAAAAGGGCTGAACCTACTATGCCTTGTGAGTATTCAGAATGTGCAAGTGCAGCAAAGGAAGAGGGATGGGGGAAGGTGCTGGAGTGTCTGTGCTCGTGGGTGCGAAACAGATGAAGTGCATGGTGTGGTAAGTGCTACACGGCCTGGAGCCGTGTTGGGCTTAAGTGCAGACCATCAAGGTGGACGGAGTGCCAAGGCAAGTGCTGAGAGTAGACAGAAGCTGGGCGATTAGGTGCGGAAGGTCAGGGGCCCAAGTATGCATAAGGGCACCGCACACCAATCACAGCAACTGTGCGATTAGCAGAGGAGAGAAGATGGGAAGGAAGAGGTAATGAGGAAAGTCTTGAGGAGCTTCTGGAATTTAAGGAAGTCCTGCTCAAGGCACAGAGGGAGGGAGAGGCTGTTCCATTATAGAGAGCCAGCTGAGGAAAGCGATCAACCTGCTGCCCTCTGTTTAGCAAACTGCTTTACACACAAAGAGTTGTAGCCATGGGAATGTAGAGGTCCGGAGGGAGAGTATTTAGTGAGATAAAGTTGACGATAGTGAGGTCTACGGGCCCGGACAGCCTTTTGGGTGTTCCAGAGGGATTGGAATTTAATCCGTTCAGCAACCGGGAGTCAGTGAAGACTTCGTAGGGCAGGAGAGATGCTGTCCCTGGGCCTAAGGCCAAAGATAAGTCTTGCTGCCCTTTTCTGGATTAGCTGGAGAGGTTGCTGAGTGGAAGAAGGTAGATTCATGAGGAGGTTATTGCAATAGTCATGCCGAGCAAGAACCAGGGCTCGGGTAACGTTGAGCCTCTGGGGGAAAGTGAGAAAAGGGAGAATTCCTTTGAGAAGGAAGAGCTGAAAGTGGGACTTCTTGGCAATGTCCTGAGTGTAAGGGGGAAGAAGAGAGAAAAGTCGAAGATGACTCTAAGGTTTCTGGCTTCAGAAGAAGGAGCAGAGGGAGAGCCCATGGAGGAAGGCCAGAGTGAAGGGAAGAAAGAGGGTGCAGGGCCCAGATGGGAAAGATCTCAGTTTTACAGGCGTTGAGGCAGAGATCATTGGAAGTGTACCATGACTGAATGGCAGATAGGCAGTCAGGGATGATGGAAGGTGCAAGGGGGTCAGCAGGAAGTTTGAGAAAGAGTTGATTGTTGTCTGCATAACACTGGAAGTTGGGGAAAAAGGAGGAGATGAGGCATGCCAGCTGAGCAATGTAGCTGTCAAAGAGCCAAGGGGAGAGGATATAACCTTGTGGGACACCACAGGTGGAGAAGAAAGTAGGAGAGGAGAAGGTGCCCAGGATGACTTGGGACCAGCGGTCAGATAGGAAGTATGTCAGCCAGTCCAGTGCCCGATTCGAGATACCAAGGGTATCGTGGAGTCTTTCTATGAGGATGTAATGGTTGACCGTGTCAAATGCAGAGGAGATATCGAGTAGAATGAGGACAGCTGGGGAGTTGGAGGCCAGAGATGCAATCAGTTCCTCACAGGCATTCAGAAGAGCAGTTTCTGTGCCTCTGGATGCTCGGATTCCAGATTGAGGGTCATGGAGACCACCAATAAGTTTGGTGTGCGAGTTGAGTTGGGGGGATGAAGGTGGAAGCAAAGGAAGCAGCTGACACTCGTTTCATCGGGCGGATGTTGGGGTTGGCAGGGCTTTGGGGGTCACAGTCAGAGGGCCATAGGGGCCGAGGTGGGAGGAAAGAAGAGAATGGTCTGACCACGATAGAGGGATGACCAGTGGGGAAGAGAGATGGAAGTCAGAGTGGATGAGGGCATACAAAGTGTGACCAGCTCAGTGGGTTGGCCCGGAGGGGAGAATGGTGGGTGAGAGGCGCAGAGGTCAATAAAGAGAGTGGAAACCGTGACAGGGGAGTCCAATCAGATGCTGAAATCACCCAAGAGGAGGATATTAAAGGTGGGTGAATGTAAGAAAGAACAGAAATCTGCCCATTCAGAGAGGAACAGGGTGGTAGAGCCTGGAGGCTGGTAGATGGTGGCAACGGTCAGGGTGTAGGAGGGAGAAATAACCAACTTGCACACCAGGCTCGGAAAGAAAGAGTAGGGCTGGGTGGGTTAGCT
Organism: Ambystoma mexicanum; assembly: GCF_040938575.1. Classification (NCBI taxonomy): domain Eukaryota; kingdom Metazoa; phylum Chordata; class Amphibia; order Caudata; family Ambystomatidae; genus Ambystoma; species Ambystoma mexicanum. The sequence continues at coordinate 510,326,856 of NC_090922.1, forward strand.
GGAAGAAGGAACCCACTCAGGAAAGATTAAGGCAACCCCACCACCAGCACAGTGAGCTCAAGGCTTGGATATGATCTTGAAGCCATGAGGAAGGAGGGAGTCAAAAGCAGTGACTGAGCTGGCATTGAACGGTTATAGGTCAAAGGTTCGAATCAAAAGGTTCGAATTACAATAGGTTCGAATCAAAAGGACCGAAAACAAAAGGTTCAAAAATGTCTTTTTCTTTTTTAAATTTTTTATTTTTTTGGGGGGGTCCCCCCCAACCCCTGTTTTTGTGATAAAAATCACTTTTTTTACCTACACAGAAACCCAAAAAAAAGATATAATAAAAAAAAAATGTGAACCTTTGGTTTTCGATCCTATTGACTCACACCTTTTGCATTCAAACCTTTTGTAATCGATCCTTTAACTGGACACCGCATTGAACCATGTCTCGGTAAGAGCGAGAATGGCAGGGTCAATGTCTTCAGGAAGGAGGGAGATGTCAACAGAGTGTGTGTTGGCTGAGCAGGCATTAAGATTCACCAGGTGGAGGAGGTCTCTGCCTTTGAAGTTTTTCTGAGGTGTGCTACAGGGGCATGGGTTCCATGTAATAATGTCCCCACAAAAATGTCTTGAGACAAAGAATAAGGCATTTTTTGCTGAGACATTATTACATTGAACATGCAGGGGACACCCCTGCAACCCCCAACATTTTTTCCTTTTTACAAGGGGGCCAGGGGACATCCCTGCAATCCATTCCCATAAATAATGGCACCATTTATAATGTTGCCAATGGCTTTTCCCAGCAACCTTTTGTATGGGGACATTATGTATGAGGAAATGATGACCTGATACACCAGTCAGAGGAGGGATAGAGAGAGTCATAGAGGGATATGCAGGAGAAGGAAGGAAGTTAATGAGAGATGCCAGGATCCCGTCAAAGAGAAGGAGGTTAGGTTGAGGGCTCTGGACCAGGATGGTTCCTATGTGGTAGACATTAACGAAGCATTGTGAAAACGAAAAGCCGGCCAAGAGGACTTCCCACTGTCCCCTTCTCCATAGATCTGGAGAGGGGACAGAGAAGAGGATATCAGTGAAGACTTCTTTAGAAGAAGTGCTGACATTGGTGTCTGTGATTGGAATACCAGGGATTGCACTAAGGATGTCTTTCTTGTGTTTTTTTCTTCTAGATGTCGTGAGAGAGAGGGAGATGGGCGATAGTGTAGCAGTTAGAGAAGAAGGGTGAGATGGTGAGAGCTATAGGGGAGGCAGAGGATAGCAGAGGAATGACATAAAAGTGGTTGCACGGCACAGTTCTGGAAAACTCACCCGGTGGCCTAGTATTCACAACGTTACAAACTAATCCAAAAGGTAAACAGAATTTAAGAAACAGGAGGCACAATTACAAATGAAAAGGCAAACACACACACACCTAAATTTGATTTTCAAAAATAGTGCTACAAAACAGAGCAAAAAGGTGCACAGATGTAAAGGCGCACACACACACCTAAATTCGATTTAAAACAAAAACAAATAGTCGAACAATGCAGTGAGAGGAGAGGTAGGTTAGATGAGGGAAGGAAAGCAGAGAACTTAAGCAGGTGAAAAGGATAAGAGATTGGTTGAGGAGGCTCTGGGAGAGTTCAGCCATCACTCACTGGTAGGTTCTAGTGCAGAGTAGAGGTCCATGGGTCCAAGTACATGTGGTGTCAGTGTATATCTGGAGGCCGAATCATAGTTTGAGGAGGGGGAGCAAGCAGCAGAAGGAACTCCAGGCCCTCCTTGGCCTAGACAGGCCCAGACAGGGCCTTAGGTGTGGGCCTTCAATGTCGGGGGCTGGCTTCCTCGCCTGCCGGTGCCCTATTGGCCGATATGTAGGTGTGCCATGCCAATCAGGTGCAGACATCCTCAGGCACTCCGGTGCCGAACTCGGTGGCCATCTCAAGTGGAATTGTTAAACCAGCATGCGTTATGGAAATGGAAATGTCGGTGCAGGCCTCACCGTTGGAACTTCCAAGTGAGAGCCTGTGCCAGATACTGCCCTCAGACCTTCTAATCTTTCTCTGATGCTGGCGAGCTGAAGTGATATGAGGAGGTGGGCTTGGAAAACCATGTGCTGCCATATTACCCCTCTGGTGCCGGCAAGTTTGTCAGATTGGCTGGCTCTTCAGGGGTGGAGGGCTTGCATGCCCAGGCGTTGCCGTGAGCTGGAGAATCATCCTACAGTTCATCAAAACATACAGCAAACCCTCAACAGAATGATTATGTAGTATTACAATTCAATCCTGCAAATGTCCCCCAAATCAGCCATCCAAAGGTCCCTCAACCATCCGAAGCTTCTTCAACGCAAGCATACTACGGTCCCTCAAATCAACCATCCCATGTCTTTCAATAGTCAACAGGCCTCAACTTAACCCACACCAAGAGCTGCATATCATCCTACAGTTCATCAAAACATACCCAACCTCAAGAGAGAGATTGTGTGGTACATCAATTCAATTCTACAAAGATCCATTAATGCAACCATTCTGTTGCAAGAAAACTAGTCCATCCTATGGTCCATGAACCACAACAATCCAACCATTCCTCAACTCAACCATACCAAGAGCCCTCAACTCAGTTTCTCAACTCAACCCACCCCAAGACCTTCAAACCTTCTTAGAGTTCCCAAGATGATTCCGAGCCACTGAACATAATGATTACTTGGTACATCAGCTCATTCCTCCCAAGATCCTTTAACTAAAGGAGCCCTGATGCATGATGGTGCAAACTCACCCATCCCAATACCCATCTAGCCAACCATTCGAATATTCTATTCCTCTGTTAAATTGTCTCAAAATGTATCAGTTTGGCACTCCCAAAGAGCATTGGCTTTGATGAGTTGTGGCCAAGACAAAAGGAAATGTGCAGGTTTTCCATGAGAGTCATGTGCCAGAGTTTGTGGTGGTGTGAGGTGCAACGTTGAGACTCCATCCATACAAGAAGCACCGAAGCAGAGTGCCCAGCATGGTCAGCATGCAGACAGGCCAAATATTACCGCACCTAGGAGCTGGAGTTCAGACCAAGCAGGAGGTTAAGACTTCAATGACAGAGGATGGAGACAATGTTCCTAGGAGGCAGAAAGGGCTAGGCCATTCGATCAAGTAGTCAGGGGCTCAGGAACCAGAGCACAGGAACTTGCCCATTAGAGTTACCTGGTGAAGGGCCTTGGCGTGACAGTCTACCTATGGATGTGAGGAGGCCGTATGCTGAAGGGCTTTAGGAGGCACTCTGCTGAGGGTTATAAGGATGCAATGTGGTGAAGCGGCTGGGGGCAAAAGTATGATATAGAACAGATAGAGGTAGTGTGCCGAGGATACTTGGGAGAGTGTTCTAAAGATCCTGGGGCGGTAGTATGGCAAGTGTCCTAGCGAGAAATGTTGCTTAAGAGTATAAGGAAGGAGCATTCAGAAGGTCCTGTTTAAAAGGTAAACATGCTAAGGAAGCAATGTACAGAAGATCCTTGGAAGTGGTTGTGTGGAGGTTCCTGGGATGCTAGCGCACAGACGTTCCAAGGAAGGCAATGTGCAGAAGGTCCTTGCAAGTGATTGTGTGGAGGTTCCTGGGATACTAGCGCATAGACGTTCCAAGGAAGGCAATGTGCAGAAGGTCCTTGGGAGTATTTGTGTGGAGGTTCTTGGGATGCTAGCGTACAGACGTTCCAAGGGAGGCAATGTGCAGAAGGTCCTTGGGAGTGATTGTGTGGAGGTTCCTGCGATGCTAACACACATACGTTCCAAGGGAGGCAATGTGCAGAAGTTCTTTGGGAGTGATTGTGTGCAGGTTTCTTGGATGTTAGCGCACAGACGTTCCAAGGGAGGCAATGTGCAGAAGGTCCTTGCGAGTGATTGTGTGGAGGTTCCTGGGATGCAAATGCACAGACGTTCCAAGGAAGGCAATGTGCAGAAGGTACTTGGGAGTGATTGTGTGGAGGTTCCTGGGATGCTAGCGCACAGACGTTCCAAGGGAGGCAGTGTACAGATGGTCCTTGGAAGTGATTGTGTGGAGGTTCCTGGGATGCTAGCGCACTGACGTTCCAAGGGAAGCAATGTGCAGAAGGTCCTTAGAAGAGATTGCATGGAAGTTCCTGGGATGCTAACGCACAGACGTTCCAAGGAAGGCAATGTGCAGAAGGTCCTTGCGAGTGATTGTGTGGAGGTTCCTGGGATGCTAGCGCACAGACGTTCCAAGGGAGGCAATGTGCAGAAGGTCCTTAGAAGAGATTGCGTGGAAGTTCCTGGGATGCTAACGCACAGACGTTCCAAGGAAGTCAATGTGCAGAAGGTCCTTGCGAGTGATTGTGTGGAGGTTCCTGGGATGCTAACGCACAGACGTTCCAAGGAAGGCAATATGCAGAAGGTCCTTGGGAGTGATTGTGTGGAGGTTCCTGGGATGCTAGCGCACAGACTTTCCAAGGAAGGCAATGTGCAGAAGGTCCTTGGGAGTGTTTGTGTGGAGGTTCATGGGATGCTAGCACACAGACGTTCCAAGGAAGGCAATGTGCAGAAGGTCCTCTGAAGTGATTGTGTGGAGGTTCCTGGGATGCTAGCGCACAGACGTTCCAAGGGAGGCAGTGTACAGATGGTCCTTGGAAGTTATTGTGTGGAGGTTCCTGGGATGCTAGCGCACAGACGTTCCAAGGGAGGCAATGTGCAGAAGGTCCTTGGAAGTGATTGTGTGGAGGTTCCCGGGATGCTAGCGCACAGACGTTCCAAGGGAGGCAATGTGCAGAAGGTCCTTGGAAGTGATTGTGTGGAGGTTCCTGGGATGCTAGCGCACAGACGTTCCAAGGGAGGCAATGTGCAGAAGGTCCTTGGAAGTGATTGTGTGGAGGTTCCTGGGATGCTAGCGCACAGACGTTCCAAGGGAGGCAGTGTAGAGATGGTCCTTGGAAGTGATTGTGTGGAGGTTCCTGGGATGCTAGCACACAGACGTTCCAAGGGAGGCAATGTGCAGATGGTCCTTAGAAGAGATTGTGTGGAGGTTGCCAGGATGCTAACGCACAGATGTTCCAAGGAAGGGAATGTGCAGAAGGTCCTTGCAAGTGATTGTGTAGGGGTTCCTGGGATGCTAGCGCACAGACGTTCCAAGGAAGGCAATGTGCAGAAGCTCTTTGGGAGGGATTGTGTGGAGGTTTCTGGGATGCTAGCGCACAGACGTTCCAAGGGAGGCAATGTGCAGAAGGTCCTTGGGAGTGTTTGTGTGGAGGTTCATGGGATGCTAGCGCACAGACGTTCCAAGGAAGGCAATGTGCAGAAGGTCCTTGGGAGTGATTGTGTGGAGGTTCCTGGGATGCTAGCGCACAGACGTTCCAACGGTGGCAGTGTACAGATGGTCCTCGGAAGTGATTGTGTGGAGGTTCATGGGATGCTAGCGCACAGACGTTCCAAGGGAGGCAATTTGCAGAAGGTCCTCGGGAGTGATTGTGTGGAGGTTCCTGGGATGCTAGCGCACAGACGTTCCAAGGGAGGCAATGTGCAGAAGTTCCTTGGAAGTGATTGTGGGCATGTTTCTGGGATGCTAGCGCACAGACGTTCCAAGGGAGGCAATGTGCAGAAGGTCCTTGTGAGTGATTGTGTGGAGGTTCCTGGATGCTAGCGCACAGACATTCCAAGGAAGGCAATGTGCACAAGGTCCTTGCAAGTGATTGTGTGGAGGTTCCTGGGATACTAGCGCACAGACGTTCCAAGGAAGGCAATGTGCAGAAGGTCCTTGGGAGTATTTGTGTGGAGGTTCTTGGGATGCTAAAGCACAGACGATCCAAGGGAGGCAATGTGCAGAAGGTCCTTGCGAGTGATTGTGTGGAGGTTCCTGGGATGCTAGCGTACAGACGTTCCAAGGGAGGCAATGTGCAGAAGGTCCTTGGGAATATTTGTGTGGAGGTTCTTGGGATGCTAAAGCACAGACGTTCCAAGGGAGGCAATGTGCAGATGGTCCTTAGAAGAGATTGTGTGGAGGTTGCCGGGATGCTAACGCACAGATGTTCCAAGGAAGGGAATGTGCAGAAGGTCCTTGCGAGTGATTGTGTGGAGGTTCCTGGGATGCTAGCGCACAGACGTTCCAAGGAAGGCAATGTGCAGAAGGTCCTTGGGAGTGATTGTGTGGAGGTTCCTGGGATGCTAGCGCACAGACGTTCCAAGGAAGGCAATATGCAGAAGGTCCTTGGGAGTGTTTGTGTTGAGGTTCCTGGGATGCTAGCGCACAGACGTTCCAACGGAGGCAGTGTACGGATGGTCCTCGGAAGCGATTGTGTGGAGGTTCATGGGATGCTAGCGCACAGACGTTCCAAGGGAGGCAATGTGCAGAAGGTCCTCGGGAGTGATTGTGTGGAGGTTCCTGGGATGCTAGCGCACAGACGTTCCAAGGGAGGCAATGTGCAAAAGGTCCTTGGGAGTGATTGTGTGGAGGTTCCTGGGATGCTAGCGCACAGACGTTCCAAGGGAGGCAATGTGCAGAAGTTCCTTGGAAGTGATTGTGTGCATGTTTCTGGGATGCTAGCGCACAGCCGTTCCAAGGGAGGCAATGTGCAGAAGGTCCTTACGAGTGATTGTGTGGAGTTTCCTGGATGCTAGCGCACCGACATTCCAAGGAAGGCAATGTGCACAAGGTCCTTGGGAGTGATTGTGTGGAGGTTCCTGGGATGCTAGTGCACAGACGGTCCAACGGAGGCAGTGTACGGATGGTCCTCGGAAGCGATTGTGTGGAGGTTCATGGGATGCTAGCGCACAGACGTTCCAAGGGAGGCAATGTGCAGAAGGTCCTCGGGAGTGATTGTGTGGAGGTTCCTGGGATGCTAGCGCACAGACGTTCCAAGGGAGGCAATGTGCAGAAGGTCCTTGGGAGTGATTGTGTGGAGGTTCCTGGGATGCTAGCGCACAGACGTTCCAAGGGAGGCAATGTGCAGAAGTTCCTTGGAAGTGATTGTGTGCATGTTTCTGGGATGCTAGCGCACAGCCGTTCCAAGGGAGGCAATGTGCAGAAAGTCCTTACGAGTGATTGTGTGGAGTTTCCTGGATGCTAGCGCACAGACATTCCAAGGAAGGCAATGTGCACAAGGTCCTTGGAAGTGATTGTGTGGAGTTTCCTGGGATGCTAGCGTACAGACGTTCCAAGGGAGGCAATGTGCAGACGGTCCTTGGGAGTGATTGTGTGGAGGTTTCTGGGATGCTAGCGCACAGACGTTCCAAGGAAGGCAATGTACAGAAGCTGCACGCAGCAGTGTGCAGCAGGTCCTGTGGAGGCAACTTGCTCCAGGCCATCCAGAAGCAGAATGCTAACAATCAGAGAGGTTCTAGGAACGTCTGAGACTCCCCGACAATATAGGGCACTGCAGAGGCTTGTGGTTGGGGTGAATAGCAAGGGAGGCCCTAGTAAGACTTAAGTCTGGCAAGGCTCTGCTAAGAGAAACAGACCTGCTAACGGCAAGTGCTTCCCATCCCTAAAAGCATTCTCAACAATTTGATCAAACAGAGCTCAGAATGCCCCCCTTTATTTGAATTGTCTGTGCCCTTACATACCCCTCTTCTTGGGTTTCACCCTCAGCCTGCCCTCATATCTCCTCCAGTCACCAACCACCTACCATTGCTAGTATCTCACATTTATAGCCGCCCCATCCCTGAATCTGTGCCACCCGAAACATGCCATCAAATTCTCAAGCTGCCCAATTGCTCACCTGGTTAAGTCACCATTTTTAGAAATTTGGTCATCAGGATGTTGCAGGTTCTAAGGCCCATCCGTGAGGGGTTTGGGGGCCCTCGGTACACCCTTTTGGTGGCCCAATGGAAACAAAAGAAATTATAGGATACAAGAATCTCTAACCGGCATGCCTTTCGTCACGATCACAACCCACAGCTTGATATGCTGCCCAGCAGTCATTAAAAAAAGCACAGGAACTCCCTTGAAAACCACCTACACCCTGCATCCTTGCCGGAATCTGGATAATAAACAATGGGTATTTTCAAGGCCAACATCAGCAGTTAATACAGAGTACTTGTGTTCTATTGTAGACCAGGCAGAGAACGCATTTTAACACTAGCAGCCACAATGAAGTTTTATGGGCTGCAATATCGGTGCAGGACATAGATCATTAGCCATGTAAAAAGAAAAGGCACACATGCCCCAGCCTCACAACATGTACAAGTGCTCAGGCATGGATATAGGGGACAGATAAGAAGGACCAGAAATGAGCACATACCATTGTCCAGACCGAGGATATGCATGGGAAGCTGCCAGGAAAGTGCCCATATCCATCTGGTGTTGACATTAGCGAGCACAGACACCAATGACTGTTATTCAATATACACATGGTCACTAATATTATATATGAGGCAACACTAGAATCATTTAAACCATAAGTCAGGCTTTTTTGAACAGTATACCCTGAAAAGTAAATCACTCTCAGAGGCTTATCATTCAGAATTATTTAGAAATGGCAATTGCGAAAGATTAGGCATGGTAATGAAGTGAAGCAGTTGCACAGGATCACACACTGGTCATGATGAAGCCATGATCCAAGCTGCAATTTCAGCATGTTAGTACATTGTTTCCCAGTTTTTGTCATACAACAAGGTGTCATTGTTTGTGAATGTGTGACTTTCAAGAAGTAGACTTGGAAAGTACACACATCACAAGATAACCCAACATCATGTTTAAAAAAATCTTAGCTTCACCTTCATCAAGGTAAGTATACAAGTACTGCACCACTAATTGTTGAGTGCCTCAATCATCTCGTCTGGATTTTACTGCTGTGTTTCAAAGCTTGAATGCACCTAACAAATGAAACTGTGTGATAAGGTCAGCTGAGTATAGTCTTTGCTTGATATAGCTCCAGTTTTGTATTCATGATAGACTGTTTGAGTGGAAGGAGTTCTGGACAGGAGCAAGATGAGCAAATGTCACAAGCCTCTGGTGAGCTTACTTTCAGGTCAACTTATTTGATACAAAATGGTTTGCTTTATTGCAAACAACGTTTTTTGTGTCAAATAAACAGACCTGAGATTGAGTTTATCAGCGACCTGTGTCTCTCTAAAACCCCTTCTACTTGGAAAGTCTAACTGAAAAGAAAGAGCAGGCAATGGCTGCGCAATGCCACCAGAAGGGGAGAAGACAAACCTTTTGGCAGAAGACATCACAGCATCATACAGTCAGATTAGATTTGTCCAGGATCACAGAATCATCCAGTGGCAACTCCTGGATATGAGCCTCATCTAGGGTGAGCAGATTTTTTTTACAACAAGAAGGAAATCGTGACAGGCCATAGACATAGAGGTAGGACTAAAGTAAACATAAATAAAACTGTAGTCCGACTTCTATGTTGCTGGCCTGTTGCGGTGGACGGGGTGGGGGGCATCTTGGAAAAGGAAAGCAGGGCTTCATATGTAGCCAATCTTCCCTTTCCATTGTGGCCTGCGGGAGCCAAGGAGCGGCTAGGCCAGCGCCACTTGCCACCACCGAAATAAAGTAAGTGGTGGGGGGTTGGAAAAGGAGGGAACAAATGGGGGATGGCAGGGGGCGGGGAGATAGCGGCAGGTGGAGCCGACTGTCAGTCGGCATGCAACATGGGCTTTCATCCCTGATTGAAGCCTGTGTCCCTAGTCACCTGATTGTCTGGCTCCCCCTGCCAGGTTGCTAATTCCAATTGTTAATCAGCACTAGGGTCCCCTGGGGAATCAGAGCCGTGGCTCTGGGGAGATGAAAGGGGGAATAAAGGACAGCTCAAGTAGAAGGGGGGAGAAAGATCTCCTGGACCAACTGGATGCAACTAGAACGACCCTGGATTTGCTGTCCGTGATCCAGATGAGGACCTTGTGAAGTGGCGGACTGGGTGGAAAGTCATACAGCAGGATGTTGGGCCACTGAACTGTAAGAGCATCAGAGGTTGGTGTTGCTCGCTGAAGTGAAAAGGTCCAGAGACGGGACAGTGAAAGTCTTTGGAGAGATAGTGAAGGCCTGGCCAGACAGAAACAATCTACTCAGGGAGTCTTCATGGGTGTTCTCAGTCCTATAGATGTGGGAGGACTGTAAAGAGAACATATTCTGTTCTGCCCAAGCCCCCATTGTGACTACTATTTCTGCCAGCCGGCTCGATTACATACTCCTTGGCAGCTGATGTGGGCACAGTAGTGGTGTTGTCCATCAGGATTTGCTCTCAGCAATTCTGGATCCTGGGGAAGAAGCCCAATAATGCCCTCCTGACTGCTTCCAGCTGTCTCCAGTTGAAGGATCTGACGGACTCCTGCAGAGTCTCCAAAGCCTGTTTAGTCTTGTGCCCTCAGAAGCCCCTCCAGTCCTTGGTGCTATCATCAGTGGTGATCATGAATGGCCATGGGGGTTGAGAGGAAGGTCTGTAAGGAGGTTCTTCAGTGTGGTTCACCAATGGAGGATAGATCTGATCGCTTCAGAGGGACCTGGAGCTGAAAGCTCCCCGATACAGATGACCAGTGGCAATGCAGGTGGAACAGTAGATGTCGTAGATGAAGACGTGCCCAAAGTGTGACAAATACTACCACTGCCACCAGAACATAAACGCGCAACCACCTCTGGGTCAGAGCACTCTCAAGAAGACTTAGGCTCTACTTTCCTGAATGATGAGGTTGCACCTGACTTGGGGCGGGAAAACCTAAGCCTGACCAGTCAGAAAAAAGGCCCACATGAAATAAAGATCCCGAGATGGAGCTGGATGGTATTTATTGATGTTGATGAGGAATCCATGAGAGGTTCATCTGCTGAGAGTCCTGCACACACCATCGACATCCTGAGGGCAAAGGCAGCGGCTGAAAAGGTCATCCAGCCATGGGAAGATTGAGATTCCCTGTTCCTGTAGTTTCTCCATCAAGGCAGGCAGAGTATTGGTGAACATTCTGGAAGCTCATTTCAGACCAGAGGGGTGGTGGGGCTTGCGGGTCAATTGGAAATTCAGGTCCCCGATGCGAAACCTCAGGAATTGGTGGAGGGCTGATCAGATGGCGAAATTGAAACATGCCGCTGAGGTTGAGAGAAGTTCTTCAGAAACCCAAAGAGATGATGCGCTGCAACAATTCCATCTTGAATGTGAAGTCCACTGCAAACCTGAGTGATTTGGGGTTTATAGGTAACTAACCAGTAACCGCAAGCTTTTGGGGTGAGAAAGAAGGTGGAATAAACACCCCCCTGTCCTCTGGATGGAGCGCTACTATCACTCTTCCGAAGAAGAGCTCCAATCTCTTGCCGTAGGGATGTCCTCTTGAAGGGATCCCCCAGCTAGGGCGTGTTCTTGTCCCTGGAGTTAGGAGGCAGGGAAGAGAACTTAATGGAATGACCCCTCCTGGTGCTTCCCAGACCAGGGGCCTGAGGTGGAGAAGGACTATTCTGTGAGGAATTGTAAGAGTCTTCCCTCCGCTGTGCCCTGTAGGCTGAGCTCGGGCCAGTCAGGATCGAGTCGTCTTGGGTGGAGTAGGGTCCATGAGCTTGAGTGGGATTGGCCCCTGAACTGAGGCGGAACAATAGAGACAGGTGGGTGAGACCTAGGAGGCATTTGAGCCAGTCATCTGCAATCGTGTAGGATTAGAGCTCTGCTTGTTCATAAGAGTCCTCTTCATGGACCCCATGTACCTTCTCCACAAGCTGCGCTCCAGAAAGTTGCACTCCCTGAAATGGTAAATGTAGGGCCACGTTTTTCTCAGCCGATTCAGTTGGCCAGTCCCATACATGACTCAGTTTCCTGGCTAGCAATGCAGTTCCCATGGTCTGGGTGGCCACCCTGACTCAGCCAAAGGTCAAATAAGAGAGGAATTCGTCCTCTGGGTGAAGAGTGTCCAACAGTATTGTGCAGTGAACTCCTCTTTCAATACATGCATACAGGTCACACAAGTCACCCATGAGAGCATCTACAGTGCAACGCATATAGATGGATGTTTGTAAGGATAAATGAGTCCCTGCATAGATGTTCCTCAAGGCACTGCAAACCTTCTTGTCAACTGGTTAGCTCCTGCCTCTTCAGTGGCCACAGAGGGATGGCCCGTGAGAAGGAAAGGGAGATTAGCACCTCTAGTGAAGACGGAATGGTATAATCTTCACCCTGCAGGGGGTAAAGGTTTCCTACTGACCTAGGGAGCGAGATCTTGTCTGGTTCCTTCCACTCTAACCAAACCTTATCCCGCCTATTGCTTGAGTGGAAGGTCCTTCGCCATCTTTTTACTCTGAGGATCAGTAGGCTTCGCGATTGTGCTAGACCTCTCATCATGTACACATTCCATGCACTGAGCATCATGGTCCGGGACTTGCCCTGCTGTGCAATGGCCCAGAAATGTCCCCTCAGGATCCACCGCGTGCCTGCTTTTGAGGAGGCCGTGGAGGAAGATGAGGAGAAATCAGTGTTTGGAACGAAAGTGAGGATATGAGGGGGTGGGGGGACATCTCATTCTATGTGCCCTTGTCCTGGTTTGACCCCTTGCCTCCTTTTCTTCTTACATGCTCTCCCTGATGAGGAGGTTCAAATGGTCAGGGGATGTATGGCCTTAGGCCCGCCTCGTGCGAGGACGGGAGCTGGAAGACTCAGGGGGGTTTGTCATGACGACCCCCACTCTCAGAGATCTAGAAGTGAACGAGGAGAAAGCAAGCCAGAGTTGCCATGGCGATGCATAACTTCAAGGCTTCGGGACGTACGGGCCCAAGTAGGTGTGGCTCACGACCCCATAAGCTTGTCTACTCTCTGTAATGGGGAGACATCACCAAGCCTCCCTAGAATGCCCCTTGCCGCAAGCAGGTACTTCAGCTGCCCCTCTCCATGCCCTCACTTACCTGGAGTGGAACGCTGAAGCCGCGCAGCCCCGGGCTGCTATCCTGCCAGAAAGAGACCGGACATCTCCTCCTCGCTCACTGCGAAGGACCTCGCTCCTATGAAGGCCACTGCAGTGCTCCCTAGTAGCCCGGTCCCCAAGGGGCCCCCGGCTCTTGCCCTGGCTCTAGGTTAGAGGAGGCTGTCGACTCACCTGGGGATCCGGTCCCTCCCTCACACCCAGACCCTCAGTCCAGCAGAGGCTCAGAGGAGAACGTCTGCACATGTGAAAGCAAAACAGGAGGATTATGGGTAAATCCTATCTCTTCATTACCCAGTGGGAAAAGAGAGGAAAGGGCGGCTACTAGCATTAACAAAAAAAGGGGGATTGTTTTTATTTATGGGAGAATGTGGGGGTGGCAGTGGAATGCCTTCACATGTTAAGCACCGTAAGGAGGAATATACAGCACTGGGGTAATGCCACATATGCTTTCAGCACACCCACATGTCCAATATGTGCGCCAGAGTTACATACACAGTACAATTGTACCACTGTGCTTTACTTTGAGGCACCGTTTGGCTCTGTAACACTATGTAAATGTTTTGTGTAACTCGCTTAAAAAACAATACTGTACGATCATAAATATGCTAACATGTACCTACTAAGTACCAAGTAATCCTGTAACCTACGCCGTGAGATACCCGAGGGTTTGGGCGTGTAACCAAATGAAATACATAAATAAAAATAAATAAAAGAAATAAATACTCCTCTTCCTCCAGCTCCTATTCTCCCCAGAATCCTCTCCCCACCCTCCTCCAGCCCCCCTCCATCCCAGACTTCACATTTCTTACTTGGGGGGGACGGGAAGGGGTCTGGCACAATCACAGAACTGTCTGCAGAGCGCCCTAGCCCCCGGTTCATTTCTTGAGAACCCCAGGAGATTTACATAAAGCTAATTTCCCTGGTGCATGCGCACATCACTGCACCGGTCCCGCCGCAGCCCAGCACTGCAGATTGAGCCACGACGGTGACAGGCCCCACGCAACGCGACCTCGCCAACGCCAGCGAGAAGGCAATTTCACTGCACCTCCTGGGCCGGCCCCTGCAGCCCCGTGCTCTCCCGGGTCTGCTGCACGAGTCAGGGCCGACAGCTCGAGGCACCCGTGATGGAGTCCACAATCTCACAAAAGCAGCCTGCCGTGGCACCCACACGGTGACAAAGCAGCCATTCACTGTCTCGAAGCAGCCATTCACTGTCTCGAAGCCGCCATCCATTCACTGTCTGCCCAGTTTACTGATGGGGATGAACCTGTGAAACTAGGATTCCGGGGAAGTTCGAAAGTCCACAGAATTAGTTTGTCTAACCCAGAGCGCTATCAAAAATATCGTCCTCCGGGTTAGACAAACTATGCTCTCAGACAAACTATGCTCTCACAGGGAATTTGACACTGAGTCCGACAATGGCGCTTTGAAACACAAGGGAGATCTTTAAGTGGGGTAAGAAATCGAGAGGGGGCCCTCATTTGGGGGCGTGGCTTTCGGGTTGGGTGTGGCCTAAAAGTACACAAACCATAGTAGGGTATGCAAACAAATATATAAATGCATGTAAGCATTTATATATGTATGTGCATACCTTACTATGGTTTGTGTACTATGCAAGCCATCTTTTATAAACATAGAAATGTGTCGCAAAGCTTTGTAAAAGATGGCTTGAATTGTGCACTTTTCAATCCATCATTTATAGATATAGAAATTATCACAGAGTCCCCAGGTTCGTCGAGGGTCAAAGACACCTTGGTTACCTGGGGAGTGGGATGCAAAAGAACACAAACTTCCTCCTGTGACCCCTCACTGTAAGGGCCACAGGAGGAAGTTAAAGTGACTGACAGAAGTGCCAGCCAGCCACAGGTGTGGTTGGCTGGCACTTCTGTCAGCTTGCCTTACGCGAAAATGGTGGGCGCATCTCTCGTCTCAGCTGTGGATGTGGCGGGATAATGTGTCACGCCGATATTGTGATGGGACCAGGGGGCCCCGGCTCAGTCGCACTTTTTGGAGACTGCCGGGGGCCGGCCTCGGCTGGCCCCAGCGCACTTAAAGCACTGATAAGCGCCTTATAAATGCACAATAAATAAATAAATAAATGCAAATCGCCTTCACTACACATGTCAGGGTCAGAGGTAAACCCCAAATCGTGTGTACTTGTGTGTGCCTGACAGTAGGTTGGGGAGGGGTCGAAAATTCAAACCGGAGGTCCAAATCTCAACGCAAAACACCTCTGTATGTGTCAAGACATGCCAAGCGCAATAAGACACATTTCAAGTTGCTAGACTCTTTGTAGAAATAGTCACGATTTTAAACCATTTTAAGATTATTTGAAAATGAACAGGCAATCAAAAGGAGCCTGCCAAAACATGTCATTTTCTTTGCAACTAGCTCCAACACAACCCAAACAAAATGTTGACAATTTGGATGGCTTTTGGTCTCTTCGATCTGAGCCTTTATCTTACAGCAAAGTTCACCACTCCATCCCAATCGCACCGGGACCTCAACAACAGGCCATGCAGGTGTAGCACTTTGAGGGACATTCCACAAACTCGCTGTTCTTCTAACCCTCTTGTTTCCACTGCTTTCCCCTTGTACACAGTCCACCTCCGGGCTCTGTCACTTCTGGCTGGACACGCCTAAAGATTTCTGCCTGGTGTCTGACAGGCTACGGTAACACCTAACAGACGAGCAATCCTCCACGCGTCAAAGGGATGCTAGAACACATCTCCAGCAACCACTGATCCATATCAGTGCTCAGTGCTGGAAACCGCTGTGAGGAATTCAACCATCCGCACCGGGAGAGTACGCTCGCTTGGGCTTTTTGATTTTTTAATAATGAAAATGAATGATGGGAGACCAACCTCTGAGAAATGTGCAAGGCCATTCTGTGCACTTTTCATCTGCTTCCCGCCCAAAACTGGCTTTAAAAGAGGGCTGAACCCCTCACTTAGCAGATCATCCGATGACTTTGAAAGGAGTAAGAAGGACTCATTTGGACCCGGGCTGAAGGTACCGTCTACCTTACATCTTCCGCCTGTGAAGGAAGGCCAGGTTTTCCAAGCGGGAAGCAAGATTCCTCCCCTAAACATCTCCCAGGGAACACAGAGTGATACCGCACTCAGAGGACCCATCCAGCAGCTCCAGAACTCGTACCCAGCCAGCACACAGCATGCCCTGCTAGGTTTTGCCAGGAAGCCTCCTAGGTGGGAAGTGTCGGAGAGAGTATCTGAACTAAGGACAAGGCCGGTGCCTGCAATCACTCTCCTGAGCTTTGGGCCGTCCACCTTGAAAGGATGATACGACCCAGCAAAGGAGCTAGGAGGAGGGCCACACAAGCATCATCCAGCGTCCATCTTTTAAGGACAATTTTGAGACAGTTGAGTCCTCGAACTGCATCTGGCTGCACCGTTGACTGTTATCACGCCTCAGTAACGAGAGCTCCAAGCCGCCTCGACCAGCATTCCAGATCTGCCAACCAGCGCAGAGACAATGATTCTTGGCCCTGAGCGCGCTGCGCCGGACAGTCTGCAGACATCTGTCCAGTCTCGCTTGCAGAACTGCCTGCCGCCTGGTACCCACAGCTGTCTCCCGCCACTAACTCTGTCTCAAGGGCTGCAAAGCACCATGGAACCGCCTCGATGCAGTGGAGCACCAAGAACTTCTTCAGCACCAGGTACATTTTGTTTCTTCCCCCCTGGTCCTTCTCCGAAGGCCCCTAGAGACAGTTACAACCCTTTGCCCCTTTGGTGCTGGAACCGAATAACCATGAACAGTAAGACTGCTTACTTTACCAATTACCCTCCTGTCAGTATCCAGAGTGCATCCCTTTCCGTCGTGAAACTTTCTGTCCTCCGTGTTCCTTCACAGGGTGGTCGTATTTGTAGTGTGCTAGAATTGTCTGTTGTAGTAATAATAAAGTAGATATTTTTATACAACCTTGACTGGACAGTCCCTTTTATCATTGGGTAATAATTGTATTTTGGCTGTGTTGGAACTAACCAATGATCCACGACCTTACGGAGATAAGCCTGCCGTTCCGTCCACGTTACCAAAATTGGACAAGGAGGTCTTATAATTTACTTGTATTCCAATCTGTTCAGACTGTCTGGTGTACGAGAGGTGTGGGGTTGATTGATGGTTTAGAAACCGATATTCAACCCTGGACCTCTGGTGCCCTGGAAGTTGATTCATCAAAGCCACCTCCACTAGTCATATGCTCCTTCTTAGAAGCATTGTATGTTAGCCCTTTTCCTCATGCTTGTATCACACTTCACTGATGCTACAGGCATGAAAACGATTGCAACCTCCGTCACCACCTTCCATCGCCTCTTACCTGTAGAAATCTTGCATGTTTGTTTACCTCTCTCCCCCCTTCATCGTTCCTCTCCTCTGATGCCCTTTTCCATTCCTCCACAGAGTAAGGTGCATATGCCACTGTGTTGTTAGACCACTACTGTAGTGACTGGCACAGTAAAACAACTAATAACATAACAGGACACGCTGGCACAAACTAGTCCAAAGCTGCAACAAATCTTGCAGCGCCCCTCAAACATTTAGGATGATTCAGTGAGGTAAAAAACGATCAGATCATTTTATACACTGTGGGCTTCGATCGAGGGATACCGCAAGCGTGGCAATTCTTATACACCGCCCAGAAGCTCTAGGCTTCTCAGTGTCAAGTCGACATCATGTACCCTGTTTTCACCAGGAGAGGACTAGCTGTGAAGAGTGCCAGATGGTGTAAGAACTATCAGCTTTTGCTGCGTACATCTATGACAATACTTAAGGGTGATGGCTACCGGCCATCACGCTAACAATCATGGTGGCCCCAGACGCCAGGCCTTTTACAGAATTACTAATTGCTCCGAATTGCACCGAGTACTACTGTGAGTTATCAGTTCTGGTGCTTAAGTATCCTTTCTCATCAAGGAGGGTTAAGACACTCTTTAGGTTGGCTAGAACCGTTCAATCGGTATTCCAAACACATGCCTAGGTTGAGAAATTACAGGTGCCCAAGTGCCAACACGTGTTTCGACCTACTACCGGTCTTTCCCAAGGCTGGGCTTATTCAGGACGAGTATTCATTTCTAATATAACTGGCGATGCCCATCAGTTATGTTGAGGAATTGATAGACCATAAGATCTTCTTGCCTGCACTCTTGCTTCCCGCCAATCTATTTCTAATTCTCCTATTTGCCTGTTTCATCTTCCCTTTCTTTTTCATATTTCCTGTCTTTAGTCAACTTAAATTCTGCCACCGATGCATTATTTCTAAAGGAGTCCATGGACTGTCTCCTCCCCATCTTTCCTGCTTCATTTCTTTGTGCATTGTACTGCACTAGATTTGCTCATTTTCTCAACTGCTTCTATGGTTCCTCTCCCTCTCTCTGCACACAGTCTTATTTTATGTGTCTTGTATTGCGCATTCCTAAACTCTGGAAGTCTCTACCTCTCTCAATTCACTCTATTCCTACACTGGCTGCTTTCCCTCCTCTACCTACACATGTCTTTTTCCGCTAGCAATGTTTCCCACAAGATGTTGCTCTAAACTGTTTGCCACCTCTTTATTCACCGTTTTTTTTTTATAGTTAAGCAATAGTGCCATATTCTGAGGCACAGTACCGTGTATCGACGGCCCCTTGCCCAGGGTTAACGAGGGCCAAGAAACTTTACCACCTATTAGTACCCGGCGAGAGTCAAGCAGAATGCAACACGCATTCTGATTGGCTCTCGCCGGGTCCTTACCCGGCCAAGAATCCTTTGATTCTCGGCCGGGACTCCAGCTGCCTTGTCCTCGGCGGGGGGGCGTGGCAGCCCCTCAGCCAATGAGGAGGCTTGAAGCGGGGCCATCTCCGCTCCGAGCGTCCCCACGGCTGCGAGGCTGCCTCCGCCCCCCGCTGGGGACTCGGGTAAACTTTTTTTTTTTTTTTCCCCTTCCCTCCCTCCTCCCTACCCCACCCCACTTACCTTCTTGCCCCTTCGTCCCTGGTTTTCCCTTTCCCGGTGGCCATTTTCGTGGTCGTTTTTTTTTTTTTTCTGCCCCGAAACGCCGCTGCTTTTCGGGACAGAAAAAAATGCTTTTAGTGCCCCTGTCACGCATATAATGCGGGCCAGGGTACTAATAGCAATATGACCCGAGCGGCGGGGGCATTACCGACTCTGGTAATGCCCTGGGGCCTTCGTTAACTATATAACTATGGGCCCCGGGGCATTACCTAAGTCGGTAATGCCCCCGCCGCTCGGGTCATATTGCTTAAGTAAATACCTTAGCAGGGAGCATTGTTGCTCTGGGCACATTCCACCAGTTGGGAGTAGAACGTTCCTTTAAAACAAGGAAAAACAAAGGAGAAACATTAGCCTGTTGGGAGGGAAGACTTATAGCAGTCAGCACTGCCTTCTGCCACTGCATTGTCTGCAATGGAACGGGCATCATCCCAGTGTTCTACGACAGCCCTTCATTAACTCAGACAAATAAATAAAAAATAAAAAAAAGTTGGTGGGCACTTTGAAGGCTTGCTAGAGAAGACACAACGTCATGAAGTATTGGATCATTTTAGTGGCGTTGCTGGGGGTACTGAGGAGGGTATAGCCCCGGGTCTTTTGGTTTCTAGCCCCGGATAGAAGCTCAGGAGTTCCAACCAAAAGGCTAGCTAGCCCCGAGTCCCAACAGTCCCGACATTTGCATATCCCCGGTCAGAGTCATTGCTGGGGGGGGCAGAGGGGGCTGTAGCCCCGGGTCTTTTAGTTGTAGCCCCTGACAGATGCTCAGGGGCTACAACCAAAGGGCTAGCTAGCCCCGAGTCCTAACAGTCCCAACATTAGTGTAGCCCCGGATCTTTTCCAAACAGAGCGACACCTCTGGCCCCAGATCTTTCCCAGATATAGCAAGACCCCTGGCCCCGGATCTTTCCCAGGTATAGTAAGAACCCTGGCCCCGGATCTTTTCCAGAAATAGCAAGACCCCTGGCCCGGGAACTTTCCCAGGTATAGCAAGACCCCTGGCCCGGGATCTTTCCCAGGTATAGCAAGACCCCTGGCCCCAGATCTTCCCCAGCTATAGCGAGACCCTGGCCCCCGGATCTTTCCCAGGTATAGCAAGACCTTGGCCCCGGATCTTTCCCAGGTATAGCAAGACCCCTGGCCCCGGATCTTTCCCAGGTATAGCAAGAACCCTGGCCCCAGATCTTTCCCAGGTATAGCAAGACGTTGGCCCCGGATCTTTCCCAGGTATAGCAAGACCCTGGCCCCGGATCTTTCCCAGGTATAGCAAAAACCCTGGCCCCGGATCTTTCCCAGATATAGCAAGACCCCTGGCCCCGGATCTTCCCCAGATATAGCAAGACCCTGGCCCCGGATCTTTCCCAGGTATGGCAAGACCTTGGCCCCGGATCTTTCCCAGGTACAGCAAGAACCCTGGCCCCGGATCTTTCCCAGATATAGCAAGACCCCTGGCCCCGGATCTTTTCCAGGTATAGCAAGACCCCTGGCCACAGATCCTTTCCAGATATAGCAAGACCCCTGGCCCCTGGATCTTGTCCAGTTATAGCAAGACCCCTGGCCACTGATCCTTTCCAGGTATAGCAAGACCTTGGCCCCGGATCTTTCCCAGGTATAGCAAGAACCCTGGCCCCAGATCTTTCCCAGATATAGCAAGACCCCTGGCCCGGGATCTTTCCCAGGTATAGCAAGACCCCTGGCCCCGGATCTTTCCCATATATAGCAAGACCCCTGGCCCCAGATCTTTCCCAGATATAGCAAGACCCCTGGCCCCGGATCTTTCCCAGATATAGCAAGACCCCTGGCCCCGGATCTTTTCCAGGTATAGCAAGACCTTGGCCCCGGATCTTTCCCAGGTATAGCAAGACCTTGGCCCCGGATCTTTCCCAGGTATAGCAAGACCTTGGCCCCGGATCTTTCCCAGGTATAGCAAGAACCCTGGCCCCAGATCTTTCCCAGATATAGCAAGACCCCTGGCCCGGGATCTTTCCCAGGTATAGCAAGACCCCTGGCCCCGGATCTTTCCCATATATAGCAAGACCCCTGGCCCCAGATCTTTCCCAGGTATAGCAAGACCTTGGCCCCGGATCTTTCCCAGATATAGCAAGACCCCTGGCCCCGGATCTTTCCCAGGTATAGCAAGACCTTGGCCCCGGATCTTTCCCAGGTATAGCAAGAACCCTGGCCCCAGATCTTTCCCAGATATAGCAAGACCCCTGGCCCGGGATCTTTCCCAGGTATAGCAAGACCCCTGGCCCCGGATCTTTCCCATATATAGCAAGACCCCTGGCCCCAGATCTTTCCCAGATATAGCAAGACCCCTGGCCCCGGATCTTTCCCAGATATAGCAAGACCCCTGGCCCCGGATCTTTTCCAGGTATAGCAAGACCCCTGGCCACAGATCCTTTCCAGATATATATCAAGACCCCTGGCCCCTGGATCTTTTCCAGTTATAGCAAGACCCCTGGGTTATTTCAAACCTCCGGCTTCTTTTCAAACCTAGACGAGAACTCCACAAAAAAGCCGAGATAAAGGATGATATGAATGAAGAGAGCCACACAAAAAGAATGCATGCGACAAAGGGCGAGGGAGTGGGAATGAACGTGACAGGAAAGTGAGAGAAAAAAAGAAGAGGACGTGAGAGCGAGACACTCGGCAGCTGGTTGGGCCTGGCACGGCGAACAACGGCACCGCTCATCGCCTAATCAATCCGGGCCCTGGTCTGCAAGCCCTGGCACGGGGCCGCCACCCTGGACACCGCCTGGCATTCAGGAAGAGCGCGCCAGTGACAGCCTGATTTATGGATCTGCTCCCAGGGAGCCCATGGAGCCAGAGGAGGCCCGAACCATCCACCGCCCTCGCCCCACGGGGACACTAGGGCTGCTTGCCGAAGGGTGCATCTCATTAAAAGATCAGTCACCCTTGAGGACCAGCATCTTCCTTGGGTGCTCCCCTTTCTGTGGGAGCCCACGCAGTGCACTGCTTCTGATCAGGGCTGCTCTCCGGCCTCTTGCTGAAGGCAGCCTTTCATATGCCATATGATTGAGGGGATCCACCTATCCTTTCTCCAGGATCCACAACTGTAACACCTGGTCGACAAGCATGAATGCCTTTCTGTTTGTTTCTGTAACTATGTTTTCAAGCTCAATCGCCCGGTTACCTCAGCGTTAGGTGCGTGTTACAAATAATAAACTAAACTAAACCTTCTCCACTATCTTTAGTGGAAAAGCAGATCACTTCCGAAGGATTGAGTGCGCCTCCGAGTGACTCAGGTGCCCGCCATCTTAGGCCATGAAATGAGGATCCCCAGGTCACTTGACGCCCACTATCCTCATATGCCCCACTATTGCACGCTATTCAAGTGCTCTGCGGGTTCTGCTCATTGGTGGTGTTTTTAAGGCATTGCTTTCACACTGTGGCTACCTCCCGGGCTTCTGCCTCTGAGCCCTTTTCAGAAGGACTGTTGGGGGTCCAGCTGGGTGCAGAGAGATTTCCTTTGGAGAATGAAGGCCAAGCACATGCAGATTTCCCTTAGTTACGAACCGTCCTTGTTAAGGTACAGTTACGAACCATCCCTCTTGAGGTACAGTTACGAACTGTACTTCTTGAGGTATAGTTACGAACCGTCCTTCTTGAGGTACAGTTACAAACCGTACTTCTTGAGGTATATTTACAAACCGTACTTCTTGAAGTACAGTTATGAACCGTCCTTGTTGATGTACAGTTACGAACCATCCTTCTTGGGGTACAGTTACGAACCGTACTTCTTGAGGTATATTTACAAACCGTACTTCTAGAGGTACAGTTATGAACCGTACTATTTGAGGTATAGTTACGAACCATCCTTGTTGAGGTACAGTTACGAACCATCCTTCTTGAGGGACAGTTACGAACCGTACTTCTTGAGGTATAGTTACAAACCGTCCTTGTTGAGGTACAGTTACGAACCATCCTTCTTGAGGTACAGTTATGAACCATACTTCTTGAGGTATAGTTACAAACCATCCTTCTTGAGGTACAGTTATGAACCATACTTCTTGAGGTATAGTTACGAACCATCCTTCTTGAGGTATAGTTACGAACCATCCTTCTTGAGATGCAGTTACGAACCATCCATCTTGAGGTACAGTTACGAACCGTACTTCTTGAGGTATACTTACAAACCATACTTCCTGAGGCACAGTTATGAACCGTACTTGAGGTACAGTTACGAACCCTACTTCTTCAGATATTCAAAGGCCACGAGAAGATAGTTCTCGATGACTGACGATTTGCAAACGAATCCAACAGGACTGTCTGTACATCATCTAAACTTCTTGCATTCCAACTCATGCTGGTGACCTACAGTACATTGGTGATCCCCCACCTCCAAACATATGGTTTCAGCACCATCATAAAAAGAGCTGATCTTTACCTTAGTTGCATTTCATTTCTTCCCTTCCCTATGTTGGCCCAGCAGATTTTTTGTTCTACAGATTTTAGAACTGTGTTGCTATGTCTTTATCCTTCGCTTGCCTGGAATTTTGCCAAACTTATTCCACAGGGAATCCTTCTTCCTGCGGTTATGTATGCACATGACTGCCAGTGAGGCTTCAGGAAGGGGGACACACTTTCTTGTATACCGCAAAAAACGACAATGCTGATTCTTAGAGACTGACCCGCCACGGAGCACTGGTTTGGCATCTATCTTATGCAAGGGCCACTGTCCACTGTTTATAATACCGGAGCAGGGCCGGCCTTAGGGCAGGGCCACCTGGGTGACTGCCAGGGGCAACCTGCCATTAGCCCTCTGGCACACCAGCTCAGAGGAGTCTTTGAAGGGCTCTCTGGAGCTGGCGTGGTGGGTGAAGATACGGCGAGAGCGGGTGCATTTTATCACAATAGGGCGTGATTGTCAAGGCCGCCCCATGCTGGTTTGACCGCCGCAGCTCTGTAGAAGTGATTAACTCCCTGCGCCAGCACGGAGCGGGTGTTAATCTCTTAATTAAATACATAGCCGTTGCTACTTTTGCAGTGGCGCTATATTTAATTGGTGCCCCGCCCTTGATGCGTGTGGGGGTGCCACATTTTGTTGTCTCGCCGAGGGCGCTGGCAGTGCTAAGGCCGGCTCTGTACAGGAGACTCAAGTTACCCAGATGGGGCTGCCACCAGATCCACCATTTACTGTCGACAAGTACTCCTTGTCACAGGACTTTCCC
This sequence comes from Ambystoma mexicanum, assembly GCF_040938575.1. NCBI lineage: Eukaryota > Metazoa > Chordata > Amphibia > Caudata > Ambystomatidae > Ambystoma > Ambystoma mexicanum. The sequence goes on from NC_090922.1 coordinate 510,350,872, forward strand.
ATCGCGTGCCAACTGCGGGATCCCCATCTTCCTTCTGTGATCCCTGTCCTGCAGAATGAAGGATTCTTTCCAATGATAGCCAATGATGAGACCTTTTTCGAATGATTGATAGGCCACTGACCAACACCACTCTTGGTTCTTTTTTTAATTTGAATTTATAAAATGCTTATGCCTAAGTGCTGTACAAAGTTTAGCAAAAAAGAACAAAAATACACGACTAAGACAAAATACAATGAATGTGGAGTGTTGATTTTAAGAGCTAAAAGAAGAGAGAAGGTGGACTTTAAGGGGTATCAGTTAATAATGTCCCCATATGTAATGTCCCCATACATTATGTCGCCGGGAAAAGCCATTGGCGACATTATATATGGTGACATTATGTTTGGAGACGGGTTGCGGGGATGTCCCCTACTCCCTTTGGAAAAAAAAAAGAATTTGGGGGTTGGAGGGGTGTCCCCCGCATGTTCAATGTAATGTCTGCGCAAAAAACAGTGACATTTTTGTCAGGAGACATTTTTGCGGGGACATTATTACATGGAACACTTTAAGAGAATAGCAACAGGAATGAATCGTGGGGCCAGAATGAAGAGCGGCTGGAAGAGAATTCCAAAGCTTCAGGGCAAGAAGGGACAGATAATGGGTACGGGACTGCACAAGGAAGACGAGGAACAGCGAAAAGGACGTAGAAGGAGAGTACAACAAAACAAGAGAGAAGATGAAACCAGACCATGAAGACAAATAGAGACAAAACAAAGAAACACAACTGAAGATTGGCAGAAAAGGAGGGCACCCAAGAAAGGCCAAGGAGGATGAGTTGGGGAGCAGGGAGGGGAAGGGCTTGCCTGAAAAGGAAGACGAGAGACGGACTGGAGGGTGAATTCAGGGGAGAAAGAGCGTAGGTCGAGTAAGGAAAGCATTATGGAGGATAAGACTCTTAGAAGTAGCGACAGTAAGAAAGGGACGTATCTCACGTACAGTGTCAAGATGCCAGCGGAGAGAGACATAGAGGAGATCTGACGAGAGAAAGAGTGGAAGGATATAACATGACACCTACTAGACTTGCAGAGGAAGATAAGGGAAGGAAACCAGGAGGACAATACATAAGATCCAAACACATTGGAAATGCATGGGTTATCCCTAAATGAAGTCAGGCTTGAAACATGACTAACCTGTTCATAATAATGGACAAACAATCCTGAATAATGATCCACACGCGAGCGAAATTCCACAAAAGTCAACTCCTCAAAAATAGCATGTAAAAGATCCCGATGACCCCCCAGAGGGCTTTTCTGAAAGGGCTTTAGTGAAGTCAGCCCAGACTGCTTAAGAAGATTATGGGCTGTGTTTTCTGGGCTGGCCCGTTCTCTCTCTCCTTTATCTGGAAAAGAAACATGTCACAGCGATGGAGAAAGGTGTAGGAAATCCTGTGTACATTTAATTGATTGCCACAGACCTGCACTCCTTGCTTCTAAGCATAGGGTCTCATGCCAGGAGACTCTGCCAATAGATTACACAGTGCAACACTTGCCCAGCACCAAAGCAGTTACCACCGATGTACACAGCTCTCAACTTCCCGGAGCTGTTCTTTTGGTCTCCCCAAATGAGCTTTTTGGGCATTCAAACAAATCCTTTGGTCTCTGCTCCCAGGCTTTCCATAGGCCAGGTTGGGGCTCCCAAAAGCCAGGCAGAATTGCTGCACGAGGCAGTGGGATGTCCAGGACGATGGCTGTGCCAACGTGCTGGATGCCAATCTCAGGCTGGCGAGGACACAGCAAGCAAGGTAACCTTTCAGCTCATCGAGGAGGCTGGGCGCTTCCGAAAGAGATTCAAAGGTCTTCCAAACTGAAGGCACTGAGCTTGGCTGAATGCTGGGGAATTCAGGGATTCTGTGCGGAAGTCTTCTGGCTGCATCACTAACCATTGGCGAATTCTGTAGCCTTGGAGTCATGACACATTTTAAGACGGGGTGGGCGTCAGGGACTCTTGGAAGAGTTGCCCGATTGGACTGATAACTCCGGTATTAAGTTTCCATCGACCTAATATGAGGATCTGTGTCTTTCCCTGAGGAACCTTGCTGCTACGGAGCTTTCACTCGGTGTGACTAAAGGAACTGGTCATAGAGGTGCCATGCTGACTAGGCAGCCAGAAGGCTGGGCTCCCACCACAGCGCGCAGCCGTTCCCCTATCTGGTGAAACAGGGCTCAGTCCTAGGACCGGAAGTGTTAAGGGGCTCGTGGATCAGAGCTGTCCCGGAGCCGATTGGTTCAAAGTAGTCCATATCCGGAGAGCACTCTGGGGCTGGCAGAGGACGCGTCTACTCTGGCGTTGCTCAAAACGTACTTTTACAATAGATTCGGTGAAAATCTACTTCTTATAATCAGATTCCCAAGTTCTATGACACATTCTTCCGATGAAGCCGATAATCGATAGCACGAACAAGAAGATCCTTGTTCGTAGATCTAATGTTGGGCAAGGGCGCATGTAGGGTTTCCACGCTGCCCCCAGTGCTTTGGACACACAGCCCAATGAACGCTGCCGGGTTACGCATGGCAAGTTTCTCTTGACACCTGAGTTCCCACGTGGCTCTGCACCATTGGGTATAGAGTTTGTGTAGTTAAAATGAGTCTGCTGGTTTCCACTTTAGGTTCAATTGAACACTGGAACTGCTAGTGTAACAAGAACTCATCTATGTCACCAAATGTTTGGGCACAAAACACAGAGTTCATGCCTTCGCATGGTCAAAATGGGGAGCAGCCAATTAAAACATTGTTGAGGTTCCAGTGCACCTCTTCCGCTGGCACATTATCTGTTCACTTGTTCATTTCACCCAATGTCGACTCTTCCTTGCCATTGAGATGCTGTACATGCCTGTGTTTCAACTACCAGCTCAGTCTCCCGTGCCATTGGCATTGTACAATCTACCATTCAGTTCCACTGGCACACTGCCCTCCCCCACCAGTTCTCTTGTATCATTGACCTACTGTCCCACCTGGCCATTGCCCTTTTCCATTGACCCCCTGCTCACTCTCCTTTTCCGTTCACTCGCTGCAGTATCCCCATTTCCACTGATCCCGCTAAGTCTTCTGTCCTATTGGAAAATGGCCCCTTCTTCTGTTCAACTGACACTATACACCCACCCACTCTCCAGGTGCGTTGCCACTCTTGTATCATTGCACACTGGTTGCCTGTCCATTTCACCCACTACACACTGTCCCGCCCCCACTGCCCGTTTTGCTGTTCCACTTACCCCACTACTCCTTCTCCTATTGCACTGACCCAACTGTTAAATTCTACGGTTCCACTGATCCAACTGCCCCTGACTTCTGTTCCAATGACCCCACTGCCCATTCTCATGTTCCACTCACCCTACTGCCCATTCTCCTGTTCCACTGACCCCACTGCCTACTTTTCCTGTTCCAATCACCCTACTGCCCATTTTCATGTTCTGCTGTCCCTTCTTGTTCCACTGACCACACTGCTTTTTTCCAATTCCATTGACCCGACTGCCCATTTTCCTGTTCCACCGACCACAACTTCCCCCTCTCCTGTTCCACTGACCTCACTGCCCTTCCTAGTGTTCCATGACCCAACTGCCCCTTTTCCTGTTCCACTGACCCCATTGCCCCTTAGCCTGTTACACTGACCCCACTGCCCCTTCTGTTCCACTGACCCCACTGCTCCTTAGCCTGTTCCACTGACCCCACTGCCCCTTCAGTTCCACTGACCCCACTGCTCCTTAGCCTGTTCCACTGACCCCATTGCCCCTTCCTCTGTTTCACTGACCGCACTGCCCCTTACCCTGTTCCACTGACCCCATTGCCCCTTCTTTTGTCCCACTGACCCCGCAGCCCCTTACCCTGTTCCACTGACCCCACTGCCCCTTAGCCTGTTACACTGACCCCACTGCTCCTTAGCCTGTTCCACTGACCCCATTGCCCCTTCCTCTGTTTCACTGACACCATTGCCCCTTCTCCTGTTCCCATGACCCCACTGCCTGTTCAGCTGTTCCACTGATTCACTGCCGTGATGTGTCGTGTATTCCGAGGGGCATCATTAGCGCCCCGCCTTGCACGCCCTCCGCTCTGCTATGGAAGATTCCATCCTCCTGAATAAACAAAACTTTGAATCTAGCCATAAATTCTTAAGACAAATCTAACAGCACAGCCATTGCTATTCCCCAAATTCCGCTTGGCTAATAAAACAGTCAAACTAATGCGCGTTCTTTCTTGTTCTCGGATCTTAAATTCGTGCTGATGTCGTTTTTTTTTCAGTTTTTTTGATACCGTATATCTCCCTTGTCACTTTCCTTATGTGCGCTGTGGCGGGGACGAGTGACAACCAATGATGTAGGCCCCTGGAAGCCCCCGCGACACCGGCTAGTGCGGTAATTTACAAAGGATAACTGCTGGATCCTTTACGCGGAGAGGCACTCCATCGCTTTCTGATGTCACCGCAGACTGATTGGGTTGGGAAACGCTAGGATGTTTGCAGCACGCCGCTTGAGGGTGTCAAGAGGCGCAGGTGCAAGGCTGGGGTCTGGGACATCATAGAGAAAAGCACTCGACGCCTCGGCGGTCGCACGCGCCATGATGGGAGCCTATCCCCTACCAGACGTCATGGTCTGGGTGAGCTTCCCACACTCGAGTGAATGAATAACGTATGGGGTTCCCGGTAACAGAGTGCTGGGCAAGAAAGTGCCATAGAGCGGGTTCGGGTGTGGGGGGCACATTTTGTAAAGATGTATGTTTGTTTGTTTTATTACTTGTATTGCGCACCAGACCCGTGGGTATCATGGCGCAGAGCATAAGATAATTTACAGCTTAGTTACATCACAAGATAATACATCACATATGATATTGAAAAAGACATAGAACAAGCGGATACATGGAAGTAGATTAAAGCCATGGGCATGGCATTAGAGGCATAGGCATGACATAATCCCAAGAAGGGGTACATACAAAGAAGGTAATTAGATAACTACTGGCTACATGTAACAACGGCCCGACATATGGACCCACATCGCTGCCTGCTTTCTCATTACAGGCACCCACACATGGCCACCACCAACGCACCTTAAGTCTAAATTTCAACCTAACTAATGATTAAGTATTCGGATCCCCTACACCCACCCAAACTCTGCCAAAGCACCCTAGGCTTGACATGCAGTACTGTGCTTTCCAATCACTAAGAATCAGGCACTGTTCTGCCCAGGAAACTCTGCCCTCAGCTCACACACCTACTTCCAGGAAACTCTGCCCTCAGCTCACACACCTACTTCCAGGAAACTCTGCCCTCAGCTCACACACCTACTTCCAGGAAACTCTGCCCTCAGCTCACACACCTACTTCCAGGAAACTCTACCCTCAGCTCACACACCTACTTCCAGGAAACTCTGCCCTCAGCTCACACACCTACTTCCAGGAAACTCTGCCCTCAGCTCACAACCTACTTCCAGGACAATCTGCCCTCAGCTCACACACCTACTTCCAGGAAACTCTGCCCTCAGCTCACACACCTACTTCCAGGAAACTCTGCCCTCAGCTCACACACCTACTTCCAGGAAACTCTGCCCTCAGCTCACACACCTACTTCCAGGAAACTTTGCCCTCAGCTCACAACCTACTTCCAGGACAATCTCTCCTCAGCTCACACACCTACTTCCAGGAAACTCTGCCCTCAGCTCACACACCTACTTCCAGGAAACTCTGCCCTCAGCTCACACACCTACTTCCAGGAAACTCTGCCCTCAGCTCACACACCTACTTCCAGGAAACTCTGCCCTCAGCTCACACACCTACTTCCAGGAAACTCTGCCCTCAGCTCACACACCTACTTCCAGGAAACTTTGCCCTCAGCTCACAACCTACTTCCAGGACAATCTCTCCTCAGCTCACACACCTACTTCCAGGAAACTCTGCCCTCAGCTCACACCTCTACTTCCAGGAAACTCTGCCCTCAGCTCACACACCTACTTCCATGAAACTCTGCCCTCAGCTCACACACCTACTTCCAGGAAACCCTGCCCTCAGGTCACACACCTACTTTCAGGAAATTCTGCCCTCAGCTCACACACCTACTTCCAGGAAACTCTGCCCTCAGCTCACACACCTACTTCCAGGAAACTCTGCCCTCAGCTCACACACCAACTTCCAGGAAACTCTGCCCTCAGCTCACACACCTACTTCCAGGAAACTCTGCCCTCAGCTCACAACCTACTTCCAGGACAATCTGCCCTCAGCTCACACACCTACTTCCAGGAAACTCTGCCCTCAGCTCACACACCTACTTCCATGAAACTCTGCCCTCAGCTCACACACCTTCTTCCAGGAAACTCTGCCCTCAGCTCACACACCTACTTCCAGGAAACTCTGCCCTCATCTCACAACCTACTTCCAGGAAACTCTGCCCTCAGCTCACACACCTACTTTCAGGAAACTCTGCCCTCAGCTCACACACCTACTTCCAGGAAACTCTGCCCTCAGCTCACACACCTACTTCCAGGAAACTCTGCCCTCATCTCACAACCTACTTCCAGGAAACTCTGCCCTTAACATCACACACCTACTTCCAGGAAACTCTGCCCTCAGCTCACAACCCACTTCCAGGAAAATCTGCCCTCAGCTCACACACCTACTTCCAGGAAACTCTGCCCTCAGCTCACACACCTACTTCCATGAAACTCTGCCCTCAGCTCACACACCTACTTCCAGAAAACTCTGCCCTCAGATCACACACCTACTTCCAGGAAACTCTGCCCTCATCTCACAACCTACTTCCAGGAAACTCTGCCCTCAGCTCACACACCTACTTCCAGGAAAATCTGCCCTCAGCTCACACACCTACTTCCAGGAATCTCTGTCGTCAGCTCACACACCTACTTCCAGGAAACTCTGCCCTCATCTCACAACCTACTTCCAGGAAACTCTGCCCTCAGTTCACACACCTACTTCCATGAAACTCTGCCCTCAGCTCACACACCTACTTCCAGGAAACTCTGCCCTCAACTCACACACCTACTTCCAGGAAACTCTGCCCTCAGCTCACACACCTACTTCCAGGAAACTCTGCCCTCAGCTCACACACCTACTTCCAGGAAATTCTGCCCTCAGCTCACACACCTACTTCTATACATTATTATTAAGGTATTTAGGGAGCGCGGAACTAGCTTCAGAAGTCAACGGAGTGCTTTACAACCATAGGGGGAAGAACCGGGCGAGGGAAGCATATGAACAAAGGGACTGGGGGGGGGGGCGGGCAATTTGGCAGCAAGTGATCTACAAGCAACCAGGTGACGAAACACTGAGGTGTCGCACAAAAAAAATGTCCCCTTTGGGAATCATTGTCTACAAGAATACATACACTTTATATTATTACAACATATGTAGAAACGTTCAGTTTCGGCTTTTCAATTTCAGATATACCAATATGTGAATTTTTCATATTCAGTCCAAGAATCCATCTTGGTCCTATTTGATGCACCCACCTTCATCACCACTTACGGTGAGTTCAGTCATTTTCCCTTTGCACTGGGCAATCATTTAACTGTTTGCATTATAGTTAATCATTTCTGCGTGTCTTTATCAGTCCTTACTTATGCAGGGCCTTCTAATTTGTTGGTCCTGATGAAGGTTTTCTTATCTATCTTCGGGCCGAAACGTGATCTCACGTCGACCCTATATGAAAACGTTTTTCCAGTGTCATACCCTACAACCAAAATGGACACTGCAATTGACCTTTCAGGCAAAATGAATTCTGTGAAAAAATTATCATTTAAGGTAAATATTTTACTCCACAAGTAAAACTATTTATTGGAATGAATACTGAGTGATTCAAGTAAATTTACACTTCAATAAGTTACCCTTTCCTGCTTGGGGGTTGTCATGCCTTGACATACATGCAACCTAGGTACCAAGCGGAGTTACCACTCTCTGATAAATTGCTATACAAATTGCATTTCTTTTCCTAATTTAAAATTTTATTGACATTGTGTAATGTTTGTTTTCTATGCCTAAACGTTATTATTGTGATGTAATTCCTTGACTTTTTGGTGTCTGTTTTATCAATCTCCTGTGTATGTTCGTTATATGCTTCAATAGTTTATTGCATTAGTATTGCACGTTAATACTTTTTTTTTACACAATGCACTTCAAATTAAAGAACTATTGATTATCAGCAACTAGTAGCAGATATTGGTTATCAGTAGCCAAGCATTATAGTAGAATTGATTGCGTTAAGTTCTACATACGTTGTCATAATAGAACATATACATATTCTTGTAGTTAGAAAATTGTACAATCACTCTGCGCCAGTCACTGTAAGGTTTGCTGCATAGATGCAGAAATAGTTATTCTTTCAAAGGTCAGCCTGACACGTGTTTCGAGCAGACGAAAGCTCTTCCTCAAAGCCTCAGAGTATTCTGATTGGACACCAAACCATTAATTGGGAAAGCTAATTAGCCAAAGGAATCCATTTTGTGTGCCTTAAATAATGCTGTCACATCTCAAAAATATAATGCCGGCCTTTCGGCATGTGAACGGCCTTCAGGAGAACACCTTACAATTACCCGCTGCCATCTAGTCAATATGTGTTGTGTATGCAAGCGCTGGGATTCCTTTGTGTTCTTGCCACTGAATGTTCTTTGAACATATTCTTGCAGACCATAATTCCCAATGGGGACAGTGTTTGTATGACATGCATCCCCCAGTTCCCATGTGAGTAGGGGTTTCTTCCTTTTGTATTGCCTATGAGGAAACCGTGAGGAGAAGACCATCCGGTCTGCGATAGTGTGGGGAGTGGGAGGTGTGTGGATTTAGGTGTTAGGGAGGAGCCATTCCTTGTACCGAGACCTACACACACAGCTCTGCCAGTGCGCCTCGGCCTGCTATTCCACTTAAGGGTCCAAAGAGCTCTCAAGTGCAACGTGGGCGCTCAACGCCTTCTTGCACTGCAGCTTCTTATACATCGTTTGCATGGTGTGCGAACACACAGTGTCTGCATCACGCCCGATACCCAGGCACTGGCATCTTCAGGCTCCTAGGGAAAGCATGTGCTTAATGAATGCATAGCTTCAGATATGTATTTTTGTGGCGCCTTATGAAGCGCTACATGTATACATGATACTTCAGAGGAAACAGAAAAGATGGGGAGGCCTGTAAGGTGGCATGGTTGGAGCAGGGATGGGATAAGAGGGGCCGGGGTGCAGGCTTGTACCATTGCAGACTATCCCGACTCAAAAGGGGTTGAATTTCATTAGCCTACTCCTGTCTGGAAATGTTAAAAAAAGCCTTAAAAAAAAGGTCAAGCGTGGCATGGTCCCAGGGCCATGTGGGCCCTTTGAGGTCTCAGAACTGGCCTCGTTAGCCAGCCAGATGGCACAGCGAGCTAAGCGCTCGCCCCTGATATCTGTGTGCAGCCTGCTGTTGCGGGTTCAGATCCTGGCAGGATCAACTCAGCCTTTCATCTTTCCGAGGTTGATAAACTGAATACCACACTGTGGGATAATAATGTCTACTGTTATTTCAGTGCTCTGAGGCCTATGGGTGCATTGCGCTATATGAGAAAGACATGATTATTTCTGGCACATTTTGCTGCAGGTCATTTCAGTGGTCCCATGACATTCTAGGCAGCAATGCTGCTGAACACCTAAGTGTACCTTTGCCATATATATATATATATATATATATATATATATATATATATATACACATCTTGGTACTGTCAGGTGTTGCTAGGCATGGAAAAGATCCAGGCCTACCCTGATGTTGGGACTGGCGAGTCACGGGGCAAGCTAGCCCTTTGGTTGTAGCCCCTGCGCTTCTATCAAAAGACCCGAGGCTATAGCCCCCTTAGCCCCCCCTAGCAAGCCCTCCACTCCCAGATGGCGCCTCAATTGGCCAGCCCTCCGATAAGTGGCTTCCGGGTAGTGCACGCTTTCTCAGACCCCCCTCCAGATGAATGGAGCACTAACAGCACCATGGGTCGGATGGGGGTGGGAAGCCATCGATCAGTTCTACTGTTTCTTAACCAATCGAATCCCTTCCACAAAAGCATTGCTGGCCCAGTCCCGCGGAATCCGCGCAGCTCGATACACGGGGACTAAGATGGATACCTGGACTCGGCTGGTAATGATCCGCGAGCAGCGTGCCTCCCGCCTACTCTGGAAAATGGATGCCCTCTGCCGGGTCTCACCTGGGGCGCAGATAAACAGAACAGGCTCGTATCTGCAAGCCTTCACAGAGATCCGTAGAATGCTGCCCTCTGGGGAACTTGAGCACCCGCTGCCGAGATCCGAGCGGGCCTGGGCCTGAGCTCTGGGTGGCCTGAGCCGCCTCTGCCCCTTCGGAACTCATAGTCAGTGAATGAACTCTAGGGAAGTATGTTTGCTCCTTAAACAGTTATAAGTGATCGTTAAATGTCAACACAGCCCCCTATAACCCTTTACACAGATCGCTCCCCTCTCTTCTGCAGTTTGCATTTCACCCCCTACCATCCCCTCTATGCGTCTGTCATCTTCTAACTTCCGCAACACCCCACCAGTCTTAATTAGGAGGCCTGAGGTGAACCCACTCTTCACCCACTCTTTCTTCAAGGATCAGAAGGGCCCAGACTGGCGCAATAGAACCGTGCAGCACCCCGCGGAGCCGCGGTTGGGTTCCAGGCAGCAAGCCCAGACACATTAATCCTGGACAGCTGTGAAGCTCAGACCAGACTCCCACCTATTTCCTCTCCGTGTGCCATCCCCGCCAAATCCGGACAAGGCCTAGAACAAATGCGATTTTCAGGGTTCACTTCGTGGCGATGTCAAGCGTGGGTTAACCCCAGACAGACCAAATGGCAACACTGCTTGTATAATAGGACGCAGGGGGTGGGCAAAGAGAGGGGGCCTTACTGGCTTCAGTTGATGGAAGCGGTACCCCCTAAGAACTCAGTGCCAGTCCTGGGTTGTCCATGCTCAATGGCAGCTATCATGTGCCATCCTAGCTTGTGAGACCTGCTTTGCCTTCCAGCCAGACCGGGTTTCTTCAGCATGGCCAGTACTCGCTCTCTGTCTACGAGGAATGAGGCGCAGGGCTGCTCTTTTAAGTGCCAGGCCCACCCTGCTCAGCCTGAGAGTGTGTGCTCAGCAACCTGCCAGGCCTGCTCTCCTGAGCAGTCAAGTCGGCTCCCTTCAGCTGGCTAGGCCAGGGCTCTCTCCTTCCAGGGAGGTTGGGAGTCGCTCTGCCCACTCAGGCCCGCACTGTGTTCTGTAGGGTTACTCCCTTCGAGTATCCACCTTGCGATGCCCGCTCTCTCCAGCCTGTGAGTGTGTGCTCGATTCTGACCAGCATGGTAGGTTGCGCTCGGATCCTTTCAGCTAGCTAAGCCAGTGCTCTCTCTCCTTACAGCGGGGTCTGGGGTTTCTCTGGCCACTTGGGCCTGCAATGCCAGGACCGCTCTCTCCAACCTGTGACACCTGCTTTCTACAGGCTGTCAGTGCACGCTTGACTCCCACTAATCTGCAACACCTCCTCTCTCTCAAGCAATGACTTAGATGTGGCTTCCCATGACACACTCAACGCGCGGCCCTGGTGTCCCTCAACTTCACATTACCACCTCGTGCCTCTTCACCATCGCAGTCCTTAATAATGACAGGATGAAGGCCACACAGCATCCAGGCTTCCATTCAAAAAGGAGGAAGGCAAAGTCTGCAGCACCTCCAGCTCCATTTTATGCGACCTCCCTGTCCTTCTGGACCCTAAAAATACATTCACTTCCCTCCTCCACATGGCCTTTAAACATCCACTCCTCCCCATAGAACCCATAAAAAAAACTTCTGCCTGTCTACCTGTGCCGTGTGAGAGGCAGGCACCACACCGGGGGCTAGGTCCCTGGACATTACTACGCAGGTTAGTGTTGGCTTAATATGTGTCTATTATTCATGCTACTGTAGCCCTGTGCGGACGTGTGGGAGCTACGCAGACATGCAGTGCCATCGTTCTCAGTCAGGGTTGGTAAGATGATGTGGGCGGGCCTGGATCCCAGATGCCTGTTTGGTACATTGCGGCTGCACAGGGGTCATGCAGGTTCCAGGCGCATGCCATGCGGTAGAGTCAATATACTGGGTCCGGATCCTCCAAGTAGACTCCCACGGCGGTGTTCCCGGGATAAGGCAGGTCTGATCCGTGGCCTTTAAACACATATTATAGACTCAGTCCTTCCTCATTGCCTTTCCCTCTGCGTATCCGTGGCAGTGGAGATCTGAAAAACTGGTAGGAAGCCCATTGTTGGGGGAAAGGTGGCGGGGATGACAAGAACACCCTGAGTGATGTCCTTTTTCTTTCTTCTAGTTCAGGGTTGTCCAACTCCGGGCCTCGGGCGCTGGAATCCTGACAGGTGTTCAGGATAGCCCTCATTAATATTCATGAGGACAAATCTGCATAGTCTGAGAACCATTGAATGCAAATTGATCTCATGAATATTAATGAGGGGTATCCTGAAAACCCGGTATGGATCCGGCCCTCGAGGCCCGGAGGCGAGTGGGCTACTTATGTTGCTCAGGCAGGTGCTGGCAATGCGGGCAGGACAGCATGCTCTGCAGGAATTTCTGGGAGGACGATGGTCCAGCTTGTTACATTGTGGCCAAAGGACTGTTCAGAATTCAGTCGGAGTGGAGGAATCGGACACAAGGCCTGTCAAGCCCAAGAATAAGATCAGTCATGCTGGCATGCTGGTTCTTCCTCCCATCAGGGCGCACAGTCCACATGGACTGGACAGAGGTGGATAGTCTCGCTGATGGCAGGGTGTCCGTAACTTTGGGTTCCCTGCAACAGAATCTGGATACCCTCTCCCCAGGATTGGTTCTGCGGGCAGTAGAAACGCCGGACTGCTGAAGAAATTGGTGCAGCAGAGAGGGAAACAAGTCTGTCCCTCTGACTTATCTGATATGATTCAGCATTGGCGTAAACTTGGAAGTCGCAAGGTCAGAACAGGTGGTCAGAATCGATGGCCTATTCAAGCCATACCATCACCTGAAATCCAACCCCTTGATCACCTATGATGTTCAACCTCCATCTTGAGCCCCTGGGAACTTTCCCCGTTAGCCAGTCAGCCACCGATATGCAGATGAGGCACACCTCTATCTGATGAAATCCTCCATAGAAGCCATCCATCAACTCAAGGCTTCCCCTCATCCAGATCTGGTGGCCCAACACTTATCTCAAACTGAACCCACCGAGAAAGAATTCCTACTCCCCACCAACAACACCGGACAACCTGCATGCAGCCGTAGCTGTCCACCATGAACCTCAAGGACTTCAGCTTGCAGCTGTCAAGCTGGGCTTCCTCTGGGACGTCACACAGACAATCACCTCACCTTTGAAACGCACAGCAAGGAAAACTCAGAGAGCTGATTATCTCTTCTGCGTGAAATGATATCGCTCCAACTAGACACCAGATTTCAATCCACTGCAGCCCTGCTCCTGTCTCACCTAGGCAGAGGAGGCACCCTAGTCACCGGGCTTCCGACCACCACCCTAGCACCTATGAGAAGTGTCCTCCACACAGTTGCCAGCATCAAATAAATCCCACACACATCCAAGTCTACTGGCTACCCATACATGCATGCATCACCTTCAAAGCAAGCTGCCACCATGCACACTTCTGCACCATCTCTGGCAATGAGCGCATCCCCAGAAGTCAGGATAGGCTCAGACTACAGCAGCAGAAACACAAAAAAATAAAGAACCAGGAAACATGCCTTCTCTGTATATACCCCGGACTGTAAACCCTCATATTTTCAACATCAGAGTCCCTAAAACCATCATACAGCACATGCAGAAAAGAAACCAGGACCATGCTCTTCACGGAACACTTTCACACCTGTACGCTACACCCCTGTACTCATCTATCCCAGTATACCTCCTGATGACCACTCTTTACAGCCCACATCCCTCTTCCACCTCCACAGCTGTTTTCCCCGGTTTTAACATTTACTGTTAGCGGGGAGCATTGGACGATTCCTCTATATCATGAACGGGATACTGTAATAAATGCTATATTGTCAAGGCTGTACACCCATGCCATAGAACCATCTATTGCAGGGGTCTGCAACCTATGACTTTCCAGATGTGTTGGACTACATCTCCCATCATCACTAGGTAGTATGCTCAATGGATAGGGATCATGGGGTTTGTACTCCAAAACATCTAGACACCCACAGGTTGCAGACCCCTGGTCTAATCTATGCTTGCAATCCTACAGCGCTCCATTGACTCTCAAATTGAGGTTGATGCTCAATTATTGCCCAAATAATAACATGAAGGAATGAATACATGTTTCCACACCCTGTGGTCAGGAGGTTTAGGAGAGAGAATGGAAGATCTGGAAGAGGCGAGCTTCCCCAGTTCTCCTGAAGTGACACTGGTTGCCAGGTGTGAGGTAGGGAACCATTACCCATCCTAATGATTGGCACACTCCTTCCCCTCATTTGCCAGGACATATCTTGGGTGCATCTGAGGAGGCACGGCCCTCTGATGCCATGGACCAAAAGGTTGACGCTGAGTTTAGTCCTGTGCAACTCAAATCAAGAGGCATTTTATGCAGTGGATCCAGCTCAGTCGCTGAACAAGGACCTTTCATCCCTGTTTGAGTCTCTCTGGGCTGGATAGGACTGAAGTCAGCAGTAGCAGGCCAGGGAGCTCCATGGCCAGTTTTTGTCAGATGTCCGATGCCGTCTGAACATTTGTATCCCCGGATGGTTACTCTATAGCAGTTCAGGGTAACTCTGCTTCAGAAAAAAGGAGGTGCATATCCTAAGGTTCGTCTCCATTTTGAAGAAATTGGTCAAACCTGCCTTTGATTTCTGCAACAGGACTGTCCTCTTCTGTATAAAGCAGAGGTCTTGTCAAGCCAGATGTGTCCCGGTGCCAGAGCCCATGGCGGGCCATGCAACTGGAAGTTCCTATAATCCCAGCGGAAGAGGCCGTAGTGGCCTGCTCGTGCCCATATCCCAGACTAGTGCTACAGCCCCTGCTAGTGCTAACTACTGGCTCTCAGGGGATTCACGTGTCACATCTGATGCGGTCCTTCAAGCACTGGGAGATACCAGAAGCACAGATATCAGAGCAGTGGGGACTGGATGGAGCTTGTGCAGGCTATTCCATAGATTTCTCGAATCTTCTCCTGGAGTCAAGGAAATTAGTTGCAATGGTCCTTCAAAGATCAAAAGGCATCAGGGATTGATGGACTCGGTGCACACGCTCTCAGAAAACAGTGTGGTCTGAAAAGGACCCTGAGAAGGACTAGGTGGAGGTTTCTGATTCCATTCTTTTTTCTCAAAAAGAAGCCATTAAGGGCATTCAGACTCATGATGCTCCTGAAGGCACTCCATGGGTTTAGTGGGTGGTGTCTCTTCGAGGAGATCACTCTGCAGGCATTGCACCCAGGATCCCGCTAAGATATTCTTTGGTTGCTATGAAGCCTATTTTCATGTTCTGGGGTATCCCACCCACAGCAAGACCTGTGTCTGTCTCTGCTTAACTGGCCCTGCCAGCTCTATAGGCATTACACTTTGACCTGAAATGGCCCCAAGAACCTTAACTGAAGTTCTGGCCCCAACTGAAACACTTGTGTATAGGTGCGTTATAAATGCCATATCATATCATTATCATATCATAACTTTGGGGCTCCTGCATGAGCAACCGTGTATGATCTTCTCTTAGCTTGATGGCTGACTCGTCGATTGCCTGATCTTCTCTTAACTCGACGATTGACTGATCTTCTCTACCTGGATGGCTGACTCCATGATTGACTGATCTTCTCTTACCTTGACGATTGACTGATCTTCTCTTACCTGGATGGCTGACTCCATGATTGACTGATCTTCTCTTACCTGGATGGCTGACTCGACGATTAACTAATCTTCTCTTAGCTGGAGGAGGGACTGATCTTCTTACCTGGAAGAATGACTGATCTTCTCTTACCAGGATGAGTGACTAAAATTCTCCTACCTGGCTAAGTGACGTATCTTCTGGTATCTGGACGAGTGATTGATCTTCTCTTACCTGGACGAGCAAACAGTGTGTGGTACGTGCTGTTCGAGACGCATCATTCCCCCCCCCTTTCCTCCGCACCCATTCACGTGTATGATAAACAGCACACACACACAAAAAGACTAAGGCACTGTTATGCATAATGGGACTGACCAATTAGATTTCTATTAAAGGCTGTCTTGTTATTTCCAAGGCCCTTTGCAACCATAAACAAGCAGACCGCCTCACTTGGCAATGCATTGAGATGATCAGAAATGACATCATGGGAAATAACCTTCCAAAGAGTGTTTGTGTTTGATACTCTGGGGCATTATTGGTGGAGACATTAATAGGCATTTCCATGTAAAAGCTAAGAGACAAATAACTGTGTGGCATGCAATACGTGAATTTTCACTATTGTTACTATGTAACAACTCTAACATTTAGTAAACCACGAGACGGGATGTTTTAATATCAAAAGCTGCACACTAACTCACGTATAGGGACTCCCAATGTTGTCAGATTAGGCAATGCAGGATTAAATCACATGCCCAGGATCACACAAATTGCTTAAATGGTGAAACCAGGAATAGGGCCCTGTCTGCGATTTCAGTACTTGGCCACATATCGTATAAGTATTTGTTTGGGTTTGGTATTCAAGAGGTGAAATAAAGTTCGTTTTTATAGCAATACCTTGAAAAGAAAAATAAATGTTGTCACAAACTAAACTGACTACATATATATTGCTATAGAAACATGTTGAGCAAGGCAGATAAGAACATCTTTTTTTCCCATTCTTAAATTAAGGTTACAGTAGCAGCCTCCAAAGGCATGCAAGCCAAAACAAATCTCTCATACTGAGTGCATTCTCATTGGGTTTTAACACTGCTCGCAGTGAAAATAAAAAAGCAGTTGATGGCAGACCTGATTAAGACATTTTTATTATGCCAGTAGCAGGTTTACAGCTCTATATAAGTAATTAACTCTCAGAGACTGCCATTTCTCCCTATCTGGTGCCCTAATGCAATAGTTTAGGCATTTAGGTGGTGCAAGCGCCACCAAATAGCTCCAACTAAAAACTAAAATCCTCTCTCACTCCTACACTCCTACACTCTTGTAGACGGAGATCGTTATCTTCCCTCCAGCATGGGCCCAGAGTAGGGTGACCAAGCGCCCCGGCTTTGCCAAGTCTTTCCCGGAATTGGGCTCTCTAAATTGTCTGTAACCCCGTCCCAAGAGGTTTTTAAATTTAGAAACCCTGTCCTGGATTTGGGGAAAGGGAGGGGACTGGCCCAGGCTTTGCGGGAAAGAAAGGGTCAGGATGGGCTCGCACCGCAAACCTTCCTGGTCCCTGTAACAAGCATTAACTGCTTCCACCACAGAGACCAGCTGAGAAATCAGTAAATAGCAATGCATCTAATGTCAATAAGAGTAACATGTCACAATTTATATGTAGGAGCAGTGCTAGAAATACTGTGGGTTGGGGGCGGTGGCAGTGAGTTGGGTCGGGTTAAGGGAGGGTGGTTGATGATTGTGGTGAGGGAGATGAGCTGTGAGTGGGGCAGTCCTTCTTTTATGTTGTTGGCCATCCCGGTTTTGTGTCTTGAAAGTCTGGTCACACCAGCCCAGAGGGAATTCCAAGTCTCGGCTAGCGTGAGGGCCTTGAACAGGGTCTGGGGCCCTTCTCCTGGTACAGAACACCAGTCCCATTCCCTTGACTGACTCAGGGCCCATACACCCACTGGTTGTCTTAGACACCGATATATAAAAGGGTCTTTTCCCCGGTGGGTTTTTCATTTGTCTTTGCGGGTTAGCAAGCAGGATGTGGAGGTAGGATTGAGCAATTGTTGCCAGCCCAGGGCTGCTCCACTGGGCCCGGCGACACAGACTGCATGCTGTCACCATAAAGAGCATCAGTTTAAGGTGCGCTCAGAGGGTGTGACTGCACAAGGGTGCCCCCCAGAACAATGCTTAAGTTTGCATGACAGTGAGCTGGAGGCAAAGCGCCCTTTATTTGCAATTGGCTCAATTGGTGCGGTACCAGGACCTAATAAAGAAGCACCCGCGCCTGCCATGGCACGGAAACACACACAATACAAGAACAGCAGGGGGCACCGTTACTGTGTTTGTTAGTGTCAATTAGTGAACCAAGGGTCCCTCAGTTCACTAATTGACACGAACAAAAACAGCAACTGAGCCCTCTGCTGTTCTTGTATTGTGTTTAAGGGCAGCGCCCGGCGAGGGACAGGGAGACATGTTTTTTCTCTCTGCCCCCACCCCGGGGGCGCATAGAAAAATCTCACACGGGTCCAGGGCTCAAGTCGGGGGTGCACGCGGAGGGATGGAGTCCACCCACTTTTTTCAGAGGGGGGACTAAGTGTTCCCCACAGGTAAAATGAAAAACATGGAATGTCCTCTCTGAATTTATGAATTAAAGGCAACCTTGGGGATCAAACCGCAGTGGGCAGATATGTAGGCCCGACACTTCACCACTAAACTATATAACCTGATGAAAAATAAGAGACAACTAAAGGTGAAATATCCCATTTCGGTAGTGCAAGTCCCAGGGAAAACATTTATATTGGTTCTTGGATTTTAAAAACATGCACACCTTTTAAAGTTTTCAAAAACACTATTAGAAGAAAATATCCTGTCTTGGTTGTGTGTGTGTTGATTTTATGAAAGGCAAATGCCATTCGTCCTGTTCCATTTGGGTGGTTATGCAAAGCCAATTTAATGAAATGTGCACATTTCACCTTGATATGCTAATTTCTGGCAACGTCACATCCCACTGCGTTTGCTGAGACCCCCCACTTTATTTTTTAGGACTTGACCCCTGCACGGGTCGCCAGCAAACCTGGGACCGGCACTGACCATAAAGCACTGTTAGCCTTAGAACGGGGATGGCTGAAGGCACGCTTAAGTGGTCGAAGAACGTCACCATGCCAATGAACGGAGAAGAGCATGTGTGAGAAAAGGTGTCCATTGGTTTTTCTGAATTCCTCGTCCTTTGCATGGGGCAGCAAACCTGCACCACAAAAGGGGAAAACACCAGGCATTAAATGCAGCCTTACATTGCTTTGTAGGCCCAGTGCCCATTGGTGGGTGGAGGGTAGAACAATTGTGCCGGAATTCAGGGTTCAGACGGTGGCAGGAGGCTAATGCACACGAGTCCCAGTTTTATGGCACAACAGAGTAGCAGTTTATTACCTGAACGCAAGATGGCGGCATTGCACAATGACTGGGACAGATGTGATTGTGCATGGGAGAAAAAAATAGCCTTTTACCTGGGACTTCTGTGTTAGTAAACTTTGTCAATGAGCTCCTACCAACTCCTTATGTTGACTTCCGTTACCTGAACTGAAACGTTTTACAATACTTTCACTTGAGAACTGCCAAATGAAAGGAAACAAAGAAACTAAATAATCCAAGCAGTGCAGTAAATGTGGCCAAACGCCTTACTTTTCACTTGGGCCAATTTACATACAGTATTTTACCTCTCTAATTAGAACATGCCTTGCATTTCTGGCTGGGTGGCACTCAATGAGACTATCAGAAGTCGGCGACAGCAGCACCGCCTCCTGGAACCAGCCCAGACTGCTGCCGCTTCTGCTTTGGCACCATGAATACCAGTGTCCCTGTGTCAGGCGCCAGTTCTGTCAATGGGTGGCAGAACCAGGTGCTTTGGGCCTGCTCGCTGTAGAGGGAACCATTCCTCCTGAAGCAAGTGTGTGTGTGTGTGTGCGTGTCAATGTGATTTAGTTTTCTTTTTTTTTGAGGGACACACGGGTGTGTGTGGAGAGAGTTGTGCTGTGTGTGCCAGTGGAAGCAAGGCAGGTAAAGGTGGCCCCTTTAATGCATGCTATGCTTTCACATAGACCATCACTCATCTGCGGAGAAGGGTCCCCCCCCCCTTGCACTCCTGAACATAGAGAGATTGATAGTCTGGCCGACAAATGGCGCCATCAACAGGCTGACAGGTGGCCTGCCTCTCACAGGCCAGACAGACGCCGGCAGGCTGACGGGCAGAGGGGCAGGGTCCGTCAAGCTCGTGCTGAGCCTGGCACGTGACCTGATCGTCCTCCACCCCACGCGCCCTTTAGGAGCACAGGCTTATTATGAATATCCCCAAGTCTGACTAGATTAATCCCCACTGACAGTTTTTAAATCAGCCCATGATCTTTTAAACATGCAGGGTTGGATTTTATTCTGTACGATACCACTTTTTAGACTCCGCTCCCCCAATCACGCTCCACCGTAGGGACACAGGGGGGCCATGGTAAGCATTGTCTCTGCCCCCCCCTAGGTATCTTTTCCCATGGTTTTGATAATATGCTGGCACACACCCTTCACAAGGACTACATTAGTTCATGGCACGGCTTGTATGTGTGCTTAAGAAGCTAGAGATCAGAAACGTAAACACATCTCCAGGCTTCGTCATACCCAGTGCTTTAAATGGGATTGGAAATCGAGGGCAGGGGCCTAGTTAGGGGGTGTGGCCTAAGGACACGCCCCTTAACGAGCCCCCCCCTCGAGTAAGGGCGGGAGGGGGAGGCTGGTAAAAGCTGGAGCTGGGGCACACTGCCATTATTACCTTTGGTGCGCATAGCCCCTCCTTTTAAACAAAAGAAGGGGCTGGGCGCAGTAAAAGGTGTGACACCAGTGTGTTCCAGCTCACACGCAGCAGGCAGCCCTTTTATTCAAGGAGCCCGCTTTAACCACGGGATCCTTGAATGAAAGGGCTGTAGTTGAAACAGGAGAAGGGCTGGAGGGCCCAGTCTCTCCTTTAGTTTTTGAGTAACTAGTCATCACCCAGCATCATGCTGGTTGATGACTAGTTAGTTACTCGAAACAAAAGGAGAGACTGGGCCCTCCAGCCCTCCTCCTGTTCGGGTACATAGACATCAGGCAGCCCACACTGCACGTTTATGCCTGCTGCCTGCAGGTATCAGCACTTTGGTTTAGAAAAAAGAAAAGTTGATGCTTTTTCTTTTTTCTAAACCGAAGTGCTGACACCTGCAGGCAGCTCGTATAACCGTGCAGCCTCTACAGGGCTGCCTGAGATGTTGGCTGGCTGCTGCTAGTCGGAGGTGGTCCCCGGCTCGGGAGCCATTTCTGGAGACTGCCAGGGCCCGGCCCCGGTTGGCACTGGGCCACTTAAGGCCCTGGACTCATACCTGTCTGTTTATTCATGAGACTCCCGGTTTTCACGCTCTTCTCCAGATCTCAGGGGAAGAGGCTGAGTCTCTGGTATTTCCGCCCCTTCCACTAACTCTGCCCAGACCTCGATGTGATTGGCTACAAACAGAGCGATGGTAGCCAATCACATCGAGGTATTGGCAGATGAACGTATATCTCGCCCAGAAGGGGGCGGGGCGTGCAATGATGTCATCCTATGGGTTTTTCTGAAGCAAAAGTCGGCAGGTATGGTCTTCGCAAGTCACTTTTTTGCCAGACCTTTACAATGGCTTGTGGGGAGTGGATGTGGGGGCTATTAAAGAGTCCAGATATGATTTATGCCAGGAGCTTCATTAAAGAGAGGTCATGGCATTAGACTGCAGTTGCTTCAGAAAGTCCCACAGAAATGCAGTCTATAAACTTTCTTTGACACACTTTTGTAAACCTTGGGAAAACAAATATGAATACATGAATAAGGATTGTGAGCTGGATTCATGAAAGCAAAACGCTTCCCCACCCCAGGGCAATCGCCCGATGCGAAGTAAAAGGTTACTGTGCAAGGTGGCATTACATGAAATGCCACGCAGCTATCACGCGGGGTCTTCCTCAAGCTGGTAAAATACAAAGGCTTCACGAGCGTTTACTGTAGAGTGTTTAGCTGGTAGTCTCGAAAAGGGAGAATTCATATCAGCAAACAGAATCTTTCTCAGCAGCCGCAGGGAAGATGCCTGCCTCACTGTACGTGGGCGGGGGTGGCGGTGGAGTAGCCCTTCTGTACACATTCTTCCTTACGATGCAGTCTTTCCTGTCAGATGTGGCGGGGTGCGATGTCAATGTCTGGGTGTCGGATTGTATTGTTCCCCCTCTTTACATTATAAGTGGAGCCCCCTGCTGGCAACATATCACTGTGCCCTCTAGCACATGGAATGGCTACCCGAGCCACACAGCCGTCCCCGTGTCTTGAGGAGCAGCAATGGACCCCATTTGACTTCAGTGGTGAAGTTTGAATGAGAACTGTGTTGCCAGAGGAGCCCTTTGCAATATTTCCTTCAATTTCCCGCAGCTGCGCACCCCTATTAGGGGAAGGGATGGTGTTCCCAGGTACTGTGGTACTTCGAGGAATCCACACTGTAGCTTTTAACGTTCCTGATTTACGCCTCCTCTTCCCCCTCCTCCAAGATCCTCCGGAAGACTTTCAGCATCATTCTGAAACGGAAGTGAGGAAACCGTATCACACCAAGTGAGGAGTTCTGGGGGGTTCGTTTTGGGCCTCTGTGGGAAGGGCGTGAGGCCTGTTGGAGACACCGAGGTGGACTCCTGGGAGAAAGGATCAGGGATTCTAGCCCATGCCCCGCTTGCCTGGCAAAACGCTGTGTGTTTCCCGATGGGAACTGCCCTGACACGCTAGCGTCCCATCAGGCCGACGGAGCACAACACCGAGCATGTTAGCGTGAGGTGTGAGAGGACTCTCAGCCTGTTGGCCTGCATGCTAAGGAAGGGGAAACGAGCGCCTGGGGGTTTCATATCTTAGGCAGCCCTTTCTCGGAATCAAAAGGTCCTGCCTCCCTGACCCGTAACACTTACAGTATGGTAAAGACTGATCGCTCCAGACGGCCTCCTCCCCTCATCTGCCAATTCCCAGACCCTTGCTGCACACAGTTAAAAAGAAAGGGGAAAGGCAGAGGGAGAGAGGAAGGGAAATAGAGAGAGCGAGTGTGAGAGAGGACAGAGTTTGATAGAGGCAAAAGGAGAAAGTAAAATAGGAGCTCTCTTCAGGGAACAGTGAGATGTGTGTGGGGAGAAGAACAGACTTGTTGTCCCGTTAGCCCTTTTTTTCTATGCCTTGTTATGACTGATATGATATGGCATTTATAACGCGCCTATACACAAGTGGTTCAAGGCGCTACGAGGCAAGGGAGGGGGAACGGAGGGAAGACAGAGACAATGATCTTACTAGAACAGGTGACAGTGAGATTGTGTAAGCGCAGGGGAGGGAGGGGAGGGTACTGTGGGGGGAGGGGTTGGGGGCAGTGCAATACATAGGATCAACAGTAAAAATAAATAAAACAGTAGGTAAAATGGTGACCAGCCAGTGGCAAGTGCAGGGGTAAGTGCAGACATCAAGTTTCAAGAGCTGGTGGGGTCTGTAGGGATACAGAAAACAGCCCCCAAGTGCAGGGGTTGCCCGGGAGGCAGTGCAGGAGGGCAGCTGGTGGGGGAGGGAACCTGGGTTCGAGATCAGAGGGTAGTCAGGCGACCAGTCCATTTTCAGTCAGGAGGTGAGCAGGGGAGAGGAGGAGAGAAAGCAGAATCAAAGAGGAAGGTCTTGAGGTGCTTCCGGAACCGGAGATGGTTCTCCTCAAGTTTCAGGGAGACAAGGAGGTTGTTCCAATGGGAGGTCCCAGCCGAAGAAAGAGATCTACCACCAACTCATTGCTTGGAGAGGCAACTGACCCTGAGGGAGTTGTACGCAGATGAGCGAAGAGCTTGAGAAGGAAGATATTTAGGAAGGGAGAGTTGGAGGTAATGAGGTCCCAGAAGGCCTTGTGGACAATGTACAGAGATTTCAGTCCTGGAGAGATACGATGTCTGGGCTTGAGGCCAAGCACAAGTCTCGCAGTCCTGTTCTGGATGAGTTGCAGAGACCGGAGAGTAGAAGCAGGCAGATTTAGAAAAAGGCTGTTGGGGTAGTCCAGCCTAGAGAGAAGCAGAGCTCTGGAGACAGTGAGCTTCTGGGGGAAGGAGAAGAAAGGAAGAATACCTCTGAGGAGGTGCAGCTGGTAGTGTGACTTCTTAGAAATGTCAGAGATGTGAGGAGAGAAGGAGAGAGTGGAGTCAAAGATGACACTGAGGTTTTTAGCCTCACAGGTGGGAGAAGGAAGAGGGCCAAGAGAGGCCGGACAGAGAGCAACAGGAAAGGATGGAGCAGGGTTGCTGATGAGGAGAATCTCGGTTTTACTGGTATTAAGGCAGAGATCATTGGTGGCACACCACTCCTGGATAGTGGACAGACAGTAAGAGATGTGAGAAGGAGAGGAGGTGGCGCAAGGGAGCCTGAAAATGTGCTGTGTGTCATCCGAAGAGCAGTGAAAGTTGAGGCAGAGAGGGGCATTGGGGTGGGTAAGAAGTGCCAGGTATTGGTTGGACAGCCAGGGAGAGAGGTTAGACCCCTGGGGAACAACATAGGTAGAGATAGAGGAGAGGAAAGACCCAAGTTGGACCTGGGAGGGTCGATCTGAGAGGAAAGAGGTCAGTCAGGCCAGAGCCTGATCAGTGATACCCAGGTCATCACGGAGACGGTTGAGCAGGATGGCATGGTTGACCATGTCAAAGGCAGAAGAGAGATCAAGTGAGATGAGGACACAGGGGATATTGGAGAGCAGGTCTCCACGGATGTTCAGGAGAGCAGTTTCCGTGCTTCAGGCAGCTCTGAAGCCAGACTGATGGTCATGAAGACTACCAACAGATTCAGTTGGAAGATTAAGCTGGGAGATGGCCAGCTTTTCCAGGAGTTTGCCCGGAAAGACGTGATGGCGATTGGGCTGTTAGCAGTTATGCCTTTCACTCTTTGCCATGCCTTGCTATGCCATGTTATGCTTTACTATATGCGGCTTCAAGATGGTTTGCTCTCCTCACCAGCCTGGCCATCGGGGTATCCATTGACTGTTCTCAGCACTGACACGCTCGAAGGTCCCCTTCCAGCACACAATACACATAACAGCTAAGCCACCCACGCATGGCATAAGAACTCTACACCTAAGGCCACTTCATCTTGACCTATGCTTGATGTAATGCTCACCTGGCTCCCACGGAGGCGCTGGTCTGGTCTGGGTTGCTGTGGCCTCTTCAAGCGTGATGCGCAGAATTCGGACCACCGATTGAACAGGACCCCCAAATCTTGCTTGACTGGCCCATAGGAATATCCTTCTGCAGATGAGAAAGGGGATTAACTGTCTGCTGAATAATGTGCTTGCTCCCCCCTTTCCCCTTTCGTTCTCCTCTGACTTCCTCCAAAACCCCCGGTTTAAGCTCACCTTATGGTTTGGAAGGATGAACTCTCCATCCTGCTTCTGGTGCAGGGGCGTGCGTTCGTCCAGTTACTTCACTGGTTTTCAGAATGGGACTGGCAAATCCACTTGACTTTACTGAGCGATACGCCGTAAGTATGAAGATGCAAAAGTTCAAGTGTGAGCCTCCTTTTATGTTGTCTTTTTCTGTCCTTTATTTCAGGTGCAGAACAAAGGCGATGCGTTGAGGGGTTAAATTGCCGGGGTAAAATCAGGTGAGTCAGTGATGAGGGCGACCCCTCTAAATGTCTTTATAATTCCCCAGTAATGTTTTTTGTCCTTTCCCCATAGGGGCCGGGGTGCGGTACCTGCCAGAGATGTGGCGCCGACCCGAGATGTGGAATGGCTCACCAAGAATAGCCGGTAAGTAAAATGGCTGAAAATCCGGCTTTCCTCTTGTGTTTCCTTGCTCACCTTTTGTCTCTTCTTCTCTCCCTTAGGTGCGGTGCAGAGATGTGGCGACCGGCACTGAGAGCCGCGATGGAGCCGGGCCGTGTCTCGGGAACTGGTGAGCGAAGCGCGGCGCTGAAGCGAGCAACGCGGTGCTTTTAAATGGAAGTCTTCCTTCAGGAATGCTGGCGTGAAGATTCCGGATGCAGGTAAGAAGGTTGAAATAGTTCTTGGTTTTCACCTTTCTCTTCTCTTATTCCCTTACAGGGGCTCCAGGTTCGAGGCGGGCGTGGCTGGAGTCCAGGTGCAGGAGCAGACACAGTGAGCGTTCAGCTGCTGGGATGCAGAACAACGCAAAGCACGTGTGGCTTTCCGGGTGTGGCTTAAATAGCCTTGGAAGAAGTTCCAGGTGAGTATTCTTCCACAGCCCCACCCAAGTAACAAAATAGTTCCTTCAGAAAAATATTCCCTCCTAAGCCTTATTTGGCTTGGTTCTTCATGAGCATGGTCTGCATCAGGTGAGTGTGCAGCATGGTCTGCTTCAGGTAAGTGCACCAAACACTTCCCTTTATGAGCCTGGCGCCTATGGCACCAGGACTGATGTCCAACATGAGCCTGACGCCAACGGCGCCAGGACAGAGTCCAAAGAGCCCCTATAAAGGGCCGCTGGGCTTTTACCCGGGGGCGTGATGCCTGCTCCCGGGGGTGCTGGTCCTGGCCTGGTGCTCCGAGGGTAGGCATCATGACACTTGAGACAGAGAATGGCCCTCATTAGGACCCTGGCGTTAAGGGGTTAACGGCGCCGTAAAAGGTGTCGGTGTCTTTAAACCCTTAACACCTGATTTCGAGGTCCCTTTGCGGGACCCGACCTGAACGGCTGGTCTAGACCAGCCGTTAAAGAAGGGGCCCGCAAAGGGACTCTCGAGGTAAGTACGGTACTGCAATTTGTGGTACCGTACTTAGCGCCTTCCCCATTCCCATTATGCCCTATGGGGCAAACATGGAAATGGGGAAGGGCCATGGTGGCATGGGGAATTACCGCCCCGCCAACCTTGGAATGGGGTGGTAATTCCCCATTCCGCCATGGCGGACTCCGGCATTGACCATGGTGCTAATAGCACCATGGTTTTCCGCCGGTGTCCTAATGAGGGCCAACACCTAGAAACAGACCTGCATGCAGACCATACAGGTACTTTCCGTTTTCATGCATCGAAGCTACAACAAAATACTATCTCATATTTTCCCTCTCTGCCCACTTACTTACCCCACTCTCCCTTTCAGAGCCAGCTCTTATGGGCCCGTCTCTATGAAATGTGCTCCCAGCAACCACGCGGTTGCGGCAAGCCTGTCACACTTCCAACACTAATGTATACAAGAGGCTGGACAGAGCATCCTTGCACCACTGTGCAGTCCCGTCTGGAATGAGCAGGTTGCCTTTGAAAAAAAGGTGATCCGGGTATTTCAGCAATGAGTGCACATGAAGAAAAAAAGCACATCAAGCTGCTGGATGGGCCTCATTAATACAATCCTGGAAACCATGTGTATACCTTCATCTTGGAAAGAGGCCCTGTTATCCCTTTTTTGAAAGGTATAACGTTGTTTCATCGCCTGTCATTTTTACGACTGCCTTTTGAACGTATACGAAATTATGAAAAAAGGTAATCAACATTTTTGGGGGGAGTTGGAAAACGGTAGATAAGGTGTTGGGGGGGTTCGTGAATAGTGGAAAAATCGGTGGCAGAAGGGGGATTGGGAGGACAAGTTTGTACATGTTTAAACAGCATTTGTTATAATGTATGACAATTAAAGAACATAGAACCTTTTGCAAAAGGACCCAATATTGGAGACAGACTCATATAGGCTAATTGAATGGTTGGACTCACTGAGCAGGGTGTTCTCCAGCCTGATACTAGGTAGGCTCTCGGTTTGAGGGGGGAAGAAAGCCATACTCAGTGTGGAACAAACAGGCTTTCATGAGAAATGTGCTGAGACCCACAATGTAATGCTAGTTAGGAAATGCACTTACTATTGACACCATCTCCTACATATGTGCCATTCGTGGACTCTTGCAAGCCTTCATCGCTGTTTGCAGGAAATGCCCGTTTACAAAACGACAGAAATATGGACTCTGAACAACTGTTGAGATACATTAAAGGCCTTCACTCAGACAGGGCAGTTAAAATGCGTCTAAATGGGCTTTGACATTTTACAAAGAAAGTAAAGACCAATGTGGGATTAAAACAAGGTTGCAGTTTGGCCCCCACTCTCTTTAACATCGATTTAGCTGACTTTTAGGGGCTTTGCAAGACAAATCTTTATTTCTGCCAAAGCTTGGTTCTTACAATCTACATTATTCTCCCTATGCTGACGTTACTCCGCTATATGATGACGCCAAGATTGGGCTCCAACGATATCTCAGTGTGCTCTCCCGCTATGCAGCGTAACCACTTGGAGAGAAATACGACCAAAACCAAAATTAAGATATTCACACTGGAAAAAAACACCCAACGTAGCAGCAATTTTACATGGCGCTGTCTACTGGACTGCTTGAAGAGGTGACGGTATGGACATTTTCCCAAGAAAATCTCATTGTCCATCGGGAAGGGCTCGCCCGCTGACTCCAGCGCCCGCCTACTTACTGTGTTTACGGTATTCCGTGTTGCTGCAATACCAGACTCTGTGCGAGAGTTGTTTCACTTTCCAAGATGGCAGCCAGGATAGACCAAATGCTTTCTTCCGGTCGGTTCTGGACTTCATTTCCGGTTCCGTTTGGGACGTATCTCTCTTATCTCTCATACCTCTCTTGCTACTGGTAGCCTTTTCTTTGCCACAGTGTCTCTTCCAGCTGCCCACCGAGTTACCTTGCTTCAGTTCCCTTTCTGCTGCTTTGCTTGGTCCTTGGTGCCTTCTGAATCCCTCCTCCTCCCAGCACTGCTCTTGCTGTTCATCGGATCCTGTTTCCCTGAGTCTTGACTTCTTCGCTTACCTACTGTATCCTGCCTACGACTTCACCAGACTAATCCTGCCCTGCTACACGGTTTTCTTCTCTTCAGGGATTTTCCCTGGATTTGGTCCCTGTCGCTGTTATACCAGACATCGTGGCTTCCTCAGACAGTCGGCCAAGTTTGGCCAAAACCAAGCGCCAGTCAACTAGGGTCAGTCTCGCAATTGACAGAAAATCAGATAATAAGCTCATGTCCAAGAGTCCTGAAGAAGCTGCAGCATTAGGAGATTGCTTGTTTGGCATTGAACGTAAAATAGGGGGAATACTCCCTCATACCGTTGTTGACGTGATATAAGCAAATATTCATTCCAACTATCATTATGTACGGCTTAGATGTGCTGACCACGAACATCAACAGGGTATTAAACAAGAGGATTGCAGTGGTAAGCACAAGACTGAAAATCAGAAGAGGGGTCTTCTATATAAGTATTACGCAAGCTGCTAGAGGGGATATTAATTACTTACTAAAAATGGCCATACTCAGATTGGCACAGTTGGGCAATTATATGGGAAGAATATCAGAAGTTCTTTGAGACCATTGATTTCGGGGACAATGATGAATATGTATCAGAGTTGAATAAAAAGAAGCTAAAAAGAAAAGCTATTCAATGGGATTGGCTAAACAACTGGGTATGAATAGGCTGTGTGTTGAATCAAGGAAATTCCCTTCTTCTGCCCAAGGAGGACCCCCCCCCCCCCCCGTGAGGCTAGAGAGGCGAGCCCACTCTGCAATACTCTCCATAGGGGTCGAGGCCAGTGGGACATCATCTGGAGAGACTCCCCCTTTGGGAACAAGGGCTCCCGTTCCTGGGAAGAGCTCTGTGAGCCATTTTCTATGGTGGCATATATGGGACTATTGGATATGCAGAACACTATTGAAGCCAGAGATTGGGCAAGAGCTAAAACTGAAATAGAAATCTGCAAACAAGAAAGAAGAGCTGTCTCTTTAAGGAGAGACCTCCGTGTAACTGAGACAAATAGAATCATGAAGAAGAAGGACCAGCATTCACAGAGACGTAGTGAAGTCTAGAGAGTGAGCGGAGAGCATGAGCAGGGGACGCCCCATATCAATGTGACACCTGCAAGCGGTGGAGCCGAGGACAGCCACAGAGCCTGAAACTTTCAGAAGTGGCCGGAATGTGAGAGCAAGATGCTGGAGGCCCAGCGTCTACATGCAACGTGGAGAGAGGGAGATGGGAATCCGACGACCGGTGGTGGTGTGGCCACAAAGACTTTGTGGTGGGCAGTGTGCCTGTCCAATGATGCCAAAACTACTACTCCGAGGTGGCAGCGAGATGCCCGCTTACCAGCAGCCGTACCTCGTCCTAGGGAGAGAGAGGACCGAGAGCAGGACACTGATGGGGTTGACAGGATGGAGAAAAGGACGGAACCCGAGCAATCGCAGCCTCCAGTGATGTTCCCCTGGAGAATCAGAGGTAACGGGGAGAACGGAAGAACCTGAAGGCTGTTTAGGGAATCGTTATAAAGCAAGAGAAACTCTTTCCAGTGAAATTGAAGAGGCATTTGAAGTCAATGAAGTGAAACTGTATTAATGTGAGCAAGAGGTTCACAAATAAACCTGAAAGCGAGAACACTATGACAGGGGTACAAATATCGAGGGAAAAAGGGAAAATGCCCCATAATCCAAAAAGTAAAGCATGGAGAATATCAGAGAGAGGCTTACATGAACACGAAGAGAAGTTAAGGGAACCACTTTAGGGAAAGGATACTCGAGTCAACAGTCTGGGGATAGGGCGAACCCTAGGAATCCAGATAGTATATCCCAGCTAAAAAGCTATATGTTAGGGAGCTCAAAAGGGTATAGCAACCTGAGCCTGAGAAGAAGCAAGAGGCCAACAGCAGGGCACTGGCAAAGTATCTCTAAAGTGACAGGAAGACCCAAAGACATTGTGAAAGAGTGCCACGAACTGATACAGAGTGCAACAAGAGACCGTCTGAAAGTAGCCAACTAACAAGGACTCCTGAAGAGAAGGAGAGACATTTCCATAACATAACCAGGAGGAGGGGGCTTCCTCCGACCTTATTTAAGTTGGTTAGAATAGTGGTAGGGTCAGCGAGGACCAGTTGTGGATGATGGACTGATTCATTTGAGACTTTCTAATGACTGACCAGCACCTCATTTATATAGGCTGGGTATACCAATATAGCAACAGTGAAAGATAGGCCTTCTTCTTATAATTAATATTTAGTAAATAACTAGTGGCAAAGCCATCACAGTGTCCGTGTCCTTTTTCTGAACTACCACAGTTGTCATTAAACAAATATAAAAAGGTCCGGCCTTGGTTGTGACGGAACACAACAATATATTCTACATTTCCCCAATAATAAATATAGAAATAGATTTTTTAAATTTTATCTAAATACGTTAGAAACTATGGAAATGGCTGGCCTGTTTTTGGGCATTCCTAAAGGGAAAAGGAGTCTAAAGATTATGGAGAACTGAAAATGAGAAGGAAACTATAAAAAATTGCATTCTGTATTTCCCAGGAAAATGTGCCCAACAGGATTATGTTTTTATAAAATATGTACATAACCGTGAAACGCTGCGTTCCGATCACTTTTTGGACTTGATGCCAGAATGGCACACAGTTCAGTTTAAATGACACAAATAAATAAATAATAGTTTTCAAAACACACAACCTCGGTACTTGTTTTCATTTGCGTTGAGGAATTTACAGCTTTTCTATTCCAATGTATTTGACTTTCTTAAGTTTAGCCAAGGCATGATGGGTGCTAATTGTATATTAAGATGATCCAACCAGATGATTTCAGATTGCATCTAAGTGCTATACTGTAATCCGAGCCTCCCCATACGCCTCATAAACAGCAGAGCAGAGGCGTTCAGCACATCAGCCGGCTCTTCTAAATGCCTTGTTTAACCTTAGACTAAGGATTGTGTATACTGGTGTCCACAGGTTGGTTACAGAGGACCACCTTTGCACCGCCCCAATTCTCCCCTGAGATTGGAGACTAACTCCCTGTCTCTCAGTGCGTCTGGGAAGAGCATTGCACTAGGCGCACATTGGCTGAGGGGGTGGGGGGAGGGCACTTACATGTAATTGACATTTTATGGGGAGGGGATTTCTAAAAGGTAGTCGATACTGTATGCAAATCACTTTTCAGCCTAGCATGTAATGTCTTCCTGTTTGTGCAATTTGCACCCACCTTAAAGCGCCAAGGCTACATATCTATGGTTGAATACAGCAGAGAGAATAGAGCTCCTGCATTTCCTTCGCGACAGCAGAACGAGACCTGACATCGCTGAGCAGGACCACTTTTAGAAGGTTAAAAACGTTCTTCTGGTCATTCATTGGCAATAGCTTCTGGTTGAGGTTGTTAAATCCAGAATCATTTTCCAGCCGTGCCCTTCTTTTATGTGTAACTTTCTCCATTGTAAATGTATTCAGTCCCTTCCTTACTGTCAGCTGTAAAATAATATGGCATTTTATGTAGAGGTTTATGCAGGGTTCCTCCAGCTTCTAAGCGCTATAAAAACCTGTGCCTTTCCCTGGGATAAATGGTACTAATTTTATCGACATCAGAAGAATGAACGGCTGAGCCCGCTCTGTCGGGATTCGAACCTCTGACTGCAGTTTGCCCACAGATGTCCGAAGCCATCGCTTAACTCACAGAACTACGTTACAGCTAACGTATTCATCGCTGTCGCAAAGCCACCTATGAAGGATGAGGGAAGGAGTGGTTTAACTACATGCATAGGAACGGGGCGCATGACTTGAGTGTGTTACAGAGGTTTTGCACTTTAGCCTGGCCAATACTTATGTTAGTAGATAATCTAATCTAATCAAGCAATATAATAAAAGGCCAGATGTTTGTCTGATGCAGTAGCTTCAACTGTTGTCACCGCTAGAGGGAGTTATTGCCTTAGGATACATAGAGACAGTGCCAATTCGCATAGCGTCACCCGTTGTCGCCGCTAGAGGGAGCTGTTGCCTTAGGATATATAGAGACAGTACCAATTCGCATAGCGTCACCCGTTGTCGCAGCTAGAGGGAGCTGTTGCCTTAAAATATATAGACACAGTGCCAATTGGCAAAGCTGCACCTGTTGTCACCGCTAGAGGGAGCTGTTGCCTTAGGATATATAGAGACAGTACCAATTCGCATAGCGTCACCCGTTGTCGCCGCTAGAGGGAGCTGTTGCCTTAGGATATATAGAGACAGTACCAATTCGCATAGCGTCACCCGTTGTCGCCGCTAGAGGGAGCTGTTGCCTTAGGATATATAGACACAGTGCCAATTGGCAAAGCTGCACCTGTTGTCACCGCTAGAGGGAGCTGTTGCCTTAGGATATATAGAGACGGTACCAATTCGCATAGCGTCACCCGTTATCACCGCTAGAGGGAGCTGTTGGCTTAGGACACTGTGTCAATGTAAAGCTGCAGTTTGGCCCGTGTGTTTACATGGCACACACTAGCATTTTATAATATTCAAAGTAAGTGCTTCAGCGCTACTGTTTTCATCTATCAGTGGATCCTGGGTAAATAAAGCGCCCCTTTGATCGTCAGTAACACATTGCAGGATTGCTTTCCCTATCTTGCGGAGTGGCTCACACACACAACATTAAACAATAACAGGCAATCTGATCACCCCAGCCTTTGGAGGAGGTAAATGTGAAACATTTGTATAATGCATCCGAGCCGCACCCGGGTCCATGCATCCATCAAGGGGGGGGGGTGAAGGGTAGGGGGGGTGAGCATCAGTCTGGGATGGCCAGGAAGATAAGTCAGTATCAGCCCCCCCTGCACATCAATCAGATCTGGATCCCACCTGAAGGCTAATCCCAGAAGTCATCCATGCTGGGAAGATGAGTGAAGGGCTCGCTCCTAATATCAGCATCAGCCCATTCCTAATGCACGCAGGTTTGTTTTGGTAAGTGGGCAGGCCGGTTCTCCGAGGCGCCGCATATTGTCTGCGCCACTTGGGGCGCTCTACGCCATGATGAAGCTCATGGGCTCCGGCGTGATATGCAGCGCAGGGGCCAGGGCCCCACCAAGAAGCCACACGACACAATAGCTTGGATAGACCATAAGGTAGCATTTTATTAACTCAAAATGCAACAGACGAAAAGCAATACAAATTCCCTTTCTGCCGGTGAGTCATCGAGGTCCCAAACCTACATCAGTTCATAAACTTGAAGCGTGGAGGGGGCGCGTAGCCCCAATCTCGAGTCACCACGTCCTCCGGGAAGCGATACCAGGAGGCCAAAAACCCTTGACCTGGCCAGAGCCCTCCGGTGAGCGCAGGGATGACAGCTTCAGCGGCTGACCCCGGAACTACTCCTAGGGGAAAATATCTGTACAATCCTTTTCATGCGGTCCAAACTGTCTACCTGCCTCCCGCAGTCATACGAGATGGATGTGGGGGAGTTTCGCGTTCCTTCCCAGGTGAGGCAATGCAACATATGTCCTCCGAGCGAGGGTCGATGGCAGCAACACGACAGAAGGGTACGCGGTGCGCATTGTCTTCCCCAACCAGCCTCTTTATTGCTGATGTTCATTGCTACCGCACGCCCTCCCGAAGAAGCCAACCAAACCTAATCCTCCCTTCGCCTCCCACCCCTCCCAGCACCGTCTGTACCTGGATGTGACATCACACAGTGGCGCTGGAAGGAGCGGCAAAAAACGCTCGCCAGCTAACGGGGAAAGGCCTGCGAGGACTTCAGATGTAAAATATACACCCAAGGCTTTAAGTGACCCGGGACTAGGTCGGGGCTAAGTACCAGCAGTCTCTGAGATGCTCTCCCGAGCCAGGTTCGCCCCGACTAGCCCCAGCCACGCCGACATCTCAGGCGGCCATTTAGCCGAGCTCTGGACGGTTGCGCGGCTACCTGCAGGTGTCAGGATTTTTAATCCCACATGCTGACACCTGAAGTCAGCCGTTTAACTGAGTAGCTCTTCGGTTAAACCTGCTGCGTGATGTCTCTTCATTCCAAAACAGGAGAAGGGCTGGGTTGGACTGCCTCTCCTTTTGTTTCATAGTAAAGAGCTAACCTGCAGCAGGAAGCCCATTAACCGTGCCTGGTCAAAGGGCTTCCACATCTTGTTAGCATTTTACTCAGAAACAAAAGTAGAGGCTGGCCAACCCATTTTCGGAGTAAAGAGACATCACACAGCAGGCAGCCCATTGCATTCAAGGAACCTGTGGTTAAAGGGTTGCCTGGGAGTGTCAGTGACACCCGCAGGCAATTTTTTATCCACGGCTCCTTGAATGCAAGGACAGGGGGGGCTCTTTTTGGGGGGGTGGCCTTAGAACTTGTACTTAGACCATGCCCCCAAACAAGAGCCCCCCTCAATTTACCACCCAACTTAAAGCACTGAGTACACCCTCGTTATACACTGTGATCCCTGGTGTAGCCAATGGTGCACACTCTCTCCGACCTTTCAACCATGCAGCTCAGCACCCCAAATACACACGTACGTACATGTATGAATGCCAGGGGATCCCCCGCCTTTTCTGCCAGCCTGAACTACCAGCACTTGAAGGAGAGTGATCAGCCAAAGTTTGACCCGAGATGGCATTCCAAGTGTTCATTCGCCTAAAAGAATTGCAGGAATGTGACCCCCAGCCTGCCAAACCCCAATCAAAAACTAGGATCCGATCACCTAGGAGAAGAGGGGCGCAGTTCAAGTCTCTGGAATACAGGAGGTGGGTTCCTGGGCCGAGCGTTCAGTTCTGAAGCTCCACTTGGCCACCACCAGATTCAGCCCCTTCTCACCCACCCCCCACGCACCCCCACGCTACACATACAAACGGGTATTCAGCATCACAGCGTCAGACCCCTGTTCCCAAAGCATATCACCAGCAGATGCCAGAGGATAATATTCCACCAACTGCCAAGAACCAGGCGGCCGTGACTGTTCCACGCCACGTTCGTAGTCATCCAACTTCTAAATAGTGGACTCTGGCCACAATCCCACTATTCGACAAGGGCGAAACCTACAGAATAGAAACTTGCATGTGCGCACACAACAGACATACCTACCTCAGTCAACAAGTAGGCATGGAGGGACCACATGCCTCCTTGCATGGGTACATGTACCTCGTGGGTCTTGGCTCAAGGTTGGTCCATTTCCAGACTTCCCAGTCTTCGGTCTTGGGTTGGGCATGGAATGCTAAGGTGCCTTGCAGTGGGTTCAATTCTTTAGGCCTAGTACATCTTTTTTTAAATCCTGGCCGCTGTTATTCTCTCGGAAGATAGCTCAGGGGCAACGTGCTCGCCTTGGAAGCAAGAAGGAGCGGAGCAACACAGGTTCGATCCCCGGGTCTGCGCTTAGAAACCTCTGGGTATTTATAACGCGCTTAATACCCAGTGGGTATGAAGCGCGTTATAAATACCCAATAATAATCTCCAGCGGGTATCTAATAAGCAACCAAAATCAGGCTATAAGAGCAAGGATTGCCCAGAAGGGCCACGTAGAGTTACAAAGTGGTAGTGCCAAAGGCCATTTGTGCCCTCTCAACGACCCCCCTGGTGGAGGTGAAAATAAAACTGTGGCCCGTGGGGCCTTAAGAACCTCCTCATCTGAGTGAAGCCCAAGGGGTCCCGGTGCTTGCAGCAAGCCCACTCTCATTAAAGTGAGCATGGTCCACTGGCTCCGGGTCCATGACGGGCAACCAATATTCGAGCCGTGGGTAAGGACTAGCAGCGGCGTGAATTTAGACAAGTAGAGAAGGGAAGACGCGGCGTGAGCGGCGTAAAGACCTGGCAGGATCTGGGGGGATTTGAGGGAAGCACAAGGCCTGAAATAAAGAGCCATGTTTTAAAGGGAGTGGTGAGATGTGGTGTAGAGGTCAGGTTTTCAGAGCGCCGATGCTCCACAAATCTCCGTAATTTACCTGTGACGCGGACACTGGGAACATTGGCTGCACTTCAGGTATTCATGCAAAACGGCACTGGATTCCACCCAGAAGGGGAAGGAACTATAATGTTTCTCTATATTTCCGTAAATATCCCCGTAACACCCAACCCCTAACCTCTAACATAAATATTCCCTAACACCCCACCTTCCCTACCTCCTCCCTTCCCCTTTACCCTTACCTCCTACTCCTCCTCTTCCTTACCCTCTCCATCCCTCCGATCCCCTTCCTCCCTTCTCCCGCTTGATTCTTGTCTCACCTTCTCCGCTCTCCTTCCCACACATTCCTGCTCTTTCCCCCGTCCTTACCTCCTCTAACACCTACCATTCCCTTGCTCACCTCCCCCCTCCCACACCCTCCTCACCTCTACAATACTGTAAGTTGTTCTTTATGCTGTTTTCAGGTTGTGGTTCAATTGTCATCTTATGCTTGCTGTATGTTTACTCGTTCTTATGTAAAGCACTTTGGAGTAAAGGGCTATATAAATTCAATAAAATACAAAATACAAATAAAAACCCCAGGGCCCCTGAAGAACAACTTGACAGCTCAGCACTTGCCCACGTATGTACCAAGTTAACAGGGTTCTATGAAGGGCTGCCGCATTTTTTTGGCCGAATGGCAACTTTGCCTAATGTTTTTTGACAAATTACCTTTTCCCCCCCACAATTAAAGGGGGGGAGACCCCTCGCACCTCTGATTCCATCCCCCACTCCAATATAAAACCTTACCCCCAATGTACTATCTACCGGGTTGTGGTAAAAAAAAAACAGCAAAAAAAAAAAAGGCAAAAAACGTATACGGCTAAATTGACATTTGGCAAAAATGAGGTATTTCACTAACGTATCAAGTACAGGTGGGCGAGCCTGGCGAGGATGGGGCCGGCCCTGGGTCCAACTGGGGCTCCAGCCCGACCCTCCTTTCCTTTCGGGCAGGTGCACCGCATGCCACGGGCCTATCACGGGCCCCACCGGGCTGCCCAACTGAAAAACAGAGCATTTCTTTCCATTTTGCCTGCGCCACGTAGGCAAAATGGAAAGAAGGGCCCATATATGAAAAATAAATAAACACGGCCCTGATGGTGGCTCGCCAGGGCCGCATTTCCTTTTTTTCCTTTTTCTGGGGGAGCCAGGGATTTCATGGGCCCGGCCCGTAGTGGGCTCCTAGAGCCAGGCCCGGCCCTCAGGCTCTGCCCTGGCTCCCTAGCTCTACTATCAAGTTAAGTCTTCTAGTACACACCGTCCAAATGATCCTTTAGCTTTTGGAAAAAAGACACTTTCTAAATAACATTTCGATTGACCTCTCGAAAAGGCTAAGGTGAAGACGCTATAGAACTTAAGTCATGATAAAATACATTCTAAATGAAGATACAAAACCATTACGGGAAAGATCGGACACACCTCAGCAGCGGGGGGGGGGGGGGGGGGACAGCACACATGTGATGCATAACACTAAAAACGAGTTCTGCTGCAATCCTACAGTCTTAGTTTTGGACCAAGGAGGGAAGTACCGTGTACAGTGCCAGACATTTATCCTTACACCCCCAGCCCCATATCGCCCTTCCTGTCTGGCCATAGGGTATGTCACAGAGGCTTATATGAGCGCAGCCAGGGCCGGCTAAAGGGTTAACCGAAACCTTAAACTGGTCAGCAAAACTGAGACTATCTAGGGGAGTGAGAGAGAAAAGCGGAGAGAGAGATAAAGAAAAAAAAGAGAGTGTGTGTGTGTCTGTGTGTGTCTGTGTGTGTGTGTCCGCGTGCGCGCGCGCTTCTGTGAGAGAATGAGCCTCAGTGAGCATGTGTGGGGCGAGGTCTGGGGACCGGGCAGATTGAGTGCATATTTTGTGAGTGTGCATATTTTGTGCATCTTTGTGTGCAGAGGAGAGATTAAGCCTGCCTCTGCCCCACACTTGGCAGGGTATGCAGCGGGCATGTCTGAGTGCAGACGTCCTCCGCTCATCCGGAAGCTCCTGAACGGAAGGCTGCATGTCCCACTTCATTAAGCCGGAGGAGCCCTTGACTGGTAATGCCAGCCTTCATCGGGCAGGTCCTGCAGCGCCTCACGAGAATTGAAAGGACATGGCTGAAGAACAGCTCATTCCAGCAGGACAAGGAACGGGGACGTATCATTGTGAGCGATGCCAGCAACACCGCAGTGCTGAAGCCTCACTCAAACTCACGCAGGGTTCTCCAACTCCATGCCCCCAGGGCGGATCTTTTCTGGACATCGCTCATTAATATTCACAGGATAAATTAGCATGATTCTAAATATATGCACATTTTTGCTCATGTATATTAATGAGGGGTGTCATGAAAACCCGTCTGGTTTCTGGTCCTCGAGTACCAGAGTTGGACAACCCTGAACCATAACCTAAGACTTCCACTCAATGTTTAGCTGAAGTGTCCAAACCATAACTGAACACTTCCATTCAAAGTATTGCTGTGGCATCCAAACTGTAACTTAATACTCCCACTGAATGTACAGTCGGGGCAGCCAAACTGTGACCTAAAACTCCCAGTCAATATATATCTGGAACATCCAATCGGTACCCTTTGCTCTCACTGGATGTAGAGCTGGAATATCCAAACTGTAACCGAAGACTCCCATTCATTCAAAAGCTGTAGCATCCAAACGTGAACCAAAGACTCCCACTCAGTGCATAGTCCAAGCTTCCAAACCATAACTAAAGACTCCCAGTCAATGCATTGCCACGGTCATAGAAACTGTAACCAAAGACTCCTGCTCAGTGCTTAGTTCGAGCTTCCAAACCATAACTAAAGACTCCCACTCAATGCATTGCAACGGTCATAGAAACTGTAACCAAAGACTCCCGCTCAGTGCATAGTCCAAGCTTCCAAACCATAACTAAAGACTCCCAGTCAATGCATTGCCACGGTCATAGAAACTGTAACCAAAGACTCCCGCTCAGTGCATAGTCCGAGCATCCAAACCATAACTAAAGACTCCCATTCGATGCATTGCCACGGTCATAGAAACTGTAACCAAAGATTCCCGCTCAGTGCATAGTCCAAGCTTCCAAACCATAACTAAAGACTCCCACTCAATGCATTGCCACGGTCATAGAAACTGTAACCAAAGACTCCCGCTCAGTGCATAGTGCGAGCATCCAAACCATAACTAAAGACTCCCATTCGATGCATTGCCACGGTCATAGAAACTGTAACCAAAGATTCCCGCTCAGTGCATAGTCCAAGCTTCCAAACCATAACTAAAGACTCCCACTCAATGCATTGCCATGGTCATAGAAACCTTAACCAAAGACTCCCGCTCAGTGCATAGTTCCAGCATCCAAACCATAACTAAAGACTCCCAGTCAATGCATTGCCACGGTCATAGAAACTGTAACCAAAGACTCCCGCTCAGTGCATAGTTCGAGCTTCCAAACCATAACTAAAGACTCCCACTCAATGCATTGTAACGGTCATAGAAACTGTAACCAAAGACTCCCGCTCAGTGCATAGTTCGAGCATCCAAACCATAACTAAAGACTCCCAGTCAATGCATTGCCACGGTCATAGAAACTGTAACCACAGACTCCCGCTCGGTGCATAGTTCGAGCTTCCAAACCATAACTAAGACTCCCACTCAATGCATTGCAACGGTCATAGAAACGGTAACCAAAGACTCCCGCTCAGTGCATAGTCCGAGCATCCAAACCATAACTAAAGACTCCCACTCAATGCATTGCCACGGTTATAGAAACTGTAACCAAAGACTGCCGCTCAGTGCATAGTCCGAGCATCCAAACCATAACTAAAGGCTCCCACTCAATGCATTGCCACGGTCATAGAAACTGTAACCAAAGACTCCCGCTCAGTGCATAGTCCAAGCATCCACACAGCATCCACACAGTTACTGAAAACTTTGACTCATTGGAAATCCTGAGGAACTAAACCATTGCTGGTCAACAACTCAGTGTTTATATGAGAGGAACTAAAAAGTCACCAAAAATATCAGTTCAATGTATATCTGGGAACTACAAAGTATCCAAATCCTCAGGAATTCCAGCCACCTACTCTTCTACCAGGAACATGTAAAGAATCCCCCCGGGAAATAACTACAGTGGCAAATAACCGAGCACACCAACTCATTGTCCATTTAGAGAAACTATGTCATGTCACAACACCACCACATGGACAAATAGGGAGAAGATCCAACCCGTTACTGTAATGCACTCTTTTTTAAGAGACGAGCCGCCATCACTGGCACACCAACTCAATGTAATGCCAGCGACTATACATCCTCACCAACCCAAGAGCCCCATCCGTGCCCATCGTGGAACCAGGTGGGTTTCTTGACTCTTCTCATTTTTAGTTTTGTCTAGTCGGTGGGGCTTCAGCACTTAATCGCAGGTCAACAAAATAAATGGCTTTGCCAATGCTTGTTTCAGCATACCTTGGGCTGGGGCCCTAGTGTTTCCACAGCCAAAACATTGAGTTCAGTGATACGGTAATGATCCATGCCATACTATTAAAAAAAACAGAACCCAGGGCTGTCTGAAGCCACGGTCGCAGGACACTGTGTAACATGCACACCCTAGCCTTTGGATTCAGAGGTAACAGGGCTGCCTACACCCCCTCAACTGCTGTAGTGTAAAAGGACAGCTTTCTAAGGGAGTCGCAGCAGGCTCGTGTCAAGGTGCTGGAACCACCAGCACTGCAGAGCCGCCTTTTTACCCCCTTCTCGTTCTCTCTATTTCTCTTTTCCGTTCCTAAGCCGCCTTGCGCTTCTCCTCGACCCCGTTCCTTTTCTCTCCTTGCACCCAAGCGTTGGGATGCTCTTCCTCCATCTACCCGCGCTTCTTCTACTTACCCTACGTTTCCTTCCCAATTAAAAACCCACCTTCTTTCTCTTTCATACACTTAGCTTCTGTTTTTGATTTGACCATCGTTGTCATTTGTATTGTACTGCTGCAAAAGCTCTTTGGCGAAAGCGCTTAATAAAGCAAAGACAGAGAGAGAGAGAGAGGAGAAGAGAGAGAGAGAGAGAGGAGAAGAGAGAGAGAGAGAGAGAGAGAGAGAGAAAAGCAGGGGGCAGCAGCTTCAAAGTACTCGCTCCCAGGCATTGGAGTGCCCTACCCACCAATATCGAGAATGAAACATCCTATCTACAATTTAAAAAACAGCTTACAACTTGGTTATTCAACCAGTTCTAAGATGAACATAGAACCTTACCATCTCAGACCTAATTCCCTCTTTTTGTATATAATTGTATATACATGTATATCTGTACTTTTGCCAGTATTGCTGTGCTCCACTTTAAGATTGTATTTGCTATTGTCTGTAACTACGCCGTGATACCTCAGGGTCTGGGCGTATAACAAATGTAATAAATAAAGAGAGAGAGAGAGAGAGAGAGAAAGAGAGAGAAAGAGAGAGAGAGAGAGAGAGAGAGAAAGAGAGAGAGAGATCTTTTTCTTTGCTCATAAGATTTAAGAGCCCACATCTGGAGACTAACAGAGCCAATCATGAAAGATGACTGAAAAAGCCCCTTCACGGTAAAGGCCTCAGTGTTCCACCTATTTTCGGACTCTATTGGTCATGAGTGGATTTGAGTGGTTTGGAAACACAGCCCACCAATGACAGGCTGCTCTTGGGGTCCCCCAGAAGGCAAGGCCCCGGTGTGACCTCTGGGATGGGAGATGCAGGCAGCTATTGCCAGAGCTCACTGCCCGGGCAAATAGCTTTCCCATCGGGGACACCAATGCCCAGACAGTGACACGTCACTTCCCAGGGTCATGTTGCTTGATCCCCCTAAAGGAAATACCGAGGTTGGGGTAGGGCACTATCTCAGGGCACCCCGCTGCATCACCATGCTGGGCAGAAATACAATTGGTAATGGGCATACCGATGCCAACAGGCATCTCCATCAGTCTAATGAGCAGTGATTGGATGTCAGAATTAGGGGCATTGCCCATTTAGCTTCCAGAGTCCCAAGGAGAGTGACAGAGACAGGTGAGGGTGGGGGCGCCTCCAGTCACATAAAGAGGGAACTCCATTACACAGGGCAGTTCTTGATATCCCCAACATAGGGAACAGACATTTCCCTACTCAATACTGTGCACCAAACTCCTCACATGACCCAATCGAGAGCCCGGGATCGTTCCACTTTCGGGGTCACACTGACAGCATGGAGAGCCTCAGCAGTGGCGTCACAAGGAGAAGCTTAAATGGTGAAGGTGGGTCCTTAAAAAACCTGTGCAGGGTCTTCAGGGCGACATTCAGCCCAGCAGGTGGTGCTGATTCACTGACTGCATCCAGAGGTCAATACAAAGGCCACTGCACTGTTGAAACAGCACCCATGACTTTATCTACTCGCTTTTGCCTGGATCCCTTAACCCAGCACACTACTTCATTTCAAATGGTGCACATTTCGAGTGTGAGCCCCAGCAGGTGCTTCCAGATTTCTTCCTTTGTCCCCCTGGTTCATTGGCTGAAAGCGTAATGGCGTGTTTTCCCTTGCAGTGGTTCCGTGTTGCGCGCCCCTTAGCCGCGCCCCAGGTTTATAGGTATTCAGGAGACTGGAAGCTACACTTAGGACGTGGGTTTGCTCATTATACCACTGGGGCATCCAACCCGTCTTGGGCGGTCCTATGGATGCAGCTACCAAGTTGTGTGCTACCATTTTGAAAAGCCTTTGAAAAAGATAAAGACATCTTCGGGGGGCTTCCAGCTCTCCCTGTCAAAATTCAGAGAGGTCATGCTTTCTGCGGCCTGCATGGACTGAAGATCTGTTTCCATGAGTTGAAAAAGCCTGGATCGCGATGCCACTCCCCGGCCAATGGGCTGTCTACCTTGTTGTTTCTTTGCCCTTGTGCCTGGAAGACTGATGAGTAGTGCCTTGCCACTGGTGCCCATTTCCACCAAATGAGCAAGCATGGATGGAAGTATCCAGATTACGTAACAGGTCTGTTGGGTGTATCAATGGACGACTTCCTCAAAGCTGGGAACCGTAACCTCATAGCACTGTGCCCATGTAACTGAAGGGTTGAACACAGTGACCGTGCTGTGCTAGACAAACCATGCATTAGGACTCACTAGCCAGAGTCACAGTACGAAGATATTAAACCTGCTGACGACCCTGCACTGAATACCAGGACTGGTAGAATTCCCAGCCAGCAAACCCCTGACCTAAAATGCAAGAGTGATGCAAAAACGACAGCGCACAATGAAATTACAGCAGAACCGACAGCACGCGGATTCCCAGGTCATCTGGGGAAGTCGCACCTTCTCCAGCCTCCGGCAGCTCCTGTTCCTAATCGGAGCATTTTCATGAGTGCAAAGACTGGTCACCTTGATTGGCGGATCAGAAGCATCATTGGATTATGCCAGTGACCCGGTCCCGGTGCACACCAAAGAGCTGTGCACTCCATAAACGTTGAACATTGAGAGCCATCTTGGAGAAAAACCAAAATGTGGATCCAGCCGCCGCAAAGCTGGCTTCGGCCCACAAGGTGTGCTTTCTGATGCTCTGAGCTTTTCACCCTTATTGCACTTTACTTTCTGGCGGCCCCCAAAGAGCCACAAAGGCGTTTTTATCCATTTGCAAAAGCAGCTTTTCTTTCACCATACCGAACGTTTGGAATTGTTCAGTGGACCACAGCACTGCGAGTCAGCACGGACTCTTGCTGTGTGAACTTCGTTCCCTGGAGGGGGCGGAGCCAACTGGTGGACACGTGACCCATCACCTGACCAGAAGTTCTTTTAAAACACGCCCACACTCACCCTTGCGGCGTTAAGCCCGACGGTGTCAAGGGCGCTGACTGTTTTATGGCTGTTTGGTGCTGGGGTGCCATATAACCTAGCTACACTGGGCCCTATACAGTCGAACCGAAACACTACGACCTTCAGTGGAGGTAAGAGCTGTGAAGCTGAACTTTACTATTCAATGAAATATTGCTAAGTAAGCAAACATACGTGTGATCAGGAGACTGCGGAGGTGTTAACAGCCTCTTTGATCCTGGTTACCTTTTAATCGTTCAAATTGCTCAAAATGGTTAAACCTAAACTTCCAAAACCCGCTACAACTTGAGGAGGGGTAACGGTGCCAAGGATGATCAAACACCTACTGTTAAAGACAATAAGATTGTGCATGAGGGGGAGAAGCCCGATAAAGGCACTATACCTGCGTTATTCCAA
This sequence comes from Ambystoma mexicanum, assembly GCF_040938575.1. NCBI lineage: Eukaryota > Metazoa > Chordata > Amphibia > Caudata > Ambystomatidae > Ambystoma > Ambystoma mexicanum. The sequence goes on from NC_090922.1 coordinate 510,395,572, forward strand.
AAAGTCATCCCTAAAAAAAAAAGAATTGGGCTCTGACCTTTTAGGTGATTCCCACGAATCTAATCACAATGGGAGTCAACCATTGGATGTTTCTAACTATGAGGATATTGATAACAACTCGCTGCTGAATCTCTGTCTGTCCATACAAAAATCCATGACCCCTCTCCCAGGAGGTGGAAATCCTGCCATTAATGGTGGCCAGAGAGTTGATGCGCAGGTTTTGCGTGCGACAGATGCATTGGCAGCATCATTCGCTGAGCTTCAAGACCTGATACCAACTGGTGGCACTATCCCTAGCAGAGTTGAAGACCTACAATCACCTCTCCCTGATATCCCATCATCTACCTCGGAAAGGGACAGCCTTTCGGCCTCACCCAATCTGTATATCGACCTGGAAGGGTCAGCCAGGGCTGATGAGATCAGGGGAAACAATAACTCCCATTCCCAAGCAACATCAATTGCTGAACTCCAGACTTCGATGGGCACCATTCAATTTGCCCTAAAAATTCTACTCAAACTTTGTGGCAGAATTCATGTCAATACAGTCCTCCATCTGGGTCTACCTGACCCTCGAATCTTGCAAGACACCCCTCATCTGGAACTTGCGAGTCCTAAAGAAATCTCTACAACTGAGGCTCCTTCTATTAATGAAGAAAGGGCATCTGCTTTAATGTAAGGGGAGGTGGCTCCTATATCCAAGAAGCAACGGAGACTGACGAGACGATTAAAGAACCAAAAGGTTCCTGTGATTATAGCCTCCCCACTCCCAGCAACAGCACCCGTGCCAATAAAATCTAGGAAAGCACGGAAAAGATCCCGCAGATCAAAGAAGCGCCTGAGTGCACAAGCAGGCAAACTAACTAGCTGGTTACTGCCTGATAAACCTAATGAGATCTCGTATGTCAGTAGCAATGATCAGGAGCCAGGATCACCAATCTATTCAGAGGAAGAATCCAATGTATATTCTATTCCACGCAGGAAAGATAAATATCCACAGAAATCTTCATCAGCCGTGAAACAAAACAATAAACCTAACAATACTCTATTGAAAATATGCTACATTAAAAATTTGAATCAAAGGAATGCAAATAAATGGCTGAATAGATCTCAAGTGCTGGCCAAACTTCATCTAATCCCACAACTGCGGGTTATACGGTCTGAAGATTTCTCCTTTGTGCAACCTTTGAAAGTACCCAACCCCAATGTAAGTCCGCTACACTGTGAGGTACATGAAACGATCGAGCTAATTCGTGCTCATAAATCTAGTCTAGCACAGGTGGGATTGGGGGTTGATGTAAACCAGGGGTGCACAACTGATTTTGACAGAGGGCCGAAAGTACCTTACATGAGGGCTATAGTGGGCCGAAAAGTCAATGTGGGCGGGGCTGTAGGCGGGGCGTGGCAGGAGGCTTTTTAAACCCCCAATTTCTACTAAACACATGGAAAAATAATGTTTTTGAGGGGTAACGATTTTTATTTGCATTTCAAACTTACATTTTGTACTACACATTTTCCATTGTTATAATTTATTTCTATTTAGTTATTGTATCTCGCATGTTTAGTTAACTTATATATATTTTATTGACCCTAGATTGGACATGCCGTCATTTTGGACTGCTACAGTTTGCTATTTGGGTTGCCCAAGAGGAGTTTGGCCTTCATTGAGTCAGGTTTCCTCAAAAAAGCCAAAGATGAACATTTCCCAACTGTGCCTGTTTTAGCTTTATTATTGGGTTCACTCTTGGAGTGCAACACTATGCCCCATGTCCCTCACCCCCAACCAAACACTATGCCCCTTGGCCCCCTCACCCCCAACCAAACATTATGCCCCATGGCTCCCTCACCCCCAACCAAACATTATGCCCCATGGCCCCCTCACCCCCAACCAAACACTATGCCCCATGTCCCTCACCCCCAACCAAACATTATGCCCCATGTCCCTCACCCCCAACCAAACATTATGCCCCATGGCCCCCTCACCCCCAACCAAACACTATGCCCCATGTCCCTCACCCCCAACCAAACATTATGCCCCATGTCCCTCACCCCCAACCAAACACTATGCTCCATGGCCCCCTCACCCCCAACCAAACATTATGCCCCATGGCCCCCTCACCCCCAACCAAACACTATGCCCCATGGCCCCCTCACCCCCAACCAAACACTATGCCCCATGGCCCCCTCACCCCCAACCAAACACTATGCCCCATGGCACCCTCACCCCCAACCAAACACTATGCCCCATGTCCCTCACCCCCAACCAAACATTATGCCCCATGGCTCCCTCACCCCCAACCAAACACTATGCTCCATGGCCCCCTCACCCCCAACCAAACATTATGCCCCATGGCACCCTCACCCCCAACCAAACACTATGCCCCATGTCCCTCACCCCCAACCAAACATTATGCCCCATGGCTCCCTCACCCCCAACCAAACATTATGCCCCATGGCACCCTCACCCCCAACCAAACACTATGCCCCATGGCACCCTCACCCCCAACCAAACACTATGCCCCATGGCCCCCTCACCCCCAACCAAACACTATGCCCCATGGCATCCTGACCCCCAACCAAACACTATGCCCCATGTCCCTCACCCCAGCCAAACAATATGCCCCATGGCTCCCTCACCCCCAACCAAACACTATGCCCCATGACACCCTCACCCCCAACCAAACACTATGCCCCATGGCACCCTCACCCCCAACCAAACACTATGCTCCATGGCCCCCTCACCCCCAACCAAACACTATGCCCCATGCCCCCTCACCCCCAACCAAACACTATGCCCCATGGCACCCTCACCCCCAACCAAACACTATGCCCCATGGCACCCTCACCCCCAACCAACCACTATGCTCCATGGCCCCCTCACCCCCAACCAAACACTATGCCCCATGTCCCCCTCACCCCCAACCAAACACTATGCTCCATGGCCCCCTCACCCCCAACCAAACACTATGCCCCATGGCCCCCCCACCCCCAACCAAACACTATGCCCCATGGCACCCTCACCCCCAACCAAACACTATGCCCCATATCCCTCACCCCCAACCAAACATTATGCCCCATGGCTCCCTCACCCCCAACCAAACACTATGCTCCATTGCCCCCTCACCCCCAACCAAACACTATGCCCCATGGCACCCTCACCCCCAACCAAACACTATGCCCCATGTCCCTCACCCCCAACCAAACATTATGCCCCATGGCTCCCTCACCCCCAACCAAACATTATGCCCCATGGCACCCTCACCCCCAACCAAACACTATGCCCCATGGCACCCTCACCCGAAACCAAACACTATGCCCCATGGCCCCCTCACCCCCAACCAAACACTATGCCCCATGGAACCCTCACCCCCAACCAAACACTATGCCCCATGTCCCTCACCCCAACCAAACATTATGCCCCATGGCACCCTCACCCCCAACCAAACACTATGCCCCATGGCACCCTCACCCCCAACCAAACACTATGCCCCATGGCACCCTCACCCCCAACCAAACACTATGCCCCATGGCACCCTCACCCCCAACCAAACATTATGCCCCATGGCTCCCTCACCCCCACCCAAACATTATGCCCCATGGCACCCTCACCCCCAACCAAACACTATGCCCCATGGCACCCTCACCCCCAACCAAACACTATGCCCCATGGCACCCTCACCCCCAACCAAACATTATGCCCCATGGCACCCTCACCCCCAACCAAACACTATGCCCCATGGCACCCTCACCCCCAACCAAACACTATGCCCCATGGCACCCTCACCCCCAACCAAACACTATGCTCCATGGCCCCCTCACCCCCACCCAAACACTATGCCCCATGGCCCCCTCACCCCCAACCAAACACTATGCTCCATGGCCCCCTCACCCCCAACCAAACACTATGCCCCATGGCACCCTCACCCCCAACCAAACACTATGCCCCATGTCCCTCACCCCCAACCAAACATTATGCCCCATGGCACCCTCACCCCCAACCAAACACTATGCCCCATGGCACCCTCACCCCCAACCAAACACTATGCTCCATGGCCCCCTCACCCCCAACCAAACACTATGCCCCATGGCCCCCTCACATCCAACCAAACATTATGCCCCCACCCCCCAAATCAGCACACACACAAACATGCACCCATACAGACCCGAACCCCCCACCCCCCCAACTCCAAACCCCCACCCCCCAAATCAGCACACACACACAAGCACCCAACCAGACCTGAACCCCCACCCCCCAACTCAGCACACTCTCAAACATGCAAACATACAGACCCAAACCCCCACCCCCACACACATCCAACACCCCCCCACCCCCGCATCTCAACATACACACAAAATACATTCAAATCCAAACATCCGACACACATCCAACACCCCCCCACCCCCGCATCTCAACATACACATAAAATACATTCAGATCCAAACATCCGACACACATCCACCACCCCCCCACCCCAACATACACACAAAAAACATTAAAATCCAAACATCCGACACACATCCAACACCCCCCCACCTCCGCATCTCAACATACACACAAAATACATTTAAATCCAAACATCCGACACACATCCAACACCCCCCCACCCCCACATCTCAACATAGACACAAAATACATTCAGATCCAAACATCCGACACACATCCAACACCCCCCCACCCCCACATCTCAACATACACACAAAATACATTCAGATCCAAACATCCGACACACATCCAACACCCCCCCGCCCCCGCATCTCAACATACACACAAAATACATTCAGATCCAAACATCCGACACACAACCGACACCCCCCCACCCCCGCATCTCAACATACACACAAAATACATTCAGATCCAAACATCCGACACACATCCGACACACATCCGACACCCCCTCGCAACATACACACACAAACAAAGCAAAACAGACCCGACACACAAACACAAACAGACCACTTACCGGAGACGTGCTGGAAGGCAGGCAGGTAAGCGGCAGGTTAGCAGGAACGCTGGACTCGTACTACGGCTGGCGTGGTCCAAGGCTGAAATGCCTTCCGGCATCAAGCCTTATGGTCCACGCCAGCCGTAGTGCTGGCCCTCCATTGGTGCAGCACACACGCATTACGTGGCTCGTAGGAGCGACGTGATGCGTGTGTTTGCTGAGCCAATGAGGGCCAGTGTTTTGTCCGGGCCGGAAGACAACAAAGACTTTCCTAATGGAGGGCGGCCGAGGGCCGCCCTCCATTAGGAAAGTGTTTGTGCCTCGCGGGCCGGACAAAAGAGCATGGCGGGCCGCAACTGGCATGCGGGCCGTATGTTGTGCACCCATGATGTAAACAAAGAAGAAGAGGACCCATTAATTCCAAGCGTAGATAGTACCAGGAAGACCAGTCAGGCCATAATGCCTAACCTCCCTACTAACAAGAAGGTACAACTAAGTGATATTCAAAACACCTTGAAATGGCTGGCTGACTCACTCCCTATGGTCCTCCAAAAGCAATGAACTTGTTCTCTTTTATCTTGGAATACTCGAGACTTCACTCATCTTCTTACCTCTCAGGGTTCTCTTCCGCTTATTGGTACTCAAGATTTTTTCCTACTCCAGGAGACTTGGCTCATGTCACCACTTCCCATGGACGGTTATGCTATACACTACTGTCCAGCTAAGAAAGGACCCAGGGGTCGCCCATTTGGTGGATTATTGATTGGAGTGAAGAATACCATCCCTAGTGTCAGGCTAACCACAACCTATGAGGACTATATCTGTGCAATTGAAGCAGTATTAGGGATGGATGTCACAGCGATAAAAGTGCTCATAATCAATGTCTACAACCCCCCGGGTGCTAAGCATCGAGAACTAATACAAGAAGCACTCCACAATTTAATTGGCAAATGGAGAATGAACACCGGGTCTAACCACATTATTCTTGCCGGCGACGTGAATTGTCATATTATTGGGGACCGGGGATCTGTTCACAACAATGGCCTACACCAAGACAGCAGAATGGAGACTGTATTAGAGGATACCGAGAGGTAATACTGGCGTCTAATCTTCAAATGTTGGGACTTGGAGATAATGAATGGTCGAACCCAGAGTGATAGACCAGGAAAGAGTACCTGGCATCAGGGACTGTACCAGAGTACAATCGACTATATTTACACCAGTACCGAAGTGGCAACTAAGGTCCTCGATATGTCAGTAACCCAGAGCCCTTGGTGTCAAGATTAGTCAGGCGAGTACAAAGGCAGCGAATATGGCAAGGGAAATGTGCACCCAGGAACTACGACTCAGGTATGCTAGAACCCAGGAGTGCAAATAGAGTGTGACATCAAAACCAATATATGAAAAGGGATGTGGGGTAAGCACCTGACCGCGAGGAAAGTCGGCAAGCGCCTTACCCCCAATTGCTGTTACAGGTACTGACAGCGCTAAACCCACGTGGAGGGCAAGCAATGACAGGATCTGTGTACTAACACTCTTGATGGTATTACATAAGGGAACTTAAGAACTGTACTCACGAGGACGAGATAAACCTCTTGAATGTCAGCTAGCCCACGAATCCTGTTGAAGAAACTGGGACCCCGAAAGGCTAGAACAGCAATGGAAGGAAAACTAAATACCTAAGTGGGAATAGTGTTTACAAAATAGTGAGGAAAACATAAGCATTCACACAGGAGCTAGCTACTACCGCACACCACACCTAATAATCAAAGGGAAAACAAATGCAGAAGTGCAGTGGAAAACATGGAATGGATCCTCTAGAAAGTAAGGATCAGGAGCAGGGAAAACGAAATAACCTATGCAAACTTCTCCCTACACCTCCAAGGAAAAGACAGGAAACTAAACTAAGAGGAAGGCTAATACAAATGGGTAACAGCAGCAAAGGACAGAGTCAAAGAAATATAGAACACAGACAAACTGGGCTGCATCTAAAAGGGGAAAGCACTGAGAATTGCTGCCTGCAAACAGAGGAAGACAAAAAGGGAAATCAAGGGAGCAGAAATCAATTAGCGCATGAATCCGAAATTCAGGGCGGAGGAAACAAGAAAACAGGAACAAGGAAGTAGGTACAAAGGCAAAGAACCAGGAACCAGGGACTAGTCAAAAACAGGAACACTGCAAACGATGACCAGCGCTGGACTGAAGTAAGACTGAGGCTTTTAAAGCTGCTTAGCGAGCACATGCCTCGGGTGTGCTGATTGCTGCACCTGCCGCCACAGCTGTTACCTATCCTCCACCCAACCTTGTGTTGCACGGGTGGAGGTGGAGCAGTGGGCCAGGCATTCTGGGAAGCATAGTCATTTGGTTAAAGAAGCATGCTGGCTGCCAAAAACCTGGAATGGATCCGGAAGGGAAGTAGCTGGGAAAATAGGGATTTAGCGCTCCCAAATCATCACAGCACTGTAGCATAAAGTTCGGAGGAAAAGTCCAGTAGGGAATAAACCCCAAATCATGCCCCCAAATGGTGGGAACGGGAGCGAAGGGAGCGAGTCGTGACAGTATACCCCCTCCTACGGCCGGCTTCGGGTGCCCGCCACCCGCACGAGACATCTTCTTTCCATGATGGGAGTGCTTTTTCTTTGGAGGTGGCACTGATGGAAATGGTGGCCTGTGGGCAAAGGCAGATGGACTTCCATGATAGGAGTGCTTTGTCTTTGGAGGTGGTACTGATGGAAACGGTGGCTTCTGGTGAGGAAGAGACCCATGGTTCGAAGAAAGGCATGAAGGACTTGCAGGACCAGAAGCAGAGTTGGAAGGTCCAGGAAGCTCAGTCACTGGGAGTGGACCCTTATAAGTCTTTGAGGAGGGAGGCAGGCTGGTGCAACATGCCTTAGGCAATGGTAGAAGCTCTGTTAGTCTTTCTGCCGAGAGTGGACATGCGGGAGGTGAGGAAAATGCTGGCTTCAGGAAAAGTTTATGCTCAGCCATTAGAGAAGGTGGTGGCTGAGGTAGAGGTTCAGATTTCCTTCTGTCATCCATCTGGGAAAAGGCTTGTGGTTGAAAGTGACTAAGGTTTGACTGCACATGTTCTACGCCTTGGAGACCTGAAAGTCCAATGGGTTGTACAAGGCTAGTACTCCTGGTGACAGTCGTGTAGCCACTTTGTTTCACGTGGGATACAACAGCAGGGATGTTTGGCATACTGATAGGAGTGATAGACGCAGTACTTGGTATTTCAGGCAGACTCGCAGACGGAGCAATAACAGACACATCTTGAACTGCAGCAGTCATTCCCTTCCTTTGGCTACTAGCACCCGACTGGTGCTTCTTGGCGGAATTCTGTTGCACAAGTCCTGTAGGTAATACGCCGGTCTGCACCACCCCTTGTGCACACCCAAGTGAGTGGTTCTGACTCACCACTTGGTCCAGCTTGATGACTCTGAAGCGGGAGCTGGCAAAAGTCTCAAACTCTGATGCTGCATCTTTAGGAGGCTCTGATGCTAAAGTGAAGCAGTTGGGAGAATCGTCTTGTGGAAAAGGCAGGCATTCTGGTGCTCCTCCTGAAGCAAAAGAAAGGCAGGCTAGACGTTCATCGACTGTAAATGGTTGGGATTCAGGAGGAATCGCTGGAGCAGAAGAAAATACAGCAGAATCGGATGGTGTAGACAGGTATACCTCTGATATTGGCAGCGAGGCTATGCAGGATACAGGCGTCTCATGAACTGAAGGCAAATACTCAGTATACTCCGGGACTGAAGACATGCTCTTTTGATGGACTACCAGAGGCTCTAAAGCTGAAGGATGATCTGCAGGATGAGTCACTGTAGCTGAAGACAGGCAGGTCAGGGGAAACCTTGAGGCTGAAGGCATGCAAGCTGGAGCAATCTCGGTTGCTGGATACAAACATGTCCAGGTCTTTGGGACTGGCTCTTGAGTAAATGGCAGACATGGCAGCGGTTCATTGGTTGAAGACAGGTGTGCCAAAGATGACTGCAGGGCTGTGGATTGAATCATAGAAGAGTCAATGGTTGTAGGAGGACAGACAGAAGTCTCAGAAGTTGACAGACCCATCGGTGGCTCAGGAATGAAGGGCACCTTTAGGGCAGTAGACTCCTTGGCACCAGTAACCAAAGACTGAGCTGTACCCTTGCAGTCCCTTTCTTCAGTGGGTGACACAGAGTCTTTTTCTTTGTAGAAGTCAAAATCAATCAGTGGAATCACCATAGTAAAGTCTCTGTTAATCAGGATTTCGTCTATTGTCCATTCCTCTGTTTTAGCTTCTGAAAGAGGCAGATTATCAATCAACAGTTCAGGAACCGCCTGACGGTTCTTTGGTTCAGTATACTGTGGAATGAGTCCATCAGAACATGAAATCTGTACTGTCTCTGACTGTTCGTATTGATCAGAAGTGGCAGAAGGAAGGGTGAACCCAGAGGTAACATTGTTTTCCACATCAGCTTTAACATCTACTTCAGTCTCAGCAGCTGTATCAAGAGCAGGGCCTAAGCCTACGGTAGTGACTGAATCTGTGTATGCCACCATTGTGGATTGTGTTTGGAAATCAGAAGCTTGTATGTGTGCTAGCTCAGAATTATGACAAACTGCTACACAGGGTATTTTTGGTAAAGGAGTGGCTTGTAACTCTTCAGCTAACTGCAATCCCTGATAAACAGCAGAACGATTGTTAGAACCTGTGCCTAGATTAAGCGCTGTGCTAGACGAAAGACCTTCACTCCCAATAGATCTAACATATCGACAAATATCATGGTTTACCAAAGTCTCTGCACTCAGGGGCTGAACAGTGTTCACTTCCTCTACTGCTTGCAGGTTCTGTGATTTATAGTTTATCTTTCCAACTTGGTCTGTGTTTCCCTTAAACAAACTATTGACATTAGACCTCTTGGCATTAGGGACTACAGTATGTACCTGTGCAACGGAGTATGCGTTAGGCTGAGGGTAGAAAACAGAAGTTATGCAAGAAACCCCTCCATTCTTTATGTTGGTATCATGAAACTGTTCTATCTGAGGTGAAGCACAACTGGAATCATGGGGTTCAACAACAGAGGTACTCTCGTATAATAAGTCTAACAGTGTGTTGTTTTCTGCGGCTAAGGCTTGTGCTGACATAGAATCGGGATCAAAACCAAAGATAGAACTAGGATCAGGCCATGTAGGATGTGCCATCCTATGGGAAAAATACTTTGCACGTAAATGCCCATTCGTGACAAGGAGTTCATTGGAGTCAGGACTAGTGATTTGATTGTCACAGGTAAATGTAGGGGAAGCTTTCTGTACAAACTTGTTAGAGGCCTTGCTGCCTTTCTTTCTTAAACTTGCCATATTCAATGGGAATTTTTGGCTGGTCATACTGTCAAGATTAGTCAGGCGAGTACAAAGGCAGCGAATATGGCAAGGGAAATGTGCACCCAGGAACTACGACTCAGGTATGCTAGAACCCAGGAGTGCAAATAGAGTGTGACATCAAAACCAATATATGAAAAGGGATGTGGGGTAAGCACCTGACCGCGAGGAAAGTCGGCAAGCGCCTTACCCCCAATTGCTGTTACAGGTACTGACAGCGCTAAACCCACGTGGAGGGCAAGCAATGACAGGATCTGTGTACTAACACTCTTGATGGTATTACATAAGGGAACTTAAGAACTGTACTCACGAGGACGAGATAAACCTCTTGAATGTCAGCTAGCCCACGAATCCTGTTGAAGAAACTGGGACCCCGAAAGGCTAGAACAGCAATGGAAGGAAAACTAAATACCTAAGTGGGAATAGTGTTTACAAAATAGAGAGGAAAACATAAGCATTCACACAGGAGCTAGCTACTACCGCACACCACACCTAATAATCAAAGGGAAAACAAATGCAGAAGTGCAGTGGAAAACATGGAATGGATCCTCTAGAAAGTAAGGATCAGGAGCAGGGAAAACGAAATAACCTATGCAAACTTCTCCCTACACCTCCAAGGAAAAGACAGGAAACTAAACTAAGAGGAAGGCTAATACAAATGGGTAACAGCAGCAAAGGACAGAGTCAAAGAAATATAGAACACAGACAAACTGGGCTGCATCTAAAAGGGGAAAGCACTGAGAATTGCTGCCTGCAAACAGAGGAAGACAAAAAGGGAAATCAAGGGAGCAGAAATCAATTAGCGCATGAATCCGAAATTCAGGGCGGAGGAAACAAGAAAACAGGAACAAGGAAGTAGGTACAAAGGCAAAGAACCAGGAACCAGGGACTAGTCAAAAACAGGAACACTGCAAACGATGACCAGCGCTGGACTGAAGTAAGACTGAGGCTTTTAAAGCTGCTTAACGAGCACACGCCTCGGGTGTGCTGATTGCTGCACCTGCCGCCACAGCTGTTACCTATCCTCCACCCAACCTTGTGTTGCACGGGTGGAGGTGGAGCAGTGGGCCAGGCATTCTGGGAAGCATAGTCATTTGGTTAAAGAAGCATGCTGGCTGCCAAAAACCTGGAATGGATCCGGAAGGGAAGTAGCTGGGAAAATAGGGATTTAGCGCTCCCAAATCATCACAGCACTGTAGCATAAAGTTCGGAGGAAAAGTCCAGTAGGGAATAAACCCCAAATCATGCCCCCAAATGGTGGGAACGGGAGCGAAGGGAGCGAGTCGTGACAGTATACCCCCTCCTACGGCCGGCTTCGGGTGCCCGCCACCCGCACGAGACATCTTCTTTCCATGATGGGAGTGCTTTTTCTTTGGAGGTGGCACTGATGGAAATGGTGGCCTGTGGGCAAAGGCAGATGGACTTCCATGATAGGAGTGCTTTGTCTTTGGAGGTGGTACTGATGGAAACGGTGGCTTCTGGTGAGGAAGAGACCCATGGTTCGAAGAAAGGCATGAAGGACTTGCAGGACCAGAAGCAGAGTTGGAAGGTCCAGGAAGCTCAGTCACTGGGAGTGGACCCTTATAAGTCTTTGAGGAGGGAGGCAGGCTGGTGCAACATGCCTTAGGCAATGGTAGAAGCTCTGTTAGTCTTTCTGCCGAGAGTGGACATGCGGGAGGTGAGGAAAATGCTGGCTTCAGGAAAAGTTTATGCTCAGCCATTAGAGAAGGTGGTGGCTGAGGTAGAGGTTCAGATTTCCTTCTGTCATCCATCTGGGAAAAGGCTTGTGGTTGAAAGTGACTAAGGTTTGACTGCACATGTTCTACGCCTTGGAGACCTGAAAGTCCAATGGGTTGTACAAGGCTAGTACTCCTGGTGACAGTCGTGTAGCCACTTTGTTTCACGTGGGATACAACAGCAGGGATGTTTGGCATACTGATAGGAGTGATAGACGCAGTACTTGGTATTTCAGGCAGACTCGCAGACGGAGCAATAACAGACACATCTTGAACTGCAGCAGTCATTCCCTTCCTTTGGCTACTAGCACCCGACTGGTGCTTCTTGGCGGAATTCTGTTGCACAAGTCCTGTAGGTAATACGCCGGTCTGCACCACCCCTTGTGCACACCCAAGTGAGTGGTTCTGACTCACCACTTGGTCCAGCTTGATGACTCTGAAGCGGGAGCTGGCAAAAGTCTCAAACTCTGATGCTGCATCTTTAGGAGGCTCTGATGCTAAAGTGAAGCAGTTGGGAGAATCGTCTTGTGGAAAAGGCAGGCATTCTGGTGCTCCTCCTGAAGCAAAAGAAAGGCAGGCTAGACGTTCATCGACTGTAAATGGTTGGGATTCAGGAGGAATCGCTGGAGCAGAAGAAAATACAGCAGAATCGGATGGTGTAGACAGGTATACCTCTGATATTGGCAGCGAGGCTATGCAGGATACAGGCGTCTCATGAACTGAAGGCAAATACTCAGTATACTCCGGGACTGAAGACATGCTCTTTTGATGGACTACCAGAGGCTCTAAAGCTGAAGGATGATCTGCAGGATGAGTCACTGTAGCTGAAGACAGGCAGGTCAGGGGAAACCTTGAGGCTGAAGGCATGCAAGCTGGAGCAATCTCGGTTGCTGGATACAAACATGTCCAGGTCTTTGGGACTGGCTCTTGAGTAAATGGCAGACATGGCAGCGGTTCATTGGTTGAAGACAGGTGTGCCAAAGATGACTGCAGGGCTGTGGATTGAATCATAGAAGAGTCAATGGTTGTAGGAGGACAGACAGAAGTCTCAGAAGTTGACAGACCCATCGGTGGCTCAGGAATGAAGGGCACCTTTAGGGCAGTAGACTCCTTGGCACCAGTAACCAAAGACTGAGCTGTACCCTTGCAGTCCCTTTCTTCAGTGGGTGACACAGAGTCTTTTTCTTTGTAGAAGTCAAAATCAATCAGTGGAATCACCATAGTAAAGTCTCTGTTAATCAGGATTTCGTCTATTGTCCATTCCTCTGTTTTAGCTTCTGAAAGAGGCAGATTATCAATCAACAGTTCAGGAACCGCCTGACGGTTCTTTGGTTCAGTATACTGTGGAATGAGTCCATCAGAACATGAAATCTGTACTGTCTCTGACTGTTCGTATTGATCAGAAGTGGCAGAAGGAAGGGTGAACCCAGAGGTAACATTGTTTTCCACATCAGCTTTAACATCTACTTCAGTCTCAGCAGCTGTATCAAGAGCAGGGCCTAAGCCTACGGTAGTGACTGAATCTGTGTATGCCACCATTGTGGATTGTGTTTGGAAATCAGAAGCTTGTATGTGTGCTAGCTCAGAATTATGACAAACTGCTACACAGGGTATTTTTGGTAAAGGAGTGGCTTGTAACTCTTCAGCTAACTGCAATCCCTGATAAACAGCAGAACGATTGTTAGAACCTGTGCCTAGATTAAGCGCTGTGCTAGACGAAAGACCTTCACTCCCAATAGATCTAACATATCGACAAATATCATGGTTTACCAAAGTCTCTGCACTCAGGGGCTGAACAGTGTTCACTTCCTCTACTGCTTGCAGGTTCTGTGATTTATAGTTTATCTTTCCAACTTGGTCTGTGTTTCCCTTAAACAAACTATTGACATTAGACCTCTTGGCATTAGGGACTACAGTATGTACCTGTGCAACGGAGTATGCGTTAGGCTGAGGGTAGAAAACAGAAGTTATGCAAGAAACCCCTCCATTCTTTATGGTGGTATCATGAAACTGTTCTATCTGAGGTGAAGCACAACTGGAATCATGGGGTTCAACAACAGAGGTACTCTCGTATAATAAGTCTAACAGTGTGTTGTTTTCTGCGGCTAAGGCTTGTGCTGACATAGAATCGGGATCAAAACCAAAGATAGAACTAGGATCAGGCCATGTAGGATGTGCCATCCTATGGGAAAAATACTTTGCACGTAAATGCCCATTCGTGACAAGGAGTTCATTGGAGTCAGGACTAGTGATTTGATTGTCACAGGTAAATGTAGGGGAAGCTTTCTGTACAAACTTGTTAGAGGCCTTGCTGCCTTTCTTTCTTAAACTTGCCATATTCAATGGGAATTTTTGGCTGGTCATACTGTCAAGATTAGTCAGGCGAGTACAAAGGCAGCGAATATGGCAAGGGAAATGTGCACCCAGGAACTACGACTCAGGTATGCTAGAACCCAGGAGTGCAAATAGAGTGTGACATCAAAACCAATATATGAAAAGGGATGTGGGGTAAGCACCTGACCGCGAGGAAAGTCGGCAAGCGCCTTACCCCCAATTGCTGTTACAGGTACTGACAGCGCTAAACCCACGTGGAGGGCAAGCAATGACAGGATCTGTGTACTAACACTCTTGATGGTATTACATAAGGGAACTTAAGAACTGTACTCACGAGGACGAGATAAACCTCTTGAATGTCAGCTAGCCCACGAATCCTGTTGAAGAAACTGGGACCCCGAAAGGCTAGAACAGCAATGGAAGGAAAACTAAATACCTAAGTGGGAATAGTGTTTACAAAATAGTGAGGAAAACATAAGCATTCACACAGGAGCTAGCTACTACCGCACACCACACCTAATAATCAAAGGGAAAACAAATGCAGAAGTGCAGTGGAAAACATGGAATGGATCCTCTAGAAAGTAAGGATCAGGAGCAGGGAAAACGAAATAACCTATGCAAACTTCTCCCTACACCTCCAAGGAAAAGACAGGAAACTAAACTAAGAGGAAGGCTAATACAAATGGGTAACAGCAGCAAAGGACAGAGTCAAAGAAATATAGAACACAGACAAACTGGGCTGCATCTAAAAGGGGAAAGCACTGAGAATTGCTGCCTGCAAACAGAGAAAGACAAAAAGGGAAATCAAGGGAGCAGAAATCAATTAGCGCATGAATCCGAAATTCAGGGCGGAGGAAACAAGAAAACAGGAACAAGGAAGTAGGTACAAAGGCAAAGAACCAGGAACCAGGGACTAGTCAAAAACAGGAACACTGCAAACGATGACCAGCGCTGGACTGAAGTAAGACTGAGGCTTTTAAAGCTGCTTAACGAGCACACGCCTCGGGTGTGCTGATTGCTGCACCTGCCGCCACAGCTGTTACCTATCCTCCACCCAACCTTGTGTTGCACGGGTGGAGGTGGAGCAGTGGGCCAGGCATTCTGGGAAGCATAGTCATTTGGTTAAAGAAGCATGCTGGCTGCCAAAAACCTGGAATGGATCCGGAAGGGAAGTAGCTGGGAAAATAGGGATTTAGCGCTCCCAAATCATCACAGCACTGTAGCATAAAGTTCGGAGGAAAAGTCCAGTAGGGAATAAACCCCAAATCATGCCCCCAAATGGTGGGAACGGGAGCGAAGGGAGCGAGTCGTGACACTTGGAGTGATCATAATCCGCTTATTTTGACCATAGATACTATTTTCTCCATTCCTCAGAATCCCCATAGCGGTGAATTAATTGTAAACTGTCCAGCAAACCGAATTATCTGGTCTGACAATAATATTATTAAGGCCTCTAGGGTTACTGACCAGTGGAACTTAGATTATGCAATAAAACTAGGTGCCATGTCGCCCGAAGAAATTGAAAACTGGATAACCAGTTTCTCGGGGGAACATGCGATATGCAGACGCCCATTGGCACTGAAGGAAATGTCCTCGAATCCCCCATTTGATAAGATAATTTGCAATGCAAAACGTAAACTTAGGGGAGATATAAGGAAACTCAGAACCACTAACCATTCTTTAAATATAATTGCCCTCAATACCCGAAAATTAAAAAATAAATACCATACGTGGTTAAAACACTATAAAAAAAATCTGAAATTGGGCAACTGGTGTTAAATAGTAAGAGTGCTTTGCTCCAGAAATTCCCGTAATATTTGGGCAATACTAGGGGGAGCAAAGAGTAAAGGGAGAATCCCAATGCTGAACCCAATAGGTGCCCAGGAATGGGTTTCCTTTCTTGAAACGCGTAATGGAAGTGGCGCTGGGTTCGAAGAGTCATCTGGTTATATCTCCCTAATACCTTCCCCCTTTACAGTCACTATTAATGATCTATTAAGTAACATCAAGAACTTAAAAGCTTCTCGTGCTCCGGGACCCAATGGACTTTCCAACGCAGTCTTAAAGAGTAATCCCCTATTTTGGGCACACTTAATGAAGTTACTGTTCGAGAAAGTAATAGCTGATGGTAGAGTGCCGACCACATGGCAAAGGGCCATTCTGATACCAGTTTTTAAAAAGGGTAACAGACTGGACCCTTCTAATTACCGACTCCTCTCAATGCTAGATAGCACTGGAAAATTATTTGCTTCGTTCCTACTAAAAAAGCTACAAGCATGGGTGGAAAAAACGGGGCTCTTAGACCATTTTCAGAGCGGCTTTAGACCTGGTTACTCAACGTCACATAATTTGTTAGTCATGGATTCATTTAGGAACAAGGCATTAGAGCCCAATAGTCCACCTTTATATGCTCTTTATGTCGACTTTAGGGCAGCTTTCGACACAGTCAATAGAGCTCTACTCTGGCACAAACTTAAAAGTTGGTCTTGTCCTCCAGCTCTCATTTACTATTTAGAGTTACTTCACACAAACACCTTGGTACAGCTACGCTTAGATAATACAGGTCATTTAACACGCCCAGTTACACAGTTAAGGGGTGTTAAGCAGGGCTGCGTTACTGCTCCCCTGCTTTGCAACCTCTTTGTCTCAGACATACCTGAATACCTTCGGGGCATACCGAATTGTCCCCCAAAAGTGGGTAAGACCCAGTGTACTATCTTGGCCTACGCCGACGATGTTGTGATTTTTGATCACACATTCAGTGGACTTCAGAGATCAGCGGTTAGGCTGTGGCAATATGCAGAGGCGAATGAATTGATCATCAATCAGAATAAAACCAAAGTACTTCTATACACTGCAGGTAAAGTTGCACGCCCCACTATGTATGTTGGCAGGCTTGAAATTAATTACACACACTCCTATAAATATCTAGGAGTGGAGTTTGATAATAGAGGTAACTATACACTCTGTATCCAGGCAAGAAAGATAAAAGCAGCTCAACTTACAGCTTTAATATGTAGGTTTACCCAGGATCAGAGTGGCCATTCAATCTGGGGTGCAAGACAACTTTATGTGCAGTGTTTCATACCTATGGTCACCTATGGGCTAGAATCATTGACTAACATGAATCTAGACTGGCTTCAGCTCTTGGAGGGGAAATTCTGGAGACGTAGACTTGGTCTCCCCCAATGCATCCCGGTGGCAATATTACGTTTAGAACTAGGGCTTCTTTCCCTTAAATCTGTTGTATTGCGTAAGAGAGCTGAGCTTTACATTAAGATTAAGAACAATCCAACTAACCCCTTATTGAAATGTGTAAAAGATCTTTTGGGAGGCTGTAAACAGTCTAAATTGGAGCAAGATATGTTGGCGCTGAGTGAGGCAAGCGGCTGGTCTCCGTGTTGGGGCCAAGATAACCAAAGGATGTTTTACTGCCTGCAGAAGTCCATCGCACTTTGGGACTGGCAGGAGAATTATGTGCATTTGGCTACCTTGAAAAGTTATAGTTTTGTCACTTATGTCCTCTATACTTTCAAGAAGAGTCAATTATATCTCAATCTCTGCCCTTCCCCGGCGTTGAGACGTTTCATCTTGCTCCTGCGCATCAATTATCTACCCACATTAGTAAATAGACCTTGGGTTCATGTGTCTCGACAATCTATAATAAATTGCAGAGTTTGTGGTATTTCACCCAACCCTGAAACAGCAAGGGATGTGTTAACACAGTGCCCATCGATGAGTCACCATTATTCCAAGTATTTCAGAACTTATGTACACAAAATGGATCATCTGAGATCTCATGAGTTCTGGAATTATTGTATTAACACTCTTAACTCTAGGCTCCATATCGCACTATTTAACATCTGGTTAATTGCCAAAAAACAAATGAGTAGTTGTGATCAGTAAGAGGTATCATTCTTCACTCTGATCTTAATGACCTGACCTAAGATCTGATTAATTTTTATACCCACTTCTGGGAAATTTGCTTATTAAGTGTGTTACTAAGGTTTTCTTCTGTTAATGTACACATTAAGTATATATATTTATATGAGAGAGTTCAATGAATTGATTGACATTTGATGTACTGATGTATTAATTATTAAGTAAGTATTCTAATTTCTTGTGTCTTTCTGTAAATTTGTGTTAAATGTGTAAAGTTTTAATTTCTTTAAAACTGTATCACATTACAATAAATAAATATACAATGCCGGAGCGGGGAAGCCACATCAGCCAATGCCCGGTCCCAGCTTCCACCGGAGTGAATGGATCTCCAGGCTTTGTCTGCGATCACAGAGAGCTCTTTACGCCAGACCCCTACCCTCTGGGCCAGTGGTATTCAAACCTTTTTACACTGAGCCACCCCGTGAGTAAAAATATAGTTTCCCTGGCACTCTCACAAGCTAGAACTGCTTATACTGTCTATTAAAGGCTCTCCCCATAAACCCTTTTTAAAGTGATCCACGCCCCCATGGACATCTTGGGCCCAGCGTCACAGTATGAAGACCACTGCTCTGGGCTGAAACAGCTCACACACTGATTGGAGTGCTCCTTGTTCTTGGTCCCAGTAAAAAGAAGCTTACAGAACTTGGTTGGTTTTCTGACTTTTTTGTCTGTCCACACATAGATGCACAAAGCCTTTCTTTGGGCCACCTCTTGCTGCATCTCCATAAACCTTCAAACATCTAAGAAGATTTTGAGGTACTTCCTTCAGCTTTCTTCCCAAATGTGGTTGAGTGTCCAAGCTAATACATTTGCATTGCTGTTATTAACTGTGTGTGGGCGTGTGTGTATCTTCAATGCGTTGCATGGGTCAGGGGTCTCGCCATCTTACAGCATTCAAGAGCTCCGCCTGCATGGAGGTAAACCCAGATGATGGACTGCTCGAGGCCTTGGCCTGCATGTCCTTTCAATGAGTGCAGTGTGTTTAAGCCCTCAAAGAGATATGCTATGTTCTACTGTGTCGGGAACCGATGTGTCCACAATCACACCACACCATATGAGACACGGACACGCCACAACCCCCATTCTAAAGAAGGGGGCTCTGTGCCCATGTTGGAGACAGTGGAAGTCATGGTTCCTTACTGTTCAACAAACATTTACTTTATTACTCCAGTCACATTCTGCTTTCAAATAACTGATTGCGCCGCAAGCCTCAAATTTAGCTTGATACAACTCCAAGCCTGAAATGGAAGAGCAAAGTCCAATTGCCCCCTGGAGACGCGTTGGCATACTCTAATGTTGACAACTGAACATTTCTGTGGATACATTGCTTTAAAACCTGCTTCTCCGTGCGATTTAAATTCCAGGCAGATGACCAGTGACACATTCTGTAATAAAACGATTGTTTTTGCTTAAAACTATGGCTGGTTGAACCAGAAATTGCAAAAGGTGCTACTGATAGCTCACCCAAACTACCACCGGCCGGTGAGCCCGCAGCCTTGAGCTGAACTACTGCGAGCAAAGGTGAGCCAGGCAGCCTTCGGCGCCTCTCCTGCCTCTGGAGTGAGCTGCACCACCGATTGGGACGCAGGGGGCTGTTCCTTGGAGCATTAGGCCAGCAAACAGCTGACAGGCATGCCAAATACCCACTCACAGCAGCTTCTGAGAATACTACTCAATGGATGTTCAGAACAGCGAAACCATCCCAAAGTGCAACATTGCCCATCCCAAAGTGCATATTGCATCTCTCTTAAAGATGGCTGCCTTTTTAGCTGTTAGACTTTTTATGCAGCAAAAAGAACTGTCATACACGCAAATCCCCCTTCGACTTAATGTGCTCTATGGTCTGCTCAAGATTCAATTAAAGCTTTTACCTAAACAGGCTGCTGCGATATGAAATGCAATTATGTTGCAATATAAATATTGACCAAGAGCACTTAACTTTGTGATGTATGTAACAGACCGTCCAAACTGAGCATATGTAATGTACTCATCACATATGGCCGCCCCAGGGATCGTAAACCATTTATACGTACACAGAGACCTGTTTTAACAATAATTGAAATGTATTAATTAAATATCTTTAGCAACCAGCACGGGGGAACCAGCCAATCATGTGGCTAGAACCATGGGCTGAAACCTAAAATCTCAGCCCGTGCGTGAAGCCACCTGACGGCTGGTTCCCCCGGCTGCCATCTTCCCCCACCCTCTGTCCCCTTATTTATTGTTTGTTCATTTCCAACCCCCTTTGCACCCACACTTACTTGTGTGTTTTGCGGCAGCACAGTCTGCCACCACAGCAGCTCCACAGCTTCTCTGGGTGCTATGGAATGGTAAGAGGGGCTTCGTAAGGAGCCCCGCTTTCCCTTTACATGGCGGCCATCTTAGCATTTTCAGTCACTGAACAGGACGCATGGGGCATCCTGTTTAATGACTGAAAATACTTATTTTTTTAGCACCCTGGGTTACCGCTTTGGTAACCCCGGGTGCTATATGGCGCTAAGCCCCTGTTCCAAGGGCTGGAATGGGGGCAACAGCCCGGAACCCATGTTAATGGCCCACAAAACTTGAACTGCCAGGCCATTACCCCTCCCGTTCCAGCCCTGGGAATGTGGCTTAACGCCACATTGCTTGCCCCTTCCAGATTATCTCCCACCTTTTTCTAAGCCTGAACTCTCTTGCGCCCAGTGTGTTAATGTTTAAAGACACATGCTTTCTCAGTATCTTTATTAAATGTGCACAATATTCTAATAAATAACCACAAGTTCTTTTTTCCAGTAGCGGTACGCTAATCTTGTCTATGATGGCAGCACAGTTTCTGGGACTTCTGGCACAATATAAAATTCATTCGATTTGATTTGAGAATTTGCATAGCGCATACCCAGGTGGGTCCTGGCAGAAAAACCTGCATCTGGGCGCAGAAGCCCATTAAAAAGAAGATCATACAGAATTTTACTAAGGGTACATGATTTTATATAAATCAATTAGTCTTCAAAATCTTTCTCAATATGCTCAGGGATTCGCTTTGTTGTAAGTTATCTGGCAGTGAGCTCTACGTTCACGGGCCCATAAGGGAGAAATGGCTATCACCCCATGTATAGGTTCTGGGAAAAGGAAGCACCAACAAACCCTGTCCTGCAGATCGTAGTGTACGGTTAGGATTATAGGGGATAATCTTAGATGAAAAATAGACTGGTGCCAAGCCATGAATGCACTTAAAGACGATACACAAGATCTTGAACAAAATCCTTTGCTGCACCGGCAGCCAAGGCAGGTTCCTTCGAAAAGGAGAGATGGCAGTCTTCCTAGGTAGATCAAAGATCAATCAGACCACTGTATTATGGGCTACCTGCAGTCTCTGAAGCTGATATTTAGGAAAGCTCATTAAGAGGGTATTGAAATATTCTAATCTAGCATTGATTAGTGATCCGACCACCATTGATTTATCTTTCTCTGAGATAAGAGGTAATAGTAGTTTTAGGAGCTTAAGCTGAAAGTAAACTGACTTCAAAACCTGCTTAACGTGCAGATTTCAACACAGACTAGACTGCCAAATGCAGCCTAGGTTTTTTACTTTCTGAGTATATTTAGTTGGAGCTCCAAATAGAGCTCCAAATAGAGTAGGGCAGGGAATGGTATGTAAAACATTAGCCACATTGGCCTTTGAGCCAAAGGCAATGAGTTCTGTTTTTGACAGATTTAGCTGGAGTTTATTCTCCAGCATCCAATTCTGAATTTTATCACCAAAGGACAGGACTCACTCCTATGCCTCCACTGGATGCTTTAATCTGACGTAGATCTGGGTATCGTCAGCATAGGAATGATAACGAAGATCGAGTTGGGAGAAAATATCAAACAATGGTCAAATGTACACATTAAACCAAATTGGCGACAGAGCAGAGCCCTGTGGGACTCCAGGGGTGACAGGCAAGGTGTCAGACAAATATGGGCCAGCTTTAATCTGTTGGACACGATCAGTCAGGTAGGACATAAACCAGTTTAGCGCATCCTCAGATACTCGAACCGCTAACAGCAGTCTAGACTTATGAGCATCAAAATCCACAGTATCGAATGTAATGCTTTCTCGTTTTATGCCTATTTGTGTGTCATATTTCAAAAGAAGATATCCTGGCTCCCAACTACCATTATGTTCACAATCTGTGTTATATCCTTGATACTACACCTCTCTCACTCTTTCTAACTGACCACTGCATTAAAATAATTAGTAAGTCACCTCCTCCATTTTTTGAGACTATTTGTACCTTGAAATATGGATTCTGCTCTGATCACAACGTGATGGTTTTCAGGGTTATACTGAAACTCCCCCTAAGTATAGGTTTGGAATGCAAGTGGTTACCTCCACTTTATAAAAGTAGCTGAATATATGCACTTAATGTTCCCCTTTCTCTTTGCCAGTGGTGCAGTGTCTATAATTGGTGAAATGACACCAACCAGCTTCCCATTATGGAGGAGTCAAAGCTGGCCCAGTGAAAACTTGAGTGCTTCCTACCCACTACTTGGCTGGCTGTGTTGTGGGGTAAAAAGGGACTTCCCTGGCGTGGAGTACCCCAGCTGATCACAGGTGTTTTGCTAGATCACAGTTGTTTTGCTTCACCAGCTTTGCGTGGCTGATTGCCTATGTGTAGGTGTGGTAATGTAGGCCAATACACTTGTAGTGGCGTTCCTGTACATCCCCACAGTAAAATGTGTCCTGGGATGGGGAGTTCTGGGTGCTCCACTCATGCCTGGAAACCAGGATTTAGGAAGAGTTGTATGCCCTCTCCTCCTGCTTGGCTACATCCCTTTCCACCATAATCTCTATCACCAAGCTGCACTTACACACATGCACATGTTCAAATGCACATACATTCACATACATGTGCACAGGTTCACAATCACAAACTTGTAGATACACTCAACCCCTTGCATACTTACCTGCATGCATATATACGTTGATTTGTCAATTTACCTGCTGCTTTGTGTCCTGTAAGGGACTTTGGAGCAAAAGATTGTGTGCCTAAAATGAACCGACAACAGAAAATATTTCTAAAGAGCGAGAGAGGCATTGTTCAAAAGAGTTTGTTTTGTTGGATTTTGGCTCTTACTCACTGCCATGGTGGAAAGGGTGCATCTGCGAGGTGCACATAACTGCATGTTCACCTGAGAGACAAACCTCAACCATGTCTTTGGCTCTTTTAAAATACATGGATTTGAGTGACTGGGTTGTCGATGCTAAGAACATGCAGAGGAACATCCCTAGTTGGAACTGTTTCCGCATGTTCAAAAGATAATGGTCGAACATCTGGTGTGTGTGTTTTACCAGAAAAATAATTCAGCAGGCTTCAGGACAGGTATTAGAACTTTAGAACATAATTAACAATGCCAGGATTTCATCACAGTGCCATGTTTTTAATATTGCTGGTAGATGGTGCATTTGTAAATTTTAAAAGAAACTAACCTTTTATTCATTTGAAATCATTGTGTCTTTCCATGAATTTAATCTAACTTTAAATAACACTGCATTTCCATTTAACTTGAAATGGGTCCTGCCTGAAAATGCTGCTGGAGTTGGCTTGGAATAGCCCCAAATCCAAGATGTCCATCACAAGATAGAGACCACAGTAAGAAACACGTGATTAATCATGTTCAATATATTTTTAAAGGCCAGACCCCATACACATTGCCATATGCTAGCTAATGTCTACGTACAAAGGGGGCTGTCACATCCATCAATTTTAGGCCCATCATAAAAATCCAGTTAACTGAAGTCACGGGACTGCTGCAAAAGAAATGAAACTAGCCTGAGCATGTATTGATATCATGAAAGGGAATTCATATCTGATGCACTGACAGGGACCTTGGCAGGCAAAATCAGTATTTATGTAAATTACAATTCTTGTCAAGATGAAGAAAAAATACATGTTGCATTTTAACCCCAACATAATTACAAATGTATAACTTTAGAAAATATGGGCCTACAAACATGGAACACATTGAAATGTGTACATGAAAATTATATTTTGCTGCCAATATGAAATCCGCCTGGTGTATTGATGATAGAAAATATACAAATTACAAAAATAATTATCTCAGTAAACATATATCACACAGGGGTATTTAGAACCTGGACGTGTTCCTCCTGACATACAGATTATAATGATCTTTATTTTATTAAACTCACACATTCACCTCCAAAATTATATTATATAAAAGTAAGGCCTCTCCATAAGATTCAGAGTGAGTTCCCCCTTCCTTCCAAGTCATGGGACTGGTGAAGGGCCACACCTTTGTCACAAAATGAGGGGAGGAGTTTTGGACTATAAAATAGCTTGCACACAGAAAGATAAGTAAAGACTGAAAAAACAATTGAAGACATTTTCTGGATACAAATGTAATGAGATGGCTGGGGAGAACTGAAACCAGTTGGAGATTGGATTCCAGACAGGCTGGAGAAAGAAGCCTTTTCAGCGAGATGAGCAGGTCATATATTAGAGGTTGGTTTCCAACCAAAGGGACTTTGCTAATGCAGATATCTCCAAACAGAGATGGTCCCAGCTGATTACTCAAAATGAGAAGCCACATTTAAAATGTAAGCAAGAAAACCCTGTTATAACTCCAGGTAGTTCTGTAGTGCTGTCCACAGTACATTTCAGGAATACTATGGCTAGGCGCACAGGGGGATACTGGTGCTAACAGGCATATGGGGCAGTGCAAGATAGAATGGTACTGTGTTGTCTATATGAAATTGAATGCACGCGATATGTAATTTCCTTAAAGCCCAATACATGTTTGTATTGAGAAGCACAGTTTAGAACTGACAGCATTTTGTGCAAATTAATGCAGGTTGTTTTTATAGAATTCTACCAAACTAAAATAGAATCCATAGCCCTTGACAGCATAAAAACAAGGTCATGGACCATCATGTTGTCATGAAACATTGTTGTCTGATGGAGTATCATTTAGAACTGTGTAGGATTGGAGCCTAGTCAGTAAGTAGATGCTTGTGCAACTGAAAGTAGCTCAGATAATTAATTCTATTTACAGAAAATGGTGCATAGTGCAAAGCCCATGCAATCCCTTGTTTTCAAATGCACCAGTAGACTTCTAGGTGATCTGAAAGGGCAAGGCTGTTTTAATATTGTACATTTTTCAAGAGAATATTATATCTCCAGCCAAAAATCTGTAGATCTGTAGGTAAATTAATAAGAGATTGAAAGCTGTATACACGCATTTGTAGATTAGAAATTGCACACATACATTGATTGAAAGTTGCATACACATGTTTAGAAAAAAACAGCACATGCATGTGTCCAGAAAAGAGTGCACAGTCCCAGAGAGTATGATTTTCCTAATTTAAACCTGTACGGATCTAATGCAATTTGTTCTTGCCCACATTTAAATCACCTACATATAGCATATTCATTCACAACCCCACACTCATATAAGGGAACCAAGTGAAGTGGATATGATCATATAAATCTCATTTATCCAAGTAACCTTTCTCTGATACCATACCTGTTTTGATACTGGGGAAAATCAAATGTTTTTGAAGAATTTTGCAATGCTTGTATATAAATATATGTGCACGCACTGACCAATAAGATGCAATTATATCATTGAAGTATATTGTTTTGTTTAAATAGAAACAATAAGAGGGTATGCATAGTATATTTTAGAGCATACATATATATTGTAGTGCGGCGGTCACTGCAGTATAGTTGAGTATCATGTTCCATAGGAAACCCAAAAATTGATTTGCTAATAACTTCACTTGCATGATGAATTTGGAATATATTTTGCAAACAAAACGCTTGTCACAGACCTACCCACACTGGAAATGGACTTCCCACATCTGCTGAATTTCAAGGG
This sequence comes from Ambystoma mexicanum, assembly GCF_040938575.1. Lineage (NCBI taxonomy): Eukaryota > Metazoa > Chordata > Amphibia > Caudata > Ambystomatidae > Ambystoma > Ambystoma mexicanum. Next base: position 510,421,751 of record NC_090922.1, read on the forward strand.
TTTTGTTGTGTTAAATCTGCGTAACTCAACTGTACCTTAACTGAGGATTGTTCAGTGAATATAGAATTGATTATGGAATGTGATGCTTCTGTGTGACATGCAGATGCTCATTTAGGCAGTTCAAATTTTGTATTTTCTGAAAAAATATTTTGCACCTATAACATTGTTGTGATTTGCTTTTCGGAGACCCCCTTTATTTAATTTTACTTTCATTCTTTTAAATAACGCTCTCAGTGTTCTTACCAAGAATTGTGGGGTGTGACTGTGTGAGTGGGCCCATGAGATTAGTGATGCCACACTACCGTAACCCATAAATATTTATACAGTCCCACCTCAATTTCTGATATCTGCCTTTACATGCTTATGCTATGGAAACTCCACCCTACCCCACAAACACTGAAGCAGGTTAAGGTGCCAATCAAATACCTCTCCCTGGGTTCCAGTTACTGGAGTGTTTGGCAGAGCGCTAGGCAATAACGTCCTCAAAACAGATTGGATGCTCGGGATATGCAAACGTGCCCCTAGACACATTTGGGCCAGAAATACCCGAGCCAGTATTCCCAAGGGGCCATGCAAGACTGGGGAAGCAAAATGTCCCTCACTTTGCGTGAGGTCTTGGGCAAGCTCAGCTGGGGTTGTCTAAGCAAAGGAACATTTTGTTTCCCCCACAACATACATGCCCCATGAGCAATTCTTGAAATGCCTGCTGCAGCTGTGGGAGCACTCAGGTTTTCATTGGGCCAGCTTTGGCTGAGCTATAACATATCAAGGAAGAAAGGTACACTACGTGTTTTATGTGCACTAACGATCCATGATGGTAACAGGCTCATTCCGACCTTACATTGTGCAGTCGCGGTGGGAGTGCACGGGCACTGCTTCTGCCCTATCCCTCAGACGCCCACACCTGCAAAAGGAATCTCCACAGAAGGGCAGACACACTGTGGGTGACACCAGGAGAGCCATGTGTATCTGCCAGGAGCTGCTGGGCCTGATCTTCAGAAGAGCTCTGTGTATGTTAGTGATTTGCATGTGTCAACAGCCGATAAATAACTTGACGTTGTTTACTATGTCTGGGATTTCTCCTCAGTGTAAATTTTGCTTCGTGCATTTATATTTCCTATGTATATTCCATTCCCCTAACTCACACGGTCTCTAAAGTTATTTTTTTTAACAGGAAGTGGAGGCATTGTTGTCAATTGAGAAGCCTTCATCCAACAAAATCAATTATCAAAGCAGTGGCAAAGGTGTGTGAGTTTCGGCAGCCATGGCCCATGCCCACTTTTGTCGGTATAGTGCTAAGGACGAGCATGCTCGTCCTTTTTGCATAGACTTGATTAAAGCTCAGTAGTAAGGTATATCTTGGAATTCTGCGATTGTGCGACCCACTTTGTACAAATGCTGAACTCCCGCAGAATCCTTCATTTCCGTTTTGCTGACTTCAGCATAAACCCAATATTGTTTCTCACTCAAACGGTTCAAAGGTTCCGGGAATTAACTTGATGGATGTTGTCGTATAACCATACGATGCATAGAGGTGTTAATGAACCATTCGAAAGGAACACGAGAAAGAACACGAGGCCGCGAGCGAGCCCCAGCTCTCAGATGGTAACTGGGAGAGAAAGACTACCGTCTAGCGCTGGCAATTTACAGCTCTCTGGACCTGTTCTAAACACGTGCGCGTGGCAGGGATGCCAACGCAGCAGCCTCTGCCCTCATGTGTGAACAGTGCGACAAACTCAGCAAATGCACAATCCCGCATCACTTCACACAAAATACATTCTCAGGAGAGCGTGGGGAAGGCGGCGGGCAGAACTAAACGATTTACACCCCCTTGCCAGAACACAGCATTTAAGTACTGGCTAGTCTAGGGGGAATTAAAACTCTTCATAGAGGGCATGAGCAGTTAGAGCGCATGTCTGTGTGGTGTGTCATTGGCAAGATGAATGTATTCATAAGCATGGATGGTGCATCCCTGAGCACGTGTCTTATTTGCCCACTAGGCTTTTAGGGACATACAACATGTTTTTTTGAGTTTTGCAGTGCACCGCCCACACCTCTGGTGACACTTTAGAGTCACCTTTAAGCCTTGGCAGAAGAGGACAGCTAGGGGGGAGTTGGGATGTGGAGAGGGAGTTGGGATGTGGAGAGGGAGATGGGTTATGAGGAGGGACACATAGCTTGTGGTCGTGGTATGGTTTTTTACCCACCCACTGGCTATTCATGGCCATTCCCACCAACTAACCACTCGTCATCCACTAACCCCTCCTCACCCCTCCTCCCTTCCAAAACACACCCTGCTGGGATCTCTTTGTGCTAGCTTTATCACACATTAACATCAAACTACAAGCTTTGGTGGGAACGACATTGTTATTTCTAAACAGTCTTCTAAAATACAATGGCTTGATTGCAGCTGTAAATCATTGTTGGCATGATACAAATGTGTTAACAACGTGTGACTTTGGCTGCTTGATTTATACGCCAACTGTGTGTTCTTGCATCTGTTAGTTGCACAGAATTCCTTTAAAAACAAACAATTGAGTTTGCCAACAGTTATGACTTTTTCATAGGTTTTAGATTGGCACTTGCCAGGCATTGCCATCACTTGCCCAGGTAGTCACACCCTTTGACAGCTGTTGCCATCTTAGTAACAGGGGAAACATGGTCCTCATCCCAGGCATCAAAATTTCTGCCCTCAATTGGATCTCCTCACTCATTTCTAATTGCTCGCAAATCATTATCCTTCCACCTTTCTCCTCCGCCCCTCGCCCTGTGACAAAAGGGGTCCCACAAGGAGCCTCAGTGTCACCACTCCTCTTCAACATCTACCTAAACCCACTAAAGACTCTCATCCACTCTCACAACCTTACCTGCTACAATTATGCAGACGACACCCAGATCATTTTCATAATTCCCAAGACTTCAGCCTCCCCTCTTTTCCCAACCTCATCACTTGCTTCTTGGCTATCGACCTATGGATGATGGCCAACTACCTTATCCTCAACCCGGGAACATCAGAAATCCTAACATGGGGCAAACCTCTCTCATTCCCACCCTATAGCAAGGACACCAACCCTTGGAGACCCACCTGTCACATCCACATCAGTTAAAAACCTTGGATGCACCATGGACACAGACCTATCTCTCTCCAAACACATCAACTCCATATCCAGAACTTGCCACTTCCACTTATGCATCGTAAAGCAAATCTTTCCCTATCTCTCTTATCCTCAAAGAGTCTCCACAATGCTATCATCTCCCACCTAGACTATGTCACCTCCCTCTATCTTGACGTCCCTGCACCCCAGCACAAGAAACTCCAACAAATCCCAAACTCTGCAGCCTAAACTACTCCCTGTCCTCTCACCCAGCGAACACAGCACCTCTGCCCTCGGATTACTGCACTGACAACCAATCAGCCTACAATCGACCTTCAAAGCCATGTGCATCACACACCGAGCACTCCATAATACAGAACCAGAGTTATTACAAGAAAGAAATCATCCTCTACAAGCCCCCAGAAACCTCCAATCGGCTCGGATTTCCTCCTCACTATTCCCACTAGAGTAGGTGGCTTGTTCGTCTCTATCTTAGCTCCCACCATCTGGAACACTTCCTCTTCACATCCGCTGCACCAAGGATTACCTTTCCTTAAAAAAAGTCCTCAAATCCTGGCTATTTCCTGCAATTTCTTGAAACACATCCCTTACCTTCCAAGTCCCAATCCGAGCACACGAACATTCATCACCACGTGGCTCCGGCCGTTATCGTGGTGGCCCCAAACTCACAGCACCAGGCGGTGCAATCCGTTATCGCAGCGGCCCGATCCTCACCGAACCAGGTGGCGCTGGCCGTTATCGCGGCGGCCCAGACCTCGCACACTATCGAACAACCATGACCTTGGTTCTCTCAAGCATCACCAACTGGACACCGGCCACCTTCATGTTTTAACACCATGAAATGACACAAGATTGATTTGTCACTGCACCTGTCATGTATAAGAATAACTAGCAAATAGCAATCTAACTTGAGATAGAACTACAGCCCCGACGCACCTGGATAGATTGTTAATGTCTGGCAAGGCATTGTCCTGGGAGGAATTGTCTGCCGTGGCCATGTCTCGCTCCACAGGGGCAGGTGGGGTTTCCTGTGTATTGCTGCAGAACACAAATGGTAACTTGCCCTGAATGGCACTGAAAGGACGTGATGGGTGGCCGGGTAACACTCTTGGATGAACTATAGCGTTGGCCTCTCACGTTAAAGGTAAACATTGTGAAGGTTTGGTGCCTGCACACTATCTATGAAGATTTGCCATGCACTCCACGTGGAAGAGTTCGAAAATATAGCCTGTGCTCTACTAATGGCAATTTGGTACACATTGCCTGTCGCTTACCATTTGTCCGAGTTGCAAGTATCGACAGAGGATGACAGTACCTGATTGGGTGCACTTACAACAAATCTCCAACAGAGTTGTCTAGGTACGTATAAATGCACCACTCCGGTGGACACTGGCCACAGGCATTGCTACCCACACACATCAGAATACAGCAACAACTATGACAAATTTGGTCTCGCTGGTCACATAACTGTACCACGTACTTGCACCAGACTACGCATCAATACCTCTGACATCAGTATGCAGCAAAGACGTATGACAAATTCGGGCCAGCTGGACGCATAGCGAGTCTCTAGCGATCACGTCATCTCCTGACCTCTCCCAGCACCCATCCACATGCCTGACCTCATGGGTCACTTTCTACCGGAGCCTGGCAAGCACTACTAAGCCTTATTGTGGCCAAATGCAGACAAGCATTCTAATCCTACTCCACTATCTCCAACACTCAGGACTTCGGTCCTTGAAGGCATTCCCACCACAAGCGCATTGAGACTATCATAATGGTAAAAGGTGCAATATAAATGACAACCACAGTACAATACAATTATGGCAGTACCTGGCAAATGCCTCTCCCTTGACTACACAGCAGCAGCCAAAATGGTCTGCGCTGCCAGTGCTAGTTTCTAAAGGCAGGGTGCAGGATCTAGATAATTCTAGCTCTACCTCTTTCTCCAAACATGACCCAACAAAATGACAGGTCAAAACTGCCACATGCTATTATGCCTCGGTGATATCTGGCAATAGTGCACCACTGTTTTCAGCAGAAGAGAGCAATGGAGGGGGTTGCTGATGTAGACCCTTGGGAGCCAAATGTGCAGTTATGAGGGTCAGATAGTGGGAAACCCACAGAAATATACCCTCAATGCGAGCACTTCTGCAGAATGTCCTATGTGTGCTCCTCCGCTGCCTCCCTAACCTTCAACGCCTATCTGTAGCCCAGTGGGGGGCAAGCTGTGGATCTCCAGGTATTTTGGCCTACAAATCCCATGATCGCCACACATGGACTATGCTGGGTAGGGATGCTAGGAGTTGTAGGCCAACACACCTGGCAGGCCGCAGGTTGCCCGCAACTGCTCACACTCTTTCTACCACTTCTCTCCATACCTGCCTAACAGTACCTTCAATATCTGATCTTTCTAATGGATCCATATTATTTATCCTATTACTTTGTTGTAACGTGACGCGTTGCTTCCCAGATTCCCTTATATAAATCCCAGTACATAATTACAGAATACTTCTCACCAAAATGATTCATCATAAAATCTGGTGTTCTTTTCAATTTGTATCCCGAATTCCAATGCATTGGAATAAATATGAGAATTCTGGACATAAAAATGCTATTCTGGAGTTTCATTAACCAAACAGCGACACAGTGAATGTTAAAGGAGGCCAGCGGGAGTGATGGGCACGCGGCCTCTGGTTGTATACTCACTGCGATCACCCTCCGGGTTTATAGATTTGGACTATGTGGTATGCATGCTAGCATTGGGTCCGCTCTCAGACCTCCCGCCCGCTTGCAGACAATTTTGCACTTATATTTTTGATGGTTATACCCTAGTCGCATGGCTTTGCCTTTTGTCGCGAGAAGCTGCACACCGTATCGGCCTGGCTTGGTAGTCTCAGGCCAAATTGTTGACAATTGGACAAGAAGAACCATAATCGAATCCCAAATTACTTATTTGACCACATGTTTTGTCCTGGGCAAATTCTGTTGATCGGCCTATGCCTCGATTCCCCTCGCGGAAAACGGCAACGTTCACAGACTTTTCCCAACTTAGAGTAATCAGCACATATTACCCCGAGCCAGGAATTCCCGTTCCTGGACCTTTTATAGATGTGTTCATTTTATCGATCCCAGTACAGGCCTGGGTGGCCGTCCGCCTGTAACCTCATCCTGTTCTGAAGGGTCTCCATTTATCATGGTGACGTCCATTCCTCGTTACTCTATTGCGTTCCTCCAATCAGACCTTGATCCATGCCACAGCATCGAGGCCGGGCTCGAGGCCGGGCAGGCTGCCACGAGGTGCCGCATCTTAATCTTTACTGAAGCCGAGAAGGGAGGGAAGTGCAGCAGCCTCAGCCTTAGTATAAGGCTATAGCACTAATACTTAGTTATCCCATCCCATTTACTTCAAATGTAAATCAAATCAATAAAAAAAATTGCATTACATCCATATATCCAATAAAAACTAACATTATTATAATCCATAGATATACAATATATCAAACACATACAGCTTCTAATATACCCACAATAGACCTTTTACTGATCAGTATTGAACGGAAATCAATATAAAACAATAATGATCCTAACCATTTCGTTTCTTAGCAACCAATTCCCAGCAGCTGTAATTAGCAGCGACTCAGCTGAACACAAGGTGGCCCAGAACTGATCCGGGCCCAGACTGCTCGGGGAATTCACACATTGTCCATAGACCTTTAGAAATCTATCAGGAAGACACTGGCAATTAGTCAGCAAATGTCTAGCCGTCTTCAAATTATCCCCACAAAGACGGCCTAATCTTGCCTCCAATGGAAGGCCCTTCCAAGCACCACTATGTTCCAATGTAGGCAAAATGTTAAGGCGTAGCTACAAAGCACTCGCGTGTTTGCAAGGCTTACGCCGCCCACTTCTTTCCAACAGAGCAGTGCCCATATTTGGGAAAAGGTAGTAACCGTGTAGTTGCGAGACTGTATGAACAGTATGTTTAGAAAAGGGTAGCGCCTGCAGGATTGGACAACTCTGGAACCTGGGTGGTTGTAAGGCATATGCCAGCATGTGTCAAAGACTGCAGTGCTCACCTTTTGGCAAGGCTGTGGTTCCCGTGCGCTCAAAATCCATAGTACGCTCTTGTGTAGAAAACTGTACAACCCAGAATTAGGCCACACTCGGCTTGTCTCCATGCTTAAGGACTAGCAAGATTGTGCTTGGAAGGTCTCAGCAGTGTAGCCCAACACTGTAGTGTCAACGCTTTTGAAAGATTACAGTACCCAAACATTAGTAGTGCTAGGAAAATGCATTTGGAAGAGTGTAGTACGGACGTGTGTGTGTGTGTGTGTGTGTGTATAACGCTGCAGTACGTCTGCATTGGGAAGACTGTTGTGCTTGCGTGTTTGGAAGTCTGTAGGACCTGCACAGTTTAATCCTGCCCATGCCTTTGGGAGACTCTATACGCAGGCACTTTGGAGACAGTCGGCCCACCTTTACAAAGTACTGTAGTGCCTAGAGGGTGCACATCTAGAAGACTGTAGGGCCCACCTCTCTGGAAGACTGTAGCACCCAGGCACTTGGGGGAGACGAGGGCCCACCTTTCCAAAAGACTGTAGTCCCTAGAGGCAGCTCAACTAGAAGACTGTAGGGCCCATCTGTTTGGAAGACTGTAGCACCCAGGCACTTGGGGGAGACTAGGGCCCACCTTTCCAAAAGACTGTAGTCCCTAGAGGCAGCTCAACTAGAAGACTGTAGGGCCCACCTGTTTGGAAGACTGTAGCACCCAGGCACTTGGGGGAGACTAGGGCCCACCTTTCCAAAATACTGTAGTCCATAGGGCCTGCAGAACTAGAAGACTGTAGGGCCCAACTGTTTGGAAGCTGCTGTGCCGCTGGGTTTGCTTGAAGACTGTATGACGGGCATACTTGGAACACTGTGGTACATGTGTGGCATTGTAACCTTGTGTTATTTTTTAAAGCGTTTATAGCATATCTCGGTGGTCTCAGAGCACCGAGGTGTGCCAGGAGGTTTGGAGTATTGCGCCCCCGCTAGGGATCTGGGGGCACACAGCTGTATTTTCAGGATGAAGAGGAAAAGGGACACGAGGTTGTAGGGGTGAGGAAAGAGGATAAGGGCAAATGAATTCATATTTCAAGGAGGGGGTGGGGGTGCCAGTGAGGAGGAGGGTGCTTTTGCGAGTTTGGGGGCGTGTTGTTCCAGCCAAATGGATGCTTGAGTGGGCCTGCGGGAAATGTACAGAGTAAATTGTGGAGGAAGAGACCGAACCAGATGAAGGCCAGGGCTGGCTAATGCTTCACAGCTGGGTTATCTTAACCATTCCGGCAACCAACGCAGATGCCATGAAGTAGGGTAATACTAAGCTTCTAGGGCATGTAAGCACGGCATCTGTTCCTAAGCGCATGCATTTTTACATGTGTAATCTTCAGCACCATGGAGAGTGGCGCGAGTGCCAGGGTCCCCAGTATCACGGAAAGAGGACCATAGATGCAACATGCACAGCAGGTCTAAGCAGCGAAGCGCGGTGGCATGACTGACATCCAGTGCTTTAAGTGGGCCGGGGCCTGCGCCCGAGGTGCCTGTCTCCTTTGGCAAATCTTTATAAAAGATGCCTTGAAATGTGTACGTTTCAAGCCATCTTTTATAAACGTAGAAATATTTCTACGTTTATAACAGACGGCTTGAAACGTACACAATTCAAGGCATCTTTTATAAAGCTTTGTCGACGGACAAAACCACCTTGGGTTTTGTCCGTCCTCAACGCTTTATAAAACATGGCTTGTACGTTTCAAGCCATCTTTTATGAACATAGAAATATGTTACAAATGTCTATGTTTATAAAAGGTGGCTTGAAAAGTACACAAACCATAGTAAGGTAAGCACACAAGTGTGCGTAACTTACTATGGTGTGTACACTTTCAAGCCACCTTTTATAAACATAGAAATATGTAATATTGCTATGTTTATAAAAGAAGGCTTGAAAAATACACAAACCATACTAGTACGCATACAAATATATAAATGCTCTACATTTATATATTTGTTTGCGCACCCTACTATGATTTGTGCACTTTTAGGCCACGCCCACAGCGAATGCCACGCCCCCAAACGAGGCCCCCCCTCAATTTCTTACCCCACTTAAAGCACTGCTGACATCTCACAGAACGGGGTTCAGGCCCCACACGTGGTGTCTGTAGTCAAGCACCGGGGTTTGACTTTCAGCACCATGGATAAGTCCCGGCAAATCGCTAAGGCGGCGCCTGCCCGTATCCCCCGTAACCAGGGGCGTTGCTAGGGGGGGCTAAGGGGGCTATAGCCCCTGATCTTTTGGTTGTAGCCCCGGATAGAATCTCAGGAGCTACAGCCAAAAGACTAGCTAGCCCCCAGTCCCAACATCAGCGTAGCCCCGGGTCTTTTCCAGACCTAGCAACTCCCCTGCCCGTAACCCCACCTGCCTTGCTGGCCTCTCGGCGAAGACAATCTCTGTCTATTACCCGCCGCAGACGCGCCGGGACTCTCCTCGCCCTCCGCATAAACAAGCGCCGCATTATACATTTCACATCCAGCTGCGGCCTTCAGTCACAATCATATTTCCCGCTGAAACATCTCTCTTTGCGGCCGCCGAGCTGTGCTTTAGAGGAAACCGCCGGGCCCCTCGCGTCTCCGCCCTCCCACTCTCCCCTCAAGCCACCGTTCTCTGAACTTCCAATCGCTTCCCGGCTAAACACAATTTGTACACGACCCCTCATGCTCCAGCACAGCACCTTCCTCCGGCTTACTCCCGCCCATCATTGCCCCGTTCGTCCTTCACACATGCAGGGTTGCCCCGTCCCCCTTTCTCCTACTCTCTTTTTTCTTCCTTAGCCCACGTCTTTCTGACTCACTTCTATATCCCTACCTCGCCCAGCCTCTCACCCTACATTTCAGTTCCCCCTGTTATTCTCTCCCTAACCCCCGCTCACCCCCAGAGTTTCGTGTTCACTCCTTGGCACCGCCGCTTTTTGTTCGGCCCTCGGCGTCGCCTCCCTCCCCCACTCCCCCTTTTCCAATCTTCCTGCTGCACGGGGAGAGGCGCCTCCTCTGGTGGGGAATTAATTAGAGGCGACTGCCACCGAGTGGGTCCGCTGTCAGGGCTCACATTAGGGCAGGATTTAGGGCTCCTCCAAGGAAGCTCTGCTGACAAAACCCCCAAAGATGAAACGCTAAGGAGAGCCCAAGGTGAGTCTCATCTGTGTGCCGCTGACCCAGGGAAACGATTACCCAACATGCTTCACTTCCTTTGCTGATGGCTCAGAACCTATACGAACCATAAACCCCTGCTAGCCTAGGAGTGCGCCCTAACCCTGCTGGTGTCACCCCTGCTCATCTCCATTTATTTTAATAACACCCCCTTTCCTTGTTTTCAACATTCATTTTTTTTTAAATGTGTATATGGTTTAAAAAAAAACGTTAGGATACAATACACAAATATAAAATACAAGATAAATTAAATTGATTAAAACCTCATTCTCATCACTACATAATGTTTTAAAAACATTTCTGTATACACAAAATTATCATATTTTTCATTGACATTATTTTTTTTTATTTTTTATTGTTGTATATGATTAACATTAACCTTTTACAACAGTTTCATTGTATATCCAAATCTAAAAACCAAATGTTTTTAAAAAACAAAATAAAAATGATTCATACACTCCAGATTCAAAAGTAAAGAGAAGAAAAAATATACTTTTCCACCCAGAACAGGAGAAGATAATACCCTGATAACATATCATTTCCTTTTTCTATCGGTCAGGTAAACAGTTGCAGTGAATTTGAGCGCAATTCTGAGTCGTTTCTTGAAACATATTCAGATGTCCAGTATAATAATTCATTTTAAACAAACCTTATTCCAGAAATCAAGGAGGCATTGAAGAATTACAACATCCTGACGCTTGAAAATGTTAAACCTCTACAGAAGACAACCAGACATCTATGTGTGGTGCCCTACTTGGCTTCACATCACAGAATTGTTTCACTGAGCCATCTTCTGAATAAAATGTGCAAGTGCGCATGCATTACACTGTTTCAGGTGTATGTGGTGCTGACATTTACTGTGGAGAGTAGGCAGAACGAGGGGCATTGGAATGCTAATGGCCCATGTGACGAATCAACTTCCGGGGCACCAGTGGTCCAGGGATGAATTTTGGTTTCTGAACCATCAATCAACCCCACACATCTAGTACACCAGAAGGGATCCGAAAAGATTGGAATACAAGTGAATTATAAGACCTCCTTGCCCAATTTTGGTAATGTGGACGAAACGGCAGGCTTATCTCTGCAAGGTCGTGGATCTTTGGTTAATTGCAACACAGCGAAAATACAATTATTACGTAATGATAAAAGGGACTGTCCAGTCAAGGTTGTATACAAATATCTACTTTATTATTACTACAACAGACAGTTCTAGCACACTACAATTACAATACACACTGCAAAGGAACACAGAGGACAGACAGTTTCACGAAGGAACAGGATTCACTCCGGATACTGACAGGAGTGCAGTTCATAAAGTAATCAGTCTTACAGTTAAAGATTATTTGGTTTCAACACCAAAGGGGCAAAGGGTTTTAACTGTCTCTGGGGGCCTTCAGAGAAGGACCAGGGGGGCAGAACCACAATGTCGGTGCTGCCGAAGAAGTTCTTGGTGCTTTACAGCGTAGAGGCGGTTCCAGGGCGCTTCGCAGCCTGTGAGACAGAGTTAGTGGCTGGAGACAGCTGCAGGTACCAGGAGGCAGGCAGTTCGGCAAGCGAGGCTGGACGGAGGTCTGTAGGCTGTCCAGCGTGGCGGCTGAGGGTCAAGAATCTCTGTCTCTGTGCTGGTTGGTAGATCTGGAATGCTGGTCAAGGCATCTTGGATGGCTCTGGTGACTGCAGCATGACAACAGTCAGCGGAGCAGCCGGATGCGGTTCGAGGACTCAACTGTCTCGAAATTGTCATTAAAAAGGATGGACGCTGGATGATGCTTGGGTGGCACTCCTCATAGCTTCTTGGCAGGGCTTGTGTCCTTTCAAGGCAGACGGCCCAAAGCTCAAGAGGGTGTTAGCAGGCACTGCACTGTCCTTTGTCCAGAGACTCTCTAGCACTTCCCACCTAGGAAGCTTGCTGTCAGAACCTAGCAGGGGATGCTGTGTGCTGGCTGAGTACCATTTCTGGAGCTGCTGGATGGGTCCTCTGAATCCGGTATCTCCCTCTGTTCTCTTTGAGATGGTTATGGGAGGGATCTTGCTTCCCTCTTGGTACTCCTGGCCTTCCTTCACTGACAGAAGAGGTAAGTAAGGTAGACTGTACCTTCAGCAAAGGTCCAAATGAGTCCTTCTTGTTACTCCTTGCAAAGTCTTCAGATAATCTCATCAGTGAGGGGCTCAGCCCCCTTTTAAAGCCAAACAAGCCCCAGTAATTGGTGCAGGCCAAGCCCACCTTAATGAACCAAATCCTGGGTCCCCACCAACAATCTTCAGTGATGCTTCAGGTCAGAATCAGAGCGGTTGGCAACAGACAGGGGAAGAATGACAACATATACTTTTAAGTCCCACCCATCTTCCTGACTGCTGTACATCAAAGTGTCTCCCTAATTAACTGAGCCCTAAGTGGTACTTGATCACAACATGGGCCTCCTTTGAAGTAAGGGGTTACAGGCAGACGTTTGTCTCCTACAATTCACTGACTTCCCTGCTCTGAAAGGAGTGGTTCCAAACAGGACATTACCTGCCCTTTCATACCAAGGAGGGGTATTAGTACCAAGTTGACACATTGCATTACAAAGAGGTGTTGGTCTCAGGTCTCCATTGTCACTTCCTGCACCCACACCTTCCCTAATGCCTGCTTATTAACATTCTTCAATATTCGCTACCACCAGCAAGGTCTAACAATGGAGATGCAAATCCATGGGGTCTTGAAATACTAATCAGGCTGCCCACGCCAGAAGCTTTTGATGTACCCACAACTGTCAGCTACACATGACAGGGGAGGGCAGCGCTGGTAAGCTTTGTCCTCCACGAGTACATGACTATTTTTCTGCTGTGCGGTGGGTGTGGAAAATATGTGCGGGAATGGCCTCACATATTTTCGAGAGGTTGATCTCCCATCATTCATTCCTTTTAAATTAAACAAAAATCAAAAAGCCCAAGTGAGCGCACTCTACATGTGCGGATGGTCGAATTCCTCACAGGCATTGTGATCAGTAGCTTGCCTACCCATTTGGGAAAGCAGAGCCCTCATTGTACAGGTTCTGTCCTTTTCTTCACACGCTTGGCAGCACAGGGAGAGCCTCTCCTGTGCAGTGCAGGGTAGATTGCGAGGCGGGTTGTGCACTCTTACCTGCAACTGGCGCATGGGGTCCTAGTTTGTGACACTGATCTAGAGCCATTCACCTCCAGTGATGCGTGATTGTGTGTAGAATGCATGCACTACTGCACCTGCTTCACCTGCTGTATGTGAGGGAAGCATGAACTGCTAGCACACCTATTCTCTGTGTGTGGTGCTGCTGCCCTTGTGACACCGGATTGTGTGGTGGAAGCTGGCACTGTTGCTTCCGGTGCTAAACCAATCCTAAAAGTTTACATTGTGCCGTAGCTGCTAACATGGGCAGTCGGGTACTGCTCGTCCCCCACCTGTCCAGATACATAATATCCCGGTGTATCCCCTCCTCGGCTAAATAACTGAGGCCAGACCAGTTTTCCTCATTTGTAGCATAACAAGTCTGCAGTTTATTTATTTCACACTATCACATAATTACAGTCCCATACGATCGGCAGCACCTTTCTGTTTACACCTTCCTTGGCACCCCCCTTTTCACCTATTTCTGTTCCTTCATTTATTTGCAGTCAGCTCTCTTTTACTTATTCATTCCTTTCCAGCATACTTAGGCCACCACATGCTGAGCCTCCCAGAGCCTCGGTCTGGGAAACACACATTGGCCGACGCGGCTGATGGGCTGTAAGGAGTGCCATTATGCTTTTCTTTTTCACCAGCCCAAGCCGGAAGCTGACGACCACGGGAGGTGCCCCTCCTCTTTATACCGTGTGGCCCTCCTAGTATGGGACACGGATATAGAGCAATTCACCTGCAGTGATGTGTGGAATGCATGCACTACTGCACCCGCTGCACCTGCTGTATGTGAGGGAAGCGTGCCCTGCTAGCACACCTATTCTCTGTGTGTGGTACTGCTGCCCTTGTGAGACCTTTTTGTGTGGTGGAAGCTGGCACTGTTACTTCCGGTGCTAAACCAATCCTAAAAATGTGCATTGTGTCGTGGCTGCTTCGTGCTGATTGCGGGAGTTTGAATTCCTGCAGCCTGTTCTGTGGGGGCTGCACTGTGGCTGAAACGCGGTATCTGTGGTGTCTAAAGGAAGCCTGTGCCGCTTGCCTGCCATCAGTGGTTAGGTGTAGGAGAGAATCTTGTGCTGCTGTTCTCCAGACTGCAGTGATTAGTTGTGAGAAGGAAGCTGGTGCGCCTGCTGTCTGGCTGGCACTGTTTGTTGTCTGAGGGATTTCAGCATTGCTGCCCGGGCTGTGCCAGGGAAGCTTAAAGGATTGCTGCCCGGGCTGCACTGGTTTGGTGCGTGAGAGGGAAGCTTGCGTGATTTCTGCCCGGGCTGCACTGGTTTGGTGGGTGAGAGGGAAACTTGCGGGATTGCTGCCCGGGCTGCACTGGTTTGGTGTGTGCGAGGGAAGCTTGCGGGATTGCTGCCCTGGCTGCACTGGTTTGGTGTGTGCGAGGGAAACTTGCAGGATTGCTGCCCGGGCTGCATTGGTTTGTGTGTGAGAGGGAAGTTTGCGGGATTTCTGCCCTGGCTGCACTGGTTTGGTGTGTGCGAGGGAAACTTGCGGGATTGCTGCCCGGGCTGCATTGGTTTGTGTGTGAGAGGGAAGTTTGCGGGATTGCTGCCCGGGCTGCACTGGTTTGGTGTGTGCGAAGGAAGCTTGCTGGATTGCTGTCCGGCCTGCACTGGTTTGGTGTGTGCGAGGGAAGCGTGCGGGATTGCTGCCCGGGCTGCACTGGTTTGGTGTGTGAGAGGGAAGCTTGCGGGATTGCTGCCCATGCTGCACTGGTTTGGTGTGTGCGAAGGAAGCTTGCTGGATTGCTGTCTGGCCTGCACTGGTTTGGTGTGTGCGAGGGAAGCTTGCAGGATTGCTGCCCGGGCTGCACTGGTTTGGTGTGTGAGAGGGAAGCTTGCGGGATTGCTGCCCATGCTGCACTGGTTTGGTGTTTGCGAGGGAAGCTTGCGGGATTGCTGCCCGGGCTGCACTGGTTTGGTGTGTGCGAAGGAAGCTTGCAGGATTGCTGGTTTGGTGTGTGCGAGGGAAGCTTGCAGGATTGCTGCCCGGGCTGCACTGGTTTGGTGTGTGAGAGGGAAGCTTGCGTGATTGCTGCCCGGGCTGCACTGGTTTGGTGCGTGAGAGGGAAACTTGCGGGATTGCTGCCCGGGCTGCATTGGTTTGTGTGTGAGAGGAAAGTTTGCGGGATTGCTGCCCATGCTGCACTGGTTTGGTGTGTGCGAAGGAAGCTTGCTGGATTGCTGTCCGGCCTGCACTGGTTTGGTGTGTGCGAGGGAAGCGTGCGGTATTGCTGCCCGGGCTGCACTGGTTTGGTGTGTGAGAGGGAAGCTTGCGGGATTGCTGCCCATGCTGCACTGGTTTGGTGTTTGCGAGGGAAGCTTGCGGGATTGCTGCCCGGGCTGCACTGGTTTGGTGTGTGCGAAGGAAGCTTGCAGGATTGCTGCCCGGGCTGCACTGGTTTGGTGTGTGCGAAGGAAGCTTGCAGGATTGCTGCCTGGGCTGCACTGGTTTGGTGTGTGCGAGGGAAGCTTGCAGGATTGCTGCCCGGGCTGCACTGGTTTGGTGTGTGCGAGGGAAGCTTGCAGGATTGCTGTCCGGGCTGCACTGGTTTGGTGTGTCAGGGAAGTGCAAAGTGCGCCTTAAGTAAGTGCTTCATGGATGCTTCTCCACCGATAGTGTGATGTTAGTACCTCAGATCCATTACACAATGTAATCTTATCAGGGGTAATGCCAAAGGACAACCGCCTGATCTTGTCAACTGACCCACACTCCGTCCTTTCTCCCCCCGCTCCTTTCCCCCTTCCACTTTACGAAACCATACACGTCCCCTGGCCCACTTGCTTCTGAAATGGAGACTGCGCTGGAGAGCTGCCAAGCTTCCAAAACAAGCGTGGGAATTGTGCTGGCTTAATTACTGCAAAGTCTGAATACATCCTCTGCTAAGCCCAACTCCATCCCCTCGGACCGGGGGCTTAGAGCCAGGCAAGAGGGGGTCAGGATGAGCTATATTCCAGCCCTGCGTTCCCCCTCCCATGTATCTTCTCCAGCCCTTGATTAGTCACCAGGTGCACAACCCTCTCAGCATTCCTCCTCCTATAGGACAATTCGTCCTCACCCATGTGGTCATGTCCAAACACACCAATACAAGCACACATCACAACTCCCAACCTACATACTAGCTTCACATACTAATCAGAGGTTAATTCAAATAGGCCCATATGGGGCCTGGCTGCAAAGTTTGACAAAGGAGACAGGAAACCCCAACAACCTTTAATATGCACTGTGTCAACCTGAAGCCAGCTCTGGCCTACTAGTATCAAGGGCAGTGACCTGTCATGTCTAGGATTATGCGTTTACAGTAGGTAACGCCCACAGGGGGACCCCATTTAGAAGGTACGAGTATTGGATTGACAGTGCCAAAAAGTCTTTTCCCATCAGAGCTTCAAGGGAGACCTGTCGCTTTAATGAGGAACCACAGAGAGCTCAATTAACCAGAGAGACCCTTTGACCCACAACTGACAGGAAGATGGGTGGGACTTAGTAATACATGTTTTAACCACTTTACCTTTTATTTTGCAAAGCACTCTGTTTAGGACCTCACGCATACAGGAGATTGTTGGTGGGGGTCCAGCAATGGTTCCTTAAGTAGGCTTAGCCTACACCAATCACTGGGCCCATTTGGCTTTAAAAGAGGGCTGAACCCCTCTTTTGGGCAGATCATCTGAAGACTTTGCAAGGAGTAACAAGAAGAACTCGGCATTGGACCCTGACTGGGGGTACATTCATCCTTACATCTTTCACCTGTGAAGGAAGGCCAGGACCTCCAAGAGGGAAGCTACCCCCCTCCCCTTAACATCTCCCAGGTAACAGAGGGCGATAATGGATCCAGAGGACCCTCCAGCAGCTCCAGAACCGGTACCCAGCCAGCAAACAGCATGCCCTGATGGGCTCTGCAAGCTTCCTAGGTGGGAAGTGGCAGAGAGTTTCAGAACCAAACTAAGGACAAGGCAGTTTCCTGCAACACTCTCCTCAGCTTTGGGCCATCCCCCTGTAAGGACGACACAAGCCAGTGAAGAAGCTTAGAGGAGTGCATCGACAAGCATCAACTGATATCCGCCTTGAAGGACATTTTCGAGCCAGTCGAGCCCCTCGAGCTGCAACCAGTGCTGCATACCCTCGGACCAGCACTGAGACGATTCCTGAACATTAGCCGCTGTGTAGGCCAGCCTGCAGCTGTCCATCATCCTCGCTCACCGAACTGCCTGCCACTTGATACCCACAGCTGTCCCCCATCTGGAACTCTGTCGCAGAAGCTGCAAAGCACCCTGAAACCGACTTAACCCTGTTGAGCACCAAGAACAGCTACAGCAAAAGGCACATTTTGGTTTTGTCCCTCTGTTCCTTCTCCGAAAGCCCCTAGTGACATTTTACGACCTATTGCTCCCTTTGTGTTGGAACCAAGTACCCTTGAACTATTGCTATTATTTACTTTACCAAATACCCTCCTGCCAGTATCCAGAGTGCATCCCTTTTCCTTCTATGAAAATGTCTGTCCTCTGCATTCCTTTACAGGATTGGGTTGTATTTTGTAGTGTGCTAGAACTGCCTGTTGGATAATAATAAAGTAGATATTTATATACAACCTTGACTGGACAGTCCAATTGTAGTCATAATTGTATTCTTGCTGTGTTGCAACTAACCAACAATCCACAACGTTGCAGAGATAAGCCTGCCGTTCCGTCCACGTTACCAAAATTGGACAAGGAGGTCTATAACTTGCTTGGGTTTCCAACTGTTCGGATCCCTTCTGGTGTACTAGAGGTGTGGGGTTGATTGCTGGTTTAAAAACCAATATTCATCCCTGCACCACTGGTGCCCAGGAAGTGGATTAGTCACAATGTGAGAGTGGAATAAGCCACTTCAGGTAATAGCATACACAACACAGTGTCACCCATTAGCCATCATTGGAAGCTTACCTCCACATTAACACCACACAGCAATGAATCCCGGGTTTGGGAAATGAGCTGAAAGGCTTTCATGCTTGCTCCATGCAGAAAACTGTCATTGTCAGAAAGGGCAGAGCTATTTTATACATAGCTTCAGCAACAAAAGACTGGCAGCTCTTTAACGCAATAACCAACCACATAAGAATTTCACCGGAATTGGAAATCATCAATGTGGCACAGTTTGACATCCTTGAAATGAGAGCATTGGGTCATGTACAGAGTCAATATGATGTTGCGTTTAAAAGAACCCCAAAAAAGTCCATGTATAATGTGAGAGTAGAATACACTGCTGTATGGCTCTGATCTGGAGGTGAATTTCCAGTGATGGCCATTGACCATGAGTGGTTCCCAAAGTGTATGCATGTCTGCAAGAGGTTCAATAGAGGGACCAAGAAAAGATGTTCTCTCATTGCGCAGGGCTCCTAGTGACCCATAGGGAGTGGGGGATATAGAAAGGGCACCAGATGGTAGAGCTTCACTTCTACATGTGTTCCTAGACTTTACCTCTGTGATGAATCATATTTCCTTTGTTGGCTTTGTCCTATGCTAGTAGGCATGCCTCAGATAGAAGGTTTTCAGAGTCCGCCCGTCTGCCGAGGCCGAACAGCGCGGGACTTTGCAAGGTTTTTTCTTTTTTATTCAAATCACAAAAGAGCTTCTCAGCACTTGGCAGGTGCCCAAAGTTCACATCCTCGGCACTGCCAACAATATATCCAGTTCTCCTTTCAACAGCGCTGGCAGCGAAATTGATTCGGCACAGCCGGTGTTCGACGCAAATAGCCCGATCTACACAGCCTCAGCACGGTGCGGCTGATGGAGGAGCGGACGACTGGTCGGTCCAGTCATGAGAAGCGGCCCGGCCTACCTAGGTAGCCCTCTCTGTCCTGAACAGCCAGGAACAGCAGTCCCTGGTGGCCAGCCGGACCGGTGTTCTCCAACCCTCGGGAGCTTGCCTGTCCAGCGCTGAGCATCTGGACTGCCCGCTCGCTGTGCCAGAGTCAGGAATGGGCCTTCGTTTCTGGCTACCGACCTGAGTAGATCCTGCGGCCTAATCAATGGAGGCCTGAATTGCTTACAGGAATCCTCGGATCTTGAGATGTCTGGGGCCCAGTTGCGAAGTAGGGGGCCCCGATCTGGGAGATATTGATACTGTGGTTTGGTACAGCTTCCTTTCATCAACAGCTGTTTCATCAACAGGTTTTTTAATGAAAATATTTCGCTGGAAAAAACATCGAAAAATATAGGGGGGGGGCATATAAAGGGTTTTGAGGGTCAGGAATAGTTAAGAAAACGAAAGGGGACAGGGGGCTTTTGGGGAGGGCCCTAACATTAAAAAATACATTTTTCGATGGGTTTTTTCTCTGAAAAACTTGTGTTAAAAACATCAAAAAATAGCTGTCGATGAAAGGACATAGAACCTGTGGTTTAGCCCCCCTCCACCATCCTCCAAAGAAAGGGACCAGCCTTCCCTGAAACCACTCTATTAACTTCTGTAACACGCAGTGGAGGAATGGAGTCGTAATAACATAACGCCAGGTGTTTATGCCCTGTCCCATGGCAGAGCCTGCCTGCCCCGAACGTTGCAAGAAGCGCTGTTGCTACCCATTTTAGGGGTTCCTCACTCATCGACTTTGGGCACCTGGGTGGCTCGAACTTGTGAAGTGCAGGCAGTCCCGGTGCCAGAAGCAAGCGTTTTACCTGCGAGCTATCCATTGGTTGCCATACCGCCACCATGTGGTTACAGAAAGGACGGCACACTAGAGCTACAGCACACCTGATTATCTCTTGGTACCGTACACATACGAGTTACCAACAAGTTGCGGGATACCTACTGAATGGCCCTTTCTGCAGCGGGTGGAAGAACCAACTGCTGATGGCACATCTAGGGCAGCCCAGGCAGCTTTGGGCTAGAGGTGCTTTCCATGGCTGCTATGCGCTCAGCTTGCCAAGGCGTGGGAAGGCCACACGTTTCAGAACCTCAGGCTGTGCTCGCCTTTGAACCTCTGACCACAGCGTGTCCCCGTCCCTCTGAACTGCATATCATTACCTCGGTGTTTACTACAGAGGGCAGAGGCGGCCATCCGTGGTGTGGATTTCTCCCCTTTTTCAATAAAGTTTTTCTTTTTCTCTAAGTGTTGATATTTCACAAGATTTGTTCACACTATACCTCTTTAAACATTTACAACTCCTGACCCGTCACCCCAGATTTGTTTCTGTTATCAATCTAAGTCAGGGGCCTGCAGCGGCAGCTCTTCGGATGTTTTAGACTATAAATCCCATGATACCTCACCATTAAGTATGCTGGCTAGGGATGATGGAAGTTGCAGTCCAAAACATCTGAAGAGGCAAAGGTTGCAGAGCCATGATGCAAGTTAATCAAGACTGCAAATCCCAAAATGCACTAGTGCCATAAACGACAGGGAAAAAAGATGCTCTAGCGACCGTCATCCGAAGAGGCAAAGGTTGCAGAGCCATGATGCAAGTTAATCAAGACTGCAAATCCCAAAATGCACTAGTGCCATAAACGACAGGGAAAAAAGATGCTCTAGCGACCGTCATCCGAAGAGGCAAAGGTTGCAGAGCCATGATGCAAGTTAATCAAGACTGCAAATCCCAAAATGCACTAGTGCCATAAACGACAGGGAAAAAAGATGCTCTAGCGACCGTCATCCGAAGAGGCAAAGGTTGCAGAGCCATGATGCAAGTTAATCAAGACTGCAACTCCCAAAATGCACTAGTGCCATAAACAACAAGCAAAAAAGATGCCCTAGCGACGGTCATCAGACCACTCTACTTAATAGTGTCCTGCCACCACACTCCTCATATACCACGCTCCCTCACACTCTCCTCCTATCCCCTTGCATGCTCCTTAACAGAACAACACCTCATAGCATTCCAGCCTAGTCCTTGGGTTTATACCGGAGACTCTGGGTTTTTACACTCTTCTCCTGGTCTCTGGGGAAGAGTGTGGAGTCTCTGGAATGTCCTGCCCTTCCAGTAACTCTGCCCACACCTCGACGTGATTGGCTACAAACAGACCAATAGTAGCAAATCATATGGAGGCATGGGCAGATGAGCGTAAATCTCGCTCAGATTGGCATCATTTGACATTGATTTTTGTTTATAAAACAAACGTGGGTAGTGCGGGTTATGGAGTCTCAGGGAAAGGCACAGGGATCTGATGGTGGCATCATCTTCTAGGTTTTTCTTTAGTAAATGTAGGCAGGTATGCTTCGTAGCAGACAGGTTTCCCCTCAATATAGATATTGCTCGGTCCTCAGCGTCTTTGTCAGTGGCAGAGCCAGAAGGGAGCAGAGGGGGCAGGTGCCCTGTGATGAATTCGACCATCCGCACAGGGAGAGTGCACTGGCCTGCGCTTTTTTGCTTTTTTGATAAATGAAAATGAAAATGAATGATGGGAGACCAACCTCTGAGAAATGAGTGCGGCCATTCTGCACCCATTTCATCTGCTTCCTGCACCAAACACATAGTTACCTGTACTCTGAGAAGACACAGCCTACAGGCGATGACTTCCCCTGTCATAGTCATATGGAAAGTGACAGCCCTGGGTTCATCAAAGCATTTCAAGAAGGAGGAAGTCACACCTTCCTTCGGCCATGAGCAGCCTAATTTAAATATCAAAGGCTCCATGGATCTGCATTCCTTTGTTCTCTGGCTGGTAGCAGTGCATACTAATGAGAGATAATTGAAACAAGCCTGCTGAGAGGCGTGGTTGCCGAAGAGACAACAGGAAGGCGGGACTAACACCCCTTTGGTGTGCAATGTGTCAATTTGAAGCCAGTTTCCACCCCTCTGTATGAAAGCCAGTGAAATTAATGTCTGGGTCCACTATTTACCATAGGCAAACCCCTGCAGAGTTGACCCTTTTCAGAGGGGAGATGTATGTGGTTTGGGGGAGACAGGAAGTCTGCTCCCAGAACATACTTAAAGGGAAGACCTGTGCTTTAATCAAGAATCACAGAGGGCTCAGTTAACCAGAGAGACACTTTGATCTACAACAAATAGGAAGATGGGTGGGACTTAGGTATATGTTGTCACCCCTTTGTCTGTCATGTTGCAGAGCACTCTGGTCCTGACCTCATGCATAACAGGATATTGTTGGTGGGGACCCAGGATTGGTTCCTTGAGGTAGGCTTAGCCTACACCAATCACGGGTGCTCATTTGGCTTTAAAAGAGGGATGAACCCCTCACTTAGCAGATCAACTGAAGATTTCACAAGGAGTAAGAAGAAGGACTCATTTGTACCCAAGCTGAAGGTACAGTCTACCTTACATCTTCCACCAGTGAAAGAAGGCCAGGAGTTCCAAGAGGGAAGCAAGATCCCTCCCCTAAACATTTCCCATGAAACAGAGGGAGATACCGGACTCAGAGGACCCGTCCAGCAGCTCCAGAACAGGTACCCAGCCAGCACACAGGGTGCTCTGCTAGGTTCTGACAGGAAGCATCCTAGGTGAGAAGTGCCGGAGAGTCTCTGGACAAAGGAAAAGGCCGTTGCCTGATAACACCCTCCTGAGCTTTGGGCCGTCCTCCTTGAAAGGACACAAGCCCTGCGAAGAAGCTCGGTGGAGTGCCACACAAGCATCATCCAGCGTCCATCTTTGTAAGGACAATTTTGAGACAGTCGAGTCTTCGAACCGCATCCGGCTGCACCGCTGACTGTTCTCATGCCGCAGTGACCAGAGCCGTCCGAGGCGCCTTGACCAGCATTTCAGATCCATCAACCAGCAAAGAGACAACCATTATTGGCCCTGACCCACCACGCCGGACAGCCTGCAGACATCCGGCCAGCCTCGCCTGCCAAACTGCCTGGTACCCGCAGCTGTCTCCTGCCTCTAACTCTGTCTCAAGGGCTGCGAAGCACCCTGGAACCGCTTCGACGCTGTTGAGCACCAAGAACTTCTTCAGCACCATAAATAACCTACCATATCATATCACCAGGTACATTATGGTTCTGCCCCCCTGGTACTTCTCCGAAGGCCCCTAGAGACAGTTATGACCCTTTGCCCCTTTGCTGCTGAAATAACCTTGAACAGTAAGGCTGATTGCTTTACCAACTACTCTCCTGTCAGTATCCAGAGTGCATCCCTTTCCTTTGTGAAACTGTCTGTCTTCTGGGTCCTTTACAGTGTGGGTTGTAATTGAAGTGCGCTAGAACTGTCTGTTGTAATAATAATAAAGTAGTTATTGCTATACGATCTTGACTGGACAGTGCCTTTTATCATTGGATAATAATTGTATGCTCGCTGTTTTGCAACTATCCAGCGATCCACGGCCATGTAGAGATAAGCCTGCCGTTCCGTCCACGTTACCAAAATTGGATAAGGAGGTCTTATAATTCACTTGTATTCCAATGTGTTCGGATCCCTTCTGGTGTACTAGAGGTGTGGGGTTGATTGATGCTTTAGAAACCGATATTCATCCCTGGACCACTGGTGCCCTTGAAGTTGATTCATCACCCCTCCTCCCAGGCTCCTCCCTGGTGCCCAGTGTGTCCCCCAGCCTCTGACTGCCACCCAATTATCTGCACCATGGCGCCAAAAGCTGTCTCCACTACTGGTCTTTGCAATTAGACTACTTGCTCACTGAGACCTGTGTGGCCCTCATTGTCATGCACATGTGGTCTAATTTCGACAATATTATTTGTAAATAAGCATTTCCATTCAACACACGTCTATCCCAGTTGTATGTTGGGACTTAAGTAGTATAACCTGCTCACTGTTTTTCGTTCCTTCGCGCATTCCGTTTTCTCCTTCATTCTCCCGGGCCTCATCACACTTTCTCACTCACCCTCCTGCTCTCTCTCCCTTCCGTTCTTTCCCTGACGGGAGAACGACGGGGCAGGCGGCCGCCTCGCTGTCTCCAACCCCCGACAACACAAAAAGTCAAAAGTGATTTCTAATTATGATAACGGTGCCTGCTCTTTCTCCTGTGCCGCTGCTGACGCCATCTTGGGCGCATAGTCGAGTTCCATACGCAGGTGTCCGAGCGCGCGCTGGTCCGTGATTATAGGCAGTGATCTGCAGGAAACGGGGTGACGCTTCGCTGAATCATTGCTCATTAATATACTCTACTTACAGACAGACACGCTGAAAACTGGGCTGTCAAATGAGGGCGATAATGCAGGTTGACAGCAGGAGCGTCCCTTCAGGCCGAGGAGTGGTCGCACAAGAGCTCAAAAGCGGTGCCTAATTTGATTCACACCGCCTCTTGGCGAAGACGGCTGCCGCAGCGACTTCGGCTGCTTTTCCCCGAATCTCTCATTGTGTTCCCTTTCTGATATATTGCAAAGCTGCATGAGAAATGAATGGCAGTGTTTCTCTTTTAAAGTGATCGTTTTGCTGCGGTGACCTCTAGTTTGACAAAGGCCTAGCTTTGTGACTGTAAGAACTGTAGTGGCCAGGCCGTTGTTCCCACCTTTTTGTGAACACGCTCAAAATTCTACTCTCCAAGGTGATTGTTCGATTATTAATTTGTTCATTCCAAAAGAGTTACGTTTTATTGAAACGTAGATAGAATACCTTCATTTATATGATCTTAAATTTGCTAAAAGTGACCCCCTTTTTTACTTGGAAGTACAGCCCCCGCCCCAGTTTTCACCAAAAACTCTGCACTTGTAATGCGGTTCTTATAACTTGAGCTAATTTCCATACCTCTGATTAACTGCAAAATGTTCTGATTCTTACCTCACAAGCCACGTGAGAAACAGTGGTACATTAGTTCCATTCTTATCAGGGGAGTATGCTTTATGCCTAGGGTGGCCAGATGTCCCGGTTTTGCATGGACCGTCCCAGTATTTTGCTTTTGGTCCCGACGTCCCGACAGTTTTGGGGGTTTTAAAACCCCGTGCCGGGATTGGAGGGTGGGTGCCTACGGTCCCGGGTTTTGCCAGGAACCGATTAAGAAATGCCGAAATTGGGCCTGGCGTTGCTTTTCCTGCTTGCTTTAATGCTTTTCATGCCCCCATTTCTTCCCCTATCTTCTCCCTGACCGCCCTCCTCCAAAGAGAGGAGTGTGCCTGTGAAGTAACAGGCCAGTGACACAGAAATAAGACTAAAGATTTATCAGAGTCCTGTCTGTGGTTACTGTAGTCTTACTTCTCTGTCTATTGCCTGTCCCATTTTCTTTTTTTATCTGGTCAACCTATTTATGCCAGTCTGTGCACAGACTCCCTGAAGGCGAATGGGAGTGAGGGCTTAGTGCCTGTGACACAGACTTCAAGGGTAGGAATTATTTTATTGGCCTTCGCGGTCTTACGCTATATTTTGCGAGAGCCAAAACACAGCGCCAATATTCCTGCATGTCATCAAGTTGAGCTTGGAGGATTGTCAGTGTTTCCATGGGGATCTAATACATTAACTCCCAAGTACCTCTTAAAACAGCATTAAATCCAGTTCTTCTGGCAACCAATCAGACTGGTCTAGAAGCACATGTCTGTGATTGGCTGGATGCTGTGAAACCAGGGAAGGTGCTTGACTAAAAGGGACGTCAAAGTTTTGCTTTAAGGGATCATCTTTTCACAAAAACTAGGCCACCCAGACTGGATTCTACCATCCTGACAGAGGATGTGATCCGGGGTTGCCAGTTGTGCTTTTACCATCCAAGCCTTGAAACTTGCCTCCCTGCCTGGGAGCATCCTTCTCGGTAGAGAGAGGGCAGTTGGTGAGCCTATGTCCTTACCCCTGGCAAACCAGCTTCCTTCAGATACTGGTCAATGTGTCATGGGGGGAATGAGAAGAGCTGCCAAGCCAATGCCCTGACCTTGCTCCTGGAGCTCTGTTGGATCTGAGTAAGAGTATCTTGGACCTCAGAGCCGCAGACAGCAGACATGGCCCGCATTCTGGCCAGGGTGATGCCTTGACATTTGTACCGTGTCAAGCCGTGCAAATCTGGGTAACTAAGACAACAGGGAACAGCTCTAAGAAGACAGAGATTGAACAACGAAAAATGATCTCCTGCACAGGAACCTGCTTGACCATTGCACCGAATATTTGTGGCCAATCAGGGCAGCTGGGGAAACAGGGGGAAAGTACTAAAAAGTGGAGGCGGACGCACGTAGGTGCTCTGGGACTGGTGTCTGCAGAAATGTTGCATGGAGAAAAGTCTCCATATTGCATCAAAGAAACAGCTTTGCCAACAAATGCGCAGGGCCTATTGCCACATACTCTCGCACACAGAGGGCCCAGGCTGCCCGAGCAGTCCTTTGGGTTCTTGTTAGGTTGGGGCACCAACGCACACCATTTAATTGCTCTGGAACTGAGCTGCCGCCCTTGCTCTCTCCTGATCTACACAAAATTTCTTCCATGTTGGCTGTTCCTTTGTTTGTCTTGCTATCACCCGATACACAGACACGCACACAACATAAATACCATGGCAGGAATCTTCCTAGATTTTCCCAGTATATGAACACCAAAACAGCAAATAAAAAAAAGTTAAATGATATGCCACCATTTCATTTATAGTGATGCGCTTTCAAAAAGCCTGCACAAGAATTGCGGGCTTCTTTCCTGTCTGTATGTTTCTTTCCTGTCTGTATCCACCCTTCAAGAAGCCTATAGCAGAATTGCAGGGTTCTTTCCTGTCTGTATCTCTTTCCTGTCTGCATCCACCCTTCAAGAAGCCTGCGCAAGAATTACAGGCTTCTTTCCTGTTTGTATGCTTCTTTCCTGTCTGTATCCACCCTTCAAGAAGCCTATAGCAGAATTGCAGGCTTCTTTCCTGTCTGTATCCACCGTACAAGAATTGCAGGCTTCTTTCCTGTCTGTATCCACTGTACGAGAATTGCAGGCTTCTTTCCTGTCAGAATTGCAGGCTTCTTTCCTGTCTGTATCCACTGTACAAGAATTGCAGGCTTCTTTCCTGTCTGTATCCTTCTTTCCTGCCTGTATCCACCCTTCAATAAGCCTATAGCAGAATTGCAAGCTTCTTTCCAGCCTGTATCCACCGTACAAGAATTGCAGGCTTCTTTCCTGTCTGTATACTTCTTTCCAGCCTGTATCCACCCTTCAATAAGCCTATAGCAGAATTGTAGGTTTTTTTCTGTCTGCATCCACTGTACATGCATTGCAGGCTTCTTTCCTGTCTGTATCCTTCTTTCCTGCCTGTATCCACCCTTCAATAAGCCTATTGCAGAATTGCAGGCTTCTTTCCTGTCTGCATCCACTGTACATGCATTGCAGGCTTCTTTCCTGTCTGTATCCTTCTTTCCTGGCTGTATCCACCCTTCAATAAGCCTATTGCAGAATTGCAGGTGTCTTTCCTATCTGTATCCACTGTACACGAATTACAGGCTTCTTTCCAGTCTGTTTCCTTCTTTCCTGTCTGTATCCACCCTTCAAGAAGCCTATAGCAGAATTGCAGGCTTCCTTCTTGCCTGTATCCACCCTTAGCCACTATTCTGATATAAACCACTATGACTGGCACTGGAATATAAAAATGCTGACCTCCTTCACACCATTCCAGTTACACCTGCATCAAAACCTTTCCTTCATAGTGTTACCCACGTATCTACATCTCAAATGGACCCTGACCACCTTACACGGGACACCAAACTAAATCACCCTGGCGCAAAGAACCTAAGTGTCTCACCTTCTCACAAGCAACCTCTGCCCCTCAGCCTAACACAAGGGTCCAGACGCATCACCGGAAACCCATAGCCCTGCCAAAGGCTGCCCTTGCATACGCCTTAAATGCAGGGTTTAACCAGATCACCTGTAATCCAATAATGGGATGTACCCACGAGAATTGAAAACAAAGGGCCCTTTCAGGAAACTCGATTTCATTCTTATTCGAGGACAAATTTGTGGATCTGAATTGTCCTCTTTCGAAGCCTTCAGAGAGGCCTTTTTATATTCAATCCAAAAAAAAATGTAATTGTCTTCGGTGATATGATGCCGAAAGAGATGCTATCGAATGTGCCGGCCTTGCTGTCTCTTTGCATTTTGGCCGCTGTTAAATCTGAAATAAATATGAGTTTTGCTGGTGAAGAGTTGGGGTCCGTGCCAAGTCGTTGCTGCCAACTCTGGGCTGCCTCTCCAAAGCCAAGCGTAAGGACAGGCGATGCAATAACCCGTTCCTCTAGCGACGGCTTGCAGGCACGTTCTCTGCTGTGCATGATGGGAAACGTGTCTGAATGGAAGGGGAGCGGTGAGCATGTCTCGGGAGGATAGCTCCGGGGCAATGTTCTTGCACTGGAAGCAAGGCGACACAGAGCACCACAGGTTCGATCCCCGGGTCTGCGCTTAGAAACCTCTGGGTATTGAGCGCGTTATAAATAACATATCATATGATATTACCCCAACCGCCTCCAGGGGATGTGCATCTGGAGACATTGCCCCCCAAGTACTTCCTTAACACCCACTGATGAAACGTTCACAATCGCCCAGTCATAAGCTTTGGGGTCTCTCACTTCACACAAACCAGCTTGGCTTTTCACCTGGGACTAGATATTTGAATAAGCAGCCTGGGGGGTTAAGTTAATTTGCTTCAGCATCAAAGGAAAGTACTTTTTTACCAAGCATTAGGCATCGGCTAGGACTCCTGTGGAGGGTGACTGCACTCCCAGACACTAGCCTCAAATCCATTATGCCTTTACCTGGGCTGCAGAGGAATCTGGGTCCTGATCTGCAAGCTCAGACCACTTCCGCGTTTCATTGCGCATCTAATGATATAGGTATATATATTTGTGAAAGTGTGTTTGTATGTTCGGGGTTGGCTCGAGCCGCATAACGGCTGGTGGGCTGACATTTTGACCCACGGTCGCCATACCAATATGGGGTGTACTGGTGATTGTGAAATCTGACCAACCCCACGCATTCGTCCTGCACAGGGCGGGGTCAAGCCCTATGCTGTCAGTATAGGTGATTTGAGGAGACTGACGATTTAGCGATTGTTGGCTTCAGCCCCACAACAGATGGTGGGCTGAAATGTTGGCCCGAGTTCGGCATACCAGTCTGGGGTGTACTGGCGACAGTGAAATCTGACCAACCCCACGCATTCGCCCTGCACAGGGCGGGGTTGGGCTCTGTGCTATCAGTATAGGCGATTTCGGGAGATTGACGATTTTGCGACTTTTTACAAAAATAGGAACACAAGGTTGGCATACCTGTCAGGAGGGTACTCGCGATAGTGAAATTTGACCAACCCCACCCATTCGCCATGCACAGGGGTGGAGCAGAGTCCGGCCCTGTGCTATCAGTATAGGTGATTTTGGGAATTTGACGATTTTGCGATTTTTCTAAAATAGGAAGTTATGACACAATAAAACATACATAAGGCTATAGCAGACCCCCACGTGCATGTCAGCTACACACCCGGGCCACGCCGGGTCATAGCGATAGTTATCTATACCGCACGGAAAGCAGCCCCAAGCCCAGACGCTCTACCATTTGCAAATCCACTTGAGATCTTCTTCATTTCTGATTTATTGGGAGCAGTTTCTGTCCTTGCCTTTTAGGTAGGGCGAAGTTTTGGATAGAGAGTTAGAGAGACTTCTTTTATGAAAGGGGGCTCCCCTCTGAGAGTAGATCCATGCCTCTGCACACCTACACACACACACTTCAGAGATGGACTGGGGATGTTTTCACCGCGTGAGAAAGCCCCACCCCACTAAGCAGTGCTTGGGTGTTCGCCACCCAAGAAAGGTCCAAACAGTGACTTTTAAAGGACATTTGTCACTATATAGGCATTAAAAGTAGTTAGATATAACACTAAACAGATATCAAACATTTGCTAAGATTAAGGAAAAACGTAATGAAAGATTTATAACACGATTTTACTTTGGGATGCGGTGGGCGTGGAGAGATGGAAGGAAAGGGGTTTAGCGACTGGGAGAGAGGGTAAGAGGAGCAGAAAACAAAGGTACTCACACAAAAGAGGCCCATGGGGTAGAGGCCCAGCGGGAAATCGCCAGAGCTCCCGGCAGGTCAGCCCACTACTGCCACCCTTCCTTTCCCCTACTGCCTGGCTCCCGCCATTCCCTGGCTCCTGCACCCATCATTCATTCTCTGACCTGGGCATTCTTCGCCTCTGGGACGGAAGCCGTGCCTTCTAAATCTGGAACTTGTACACTGAGTTTATTCCTTGTACATTGCTGCATAGCTGTATTCTCTTCCCGGGTCTTAACCCCTTAATTGCCAGGCTATTATGTAAGTCTATGCAAAAAGGACCAGCATACCCATTAAACCTCTGCTGAAACGTAGCAATTCCCCCAAACGAACACAGACCTTGCCCAGGCTCATTACACAGCCTGCTCCTGGCAAAGCCAGATGCTCCGGTGTCTGATTGCGGAGCCACTGGCAGGACTAGCCGGTGGCAGGCTGGAGAGCGAGACCTTTGGGGAGGGGCCAAAAGCATGGAACTATTGGTTGTAAAATTGGGGTAAACACAGGAGGGAGTGATGCAGCTCCAGCCCCTCATGTAGATGAAGCACTCTGACCTGGGTACCTACCTATGTCAATTTGGGGTATAACGAAGGCCCACGGCACCAGAAAGCTCCACGGGGCACAGAGCATTTCCCCCAACCCCAGCTTGGAATACTTATTTTGAATAGTTTGCGTGATCGGAGAGGGTCAGGGAAGTGAACGAGTTTCCCATTCATTATTCATTTTATATTTGTTTTAATGCACCAATATCACGGGCCAATAATGATGGCATGTCTTACTCCAAGAGATGAGGGAGGCAGGGTGGTGAAATGGTAAGGCTGGCGGGAGCATACATGGGTTCAGTGTGAGAAAACAGACTTTCCTCAAGTAGATCACAACAAGCAACATCTACGTAAGGTCTGAACTTCTAGTGGTTCTTCAAGATGTGGGAGGGTCTTAGACCAAGATCTACGAACACATGTCTCCATCTCTTGTGGGTTCTCCGCGAGTGTGGCATCGAGAGCGGGCCTCGATTGACGGTCGGGGGTATGGTCTGGTGGGCATCAAGCAAGAGTGGCCAAGCCGTCTCTACTCTGACTGGTGGCAACAAGGGCACAGACCGCCTCCTCCTTACCACAGTACCTGTGTGGGGTGTGGGGCATACCCTCTGATGGCAAAGGCATTGGACATGCCCTTGAACAGGAAGTTGTGGGACTTGACCCCTTTCCATGTCACGTAGGCAATGGAAAGGGGGTGATGATTCCCTAGCTAGACTACAGGATGTTGCACCTCTGCAAATACCTGCTCAACAAGCAGCACCCCCTTTCTGCTCAACAAGAAGAGAAGAAATAGAATTACAACCACCACCAAACCTACTTCCTTGGTCATTTGACCAGGTGAATGGTGCTTTCTCCGCTGCTGACCTGGAGCTGGGCGCTCTCACCCAAACTGTCCCGTGACACCTTCCGGGAGCCCCATCACCACCCCTTGTGGAAGCATCACAGCTTTAGGTGGCCAGGAACTAACCAGGGCTCAATGATTTTAAAGAGCACACAGGGGACTCCTGCTAGGGACTGTTCACGGGATTAACATGCTCTGAAAGGAATGCATGCAGGGGAAGAAGAAGCCATCTTCTACTAAAGCAGAGTAGCCATCACCTCACAGCCAAAGGCAGAGGCTGTCCAAATGTGTATGTTTGCAGTCATTGCCCGATTAGGGAGCAGCAAGGCCACTGTGCATTATGTGCCCAGAAGGGTTTCAGGTTTGAATTATTGTCACAGATGTATTCGTCATATATAAACATGTGTGGTCATTGATATGTTCCCAAAATGCTCTTTGATTGTATGCAAATGGTCCCATGTGTTTTCTTTGAAAAATGTTTCAGTGAAAGATGTTTCATCGAAAAATGTTTCATTGAAACATTTTTCATCTAATGAAGATTAATGACATTTTTCATTGAAAATGCGTACATCAAATTTACCGATTTTAAAAAAATGGAATTGGGGGTCCCCGCCCAAACCCCCGTTTTCTGCCCTTTAAAAACACCCCAAACATTCCCAAATATTATTTTTGTTTTTAATTCGGGGGGTCCCCCTAGACCCCTGATTTCCAAATTTAATTATTTACCCCACTCAAACATACATACATATTTTTTAGATAAGAAAAGTTTTCAATGAAAAATATTTTCGGTGACATTTTTTTTCACTGAAACATTTTCGATGAAACATCTTTTCAATGAAACATTTTTCAATGAAAAGACTATACCTATGAAAATCTGCAGGTAGTTTACATCAGTGCTATCTGTCCCACTGCCCTATCTCATGGATGATTTCAGAGGTGGCTGAAGATGTGTGGGGGCTTGCGGGAGCGCATTTTGAAAAATAATGTTTGAGGGTGCCCTTGCTGAGGCAGCCGTGTGTTGCATTGATTTGAATGTTTTTTTTTTCCTACTGCAAACTCCAATGGGTGATTTCCCTGGGTTTAACAATTAGGGTGCATAACATGTGCCCCATCTTATACTTCATTGCTGCCCAAGCACATTCCCCGTCCCACAGCAAATAGCTGAAATCAGCCTCACCTTTTGGGCTTCATTCTGTGGCCACATCTTAGATAAAGCAACGTAGAGAAGGGTGAGTGGCTGCAGATGAGTGGATGTATTGGCCTTTGCATGGCAAAACAAAGAAAGACAGTCCTAGCTCTCTCATGCCTTTCCTCTCTAAGCTACTAGAGCACATTGTTTATAGTCCAGTTTCTTCCTTTGTTGCTTACACTCACTCTTTCCTTTTTCCCAATCTGGAATCCGAGCTTCTGACTCTACTGAGACTGCGCTGGCGGCTGTAACTCAATCCCTTCTTTCTGCACGCTATCAGAAGATGTCGTCAATACTCCATTACATGTCAGACGCCTTCGATACAGTCTACCACTCTATTATTCTTTCCTCTCTTTCACGACTTGGTTTTCGGGATTCTGTTCGCGACTGGTATCAGTCTTAGCTTACTGATCGTACTTTTTCTGTTTCTTGGTCTGGTCTGTCCTCTACTATTTTCCCTCTTTCTCACGGTGTCCCCAAAGTTTTGGTGCTTGGTCCACTTCTCTTTTCTGTATACACCGCTCCCCTAGGCGCTGTCACCTCTGTACATGATTTGTATCACCATTTGTATGCCGAGGACTCCAAATCTTCTGCGCCTTTTCCCCCTTCTCAGACTCCATGCACTCTTCTCTCTCCGCCTGGGTTCTTTCTATCCAATCTTGGATGTCTTCACATTTATAACACCTCAATCCCTCTAAAACGGAGGTCATTTTCTTTTCTCCTGCTACCTTTCCTTTCCCCATAACCCCTCTATTTCTTTTCCCCCGCCTCCCTCTTGCCACAGTTGCCCTCATTTTGGCATCCACTTTGGCTGTGCACTGTCCTTTTCCTCTCAGATATGCTCAATTTCCTTAATTTTGCACTCCTGTCGTTTTCCACTCTATAATATTCGGGAGGATCGTCGATTCCACACTTTCCGTGCTTTGAAACTTTGTATCACCTTTTTAGTATTTTCCCGCCTTTTTTCATGCTCTTGTTCACTCTTGAGTCTCCCTGCCTCCCGACTCACTCCTCTTCCTTCAATCAACTCCTCTTCTATTCGTGTTCTTTGTTCTCTCTCCCCTAGCGACTCGACCTCCACTGCTCTGAATCATCTTCACTGCTTATCCTTTGATGCCCCACTTTGCTTCAACAGTCCATGGGCCTCATTATATGTCAGCTGGTAAGGGGTTCACGGCGCCGGTAAAGGTGCCGGCGCCGTCAACCCCGTACTGCCCGATTACGAGGTCCCCTCGCGGGACCCTCTCTGCACGTCTGGTTTTACCAGACACGCAGAGCGTGTCCCGCGAGGGGAAGAGGGAGCAAACAACGGGCCGCTCGTAATCGGCCCGTTGTTTGCTCCCTCTCCCATTCAGCCCTATGGGAGCTCAGATGGGAATGGGGAAGGTCCGGGACCGGGTTCCTGAAGGGAGGAATTACCGGGCCCTCCGAACTTGGAATGGCCCGGTAATTCCCCATTCTGGGAACCCAGACCCGATAGCGGCATTGCTACCGCCAAAGTCATAATGACGGCCTATGTCTTTTCTTTAAAGGTCTTTTTGTTTTTGCTCCATTCGACCTCTCCTCGCTTATGTCTCCACACCACGTGCTCTTTGCTCCCAATCTATGGTCCTCGTTATTGATCCTTGCCCTCCCACCAGGGCTCAAGTCCTAAAAAAAATAGTGGGGGGGGCTCTATTAACATACCAATTGAATGGGGTGTCACCAGAAATTAGCATATCAAGGTGCCCTCTGAAAAAAATGGTGGGCCTCCGTCCACCCTCGTGTACCCTTGACTTGAGCCCTGCCCCCCCACCACCCCCCGCCGTGCTCTAGTCCGTTTCCGCTCTTTGTCCCCTTTAGCATCTACGTTCGGGAACACTCTCCCTTTGTCTCTCCGTTCTCTGCCCAGTCTCCCTCTTTTTAAATCCAAACATAAAGACCCCCCCTTTCTATGGGATCCTTTATTCTTCCACCCATGTGTATCGGTCGTGGCTATGTAAAGTGCTAGGTGATACTCGCGATCTAAATCCAATGACTAAATAAATAGGTTTACAGACATCGCTTATATTTGTACTGTTCAGACTGGATACAAACAAGATCACCTGTGAATGCTGAGTGACCCGCCACTCATGTTTGCAGGGTTCCATGATGTAGTGTTTGGGCAGGTGCCCCTGGCCTGCGCGACCTCCCACTCATTTAGGCCACGCCCAGGCCTTTGGCCACAACCCTTTTTTAAAGCACTGGAGAACATACAAGCGGGGGGGGCAACCTGCCAAGCCCCCTGCATTAATCATATAGAAATGACGGGCACGAGCCCTCGCCTGAACCATGGCACATCCGGACTTTGGGCACCAGCCCTCCGCCCCCCCCCCCCCGTTCGCCACCCCAGGAGGAGACCCACTGAGCCCTGTCTGGACCAAGGCGCCTCCCATGATTGATAACTTCATCACTAAAGTGTCACTTATATGCCCCGCCCCTCATCCTCCCCGGCCTGAGGGACTTCCCAGTTTCAATTACCTGCGGCTCTACATCGCTGCCCTACCGACCTCCTCCCCGGGGCGCTACCTCTGCTTATTCCGTGTAAGAGCTGGTTATCGCTGCCCTACTGACCTCCTCCCCGGGGCGCTACCTCTGCTTATTCCGCGTAAGAGCGGGTTTGACGAATTTACATCGTTTCTTCCCATTCTGTCTTTCCCGAAGTGTGAGAACGAGGGATAAAAATAGTCTTCACCTGAGCTCATGAGGGATGGGACCGACTGCGGGGGAGGGGAGGGTGAGTCAGGCAGTGTGCAAGAAGGGAAGGAAAGGGAAGGGGCAAGAGGGAGGGAGGGAAGAGAAGAGAAGAGGAGAGGTGGGAAGGAAGGGAGGGAATGGGCAGGAAGAGACCGGGAAGGGAATGGGGGAAGGGCTGGGAGGGAGTAAGAAGGAGGGGCGGGAAGGGGCAAGAATGGGAGGGGGGAAGAGAGGAGGAGAGGTGGGAAGGAAGGGAGGGAATGGGCAGGAATCGACGGGGAAGGGAATAGTGAAGGGGCGGGGAAGGGGAGGGAGGGAAGGAGTAAGAAGGAGTGGGCGGGAAGGGGCAGGAATGGGAGGGAGGAGAAGGGGAAAGAGGGGGAGGGAAGAAAAGGGGAAAGTAGGGAAGAGAAGAGGGAAGGAAGGGCCAGGAAGAGATGGGGAATGGAATGGGAGGGAAGGGCTGGGGAAGGAGAGGGAGGCTAGAAGAAAGAAGGGGATGGACGGGAAGAGGCAAGAAGGGGAGTGAAGCGGCAAGAAGGCGAGGGATGGTGAAAGGAGGGAAGGGGAGTGAAGGGACGGGGAGTGGAAGGAAAGGGGAAGGGGAGAGAAGGAAATAGGAGGGTAGGGGAGGCAGGGGAGGGAAAGGGAAGGAAAGCGAACGCAAGGGCAGGACAGAGAGTTCAGGGAAATGAAGAGGGCAACGGCGGAAGGGGAAAGGAATGGGAGTGGCTAGAAAGCAAGGGACGGGAAAATGAAGGGGAACGGGATAGGATGGCAAGCAAGAAGGAGGGGAGGAGAGAGGTTGATTGTGGAGTGAGCGGGATGAGGGAAAGGAGAGATGGAACACATTGCTTTGTTTAGTGGAACCGTGGAGCTCGCACTGGGAACCGCATTGCTTGTGGAGCTCGATGGAACAGCAGGCGCATACAAAGCTCCTGGAAGCCAGGACAACGTGTCTCTTTGGCGCTTGATACACTTAGCACGGCCTGCAAGCGCTCCTTGGTGTCGTGGAGGATGAGCGCGAAGAGAGAAGAAAGTTAGAGGGGAGGATGGAGGCAGAGAAAGCAATGGGATGAGTGACGTGGAAAGCCTAGAATGAAGTGGGAGGAGGAGAGAGCCGGAGATGACCCAAACAAACACAAGCAACGCCCGCAACACTGAGAGGAAGGAAGAGCGAAGGAGAAGGAGAAAGGGGAGAGAAGGGGAGCGCTCGGGCGTTTAGCAAGCATTGGCATTACCCATATGTGGGGCTTTCATCTCGTGAAAAGGCTCTGCGCGAGTCAACACATGCCCGGGCACTTCCAGCATTTGCCAGGCACTGCTATGAGATGCTCAAGTGCTGGCATCATGTGCCAGGATTGCCAGCCACCACTGCATAGTGCTGGCCACTTTCACCATGTGTCTCTGCCAGGCACCCAACTCCTCGCACCATTTCCCAGGCATTGCTACTCTTGGCCGGATCTGGCATCATCCGGCCATGTACTCATGCCATTTGCCAGCTATTGCCATCATATGTCCAGGCACCCATACACTGGGAGGGGCCCAGGGACACCATGGTCCACTCCTCCTCTTCTCTGGTTCTGGAGAGGAGTGGGGGCTTGGGGGGTCAAGGGAGGGGCAGGGCATCCCTGCTCGGCCCCTGCACTCTTCTGTCCCGCTCCCACTTAAAGACTGTGGGGTCTGGGACCGGCGGAGAGAGGGAGGGTAGAGACGTGCTCCCGCCTCCTTCTGACCTATCACAGGGGGCAATGTACCTGCCAGGGAGACTGTCTACTCCAGTGACTGAATCGGGGGCCCTTGTCTCGAATGACATTTTGTTACACTAGGAACACCTCTTTGCCTGTCTGCACCCCAATTAGCATTCTTTAAAAACTGGGAACTTTCCTGTGCTTGCGTTTAGCCTGTTTTGCAAGTGGCTTCCACCCTTTGATGTCTCGGCTGATTGACCATATGGAAACGCTGGTCGATTCGGGGCGGGGCCTCTTCAGACAAGTGTCAATCAGGCGTGTGTGATTGGCTCTGCCCATCACCTCCTGGACTTCCATAGATACTGGTAGGCTGGGACAGCACACCTCTATTGATGTGTCCTAATGACTGTGAGGCGCCCTGGGTATGAATCCTGACTTCCAAAATTGACCACATCGTGTGATCCTGGGCAAATCCCGATACCTTCCTGCACTCAAGTCTCTTATCTGTCAAAAGTGGCAGCATTTGGAAACTGGACAGCTCCCAGTAAGAAACACGCCGGGGTGAATGGAACTGCTCTGTTTCCAACACGACGCAGCTATGGTTTTAGGTTTCATTGGGGGTGTATGTTTTGGCATGATTATCGCCCATATGGACGATAATCCTAACCCTTTCGAACCACTGTCAAATTGACTTCCCAAAGTCCTCTCCTTCCACCAATCTGACCCTGGTGAAGTTCTTACAAAAAACTATTCTGAAGAGAAGAAGGTCAGTTGCTGGGCCAGAAATTGGAAAACAAGTGCCCCCTTAAACTGAGACTTGAACGCAGCTGCCGGATATTAGGGAACCCCCCTAATAGGGCTGCTTATGAAGATCATTCCCTCGATCAGTCCCCAAAACCTAAGCACTCAGTTCCGCACTTCCTGTTTTCTGTTACGTCACTTTCATGTTGATGTGCACTCAAGAAATGAAAACAGTGCCTCCAATCACTGTACATTTTCCCTATCTATAAAGACCCTATGTTGGCCCCCTTCCTACCTCTTCCCCCACCCCACCATTTTCTCTACGCATGCTGAGGTACCCTAATGCCCGCATATGGTACTGTATAAAACACCGAATTAAATCGGAAGGTAGCACACATCCCTTTTTTTTTTAGTTGTGACCTCAAGGTGGTACCTTAGCGCCACCTATAAGCCAAAACATTGCATTGGAGTAGCGCTAGCGGGAGATGCATATGAGGAGAGAGACGATGCGTGTTGGTGTTGTTTGGTTATTTACCCACTGATTGACTGCCTATGGCCAATCAATCCCTATGGCCATACCCACCCCCTCCCTGCCCAAAACACACCCTCCTGCGATCTCTTAGATCTCGCTTTACCAAGCCTTAGCATCACACTTTGTGTACAAAGTGCCTGTCAGTGTTGTTCAAAGCAGTGCTCTGAGAGCTAAGGGTTTAATTGGAGCTGTAAACGCACTACTGGTGTAATAAAAATGCCATAACCAGGTCTGCCTTCAGCCACTCGATTTATAAGCACTATGCGTGTCCTTCACTGAAGTCCTGTTAAAAACAAGCATTGGCAAAGCCAACAGTTTCAGGTTATGTATCGGTATTAGATATGCATTTGCCAGGCGCTGCCATCATATGCCCAGGTACTTGCAGCATTTTATAGCTGCTGCCGAATATGGCCAGTTAATACCATTACCGCAGTGCCTGGCAAGTGCCTTTCCCATGACTCCTGAAAAGCAAAAACTGTTGGCATTGCCAATGCTTGCTTTAGACGGCCGGCAGATAGCTAGCATGTGATTGTTTGACGTGTTTAAAAATATATTGTATTTCATATTAATACCATGCTAAAACACTGCAAGCTATTACATGCCAGCTCGAAGCCGAATCATTATCATGTTTCCAATGCATTCTGGACACATTGATTGGTCAGCTGACCACACACCAAGAAATGTAGCATGACAAACACATGTCATTGGCAGCCACTCAGCTGGCATGACGCCCTGCAAAGAGGGGCTTGATGCAAGTGGCCCCACACACGCTGCGGGGTGACCCTGGAAGCGCGCCCTACAGAATGGGGCATTTCCTGTGACGAGCACCATCTTCTGATGAGTTTAATAACAGCTAAATTAGAGAAATTACCAGAAATAGGCACTTAGGCATGGAGGGCGTCTTCGCAGTGCAGCACTTCTGAAGCACTTGACATGGGAATGAATAGCAGTGGCCGCAGGCCGCCGACACGCAAATGTCACATTGTAATCGCCTTCTTATTGGTTTATAATGTTTGCAGGCCTATTTCCCGGCCTTTGGTCATTTGGCATGTCACCAAAATAGTGTTTGCATGCGTGGTTAGTTACATTGCCATCTTAGTGCAGATGTTCCACCTCTGCATATTAGTCAGGAAAACATGTAAGTCTCAAAGAGCACACACTATATGATATGATAAGCGCAGACCCTGGGATTGAACCTGTGGTGCTCCATGTCGAGCAAGTTGCCCCTGAGCTATCCTCCCGAGACCCGGCTTATTTACTTTGGGGCAAATACGACAAGGAAAGTTGACATGCTTTCTGTGAGTCTGGGATGCAGTTACATTCAAACCTTGTACATATGCGAGTTTGTAACACAGGAAGTCAGGCACTAGGCATCAGAAGTTCGGGGCCTACCTTGCTCTTAAATGACACAGAGGCTGCATTAGCGTCTCTTGAAGCAGCGCGTGACCCTGTCTCAATAGGCGAGGAACTTTCTGAAGTGCAATGGCCAGTGATGGACTCTCTGGCGCCTTGCAGCCAGCTTTCCTGGAGGCTGCCCTGTTTTCTTTCATGCAATTAGCCCGCCTGTTTCATTACACCTGCGTTTGCACTACTATTCCCAACTACATATATATATATATATACAGTTTTAAAAAATGTGTTCGTTTTTTTTAGGGGTTTTTGGTTAGTTAAAAATTCCATTCGTTATTTTTCATTAGTTAAAATCACTGCATACCCTTTTGCCAGAGTGGCTTAAAGAAAGAGACCCTTCAGACGAACATGAAATACATTGTTTTTAGAAAAAACGGAAAGGGTTAAAGGACCATACAAGCAAGGGACACCGGGAGAACAAATACAATTAAAAAAACTCCCTGCATAATATGCCTTGTGGTGGGGACGGCAATGCTAAAAATCAAAAGGAGGAAAAAAGAAAAGACAGAAATAATTGCAAAGGTAGATAATAGTCTGCATTAGGAGAATGGAGGCGACATGACTTCACAAAAGGAGAGGAAATCATAGACAATGGTAGGAGATCATTTTACAAAGGATGCTGGGAAAGCGCAAAGGCAGGAAGGCGGGGGATTCTCCCGAGAAGTCAGGTCATTTCCTCTGTTTAGTCACGTGCCTCCCCACGCTCCTGTGAAGGTGAGAGCACGCTCATTTTAGAGGTCACATGTTCAGCCCACATTGCCAATCACTGGGAGAATAAGGCTATAATCTCTGAATTGCGGAGACATCCCAGCCACAGTCCCCCGGGATCGCTGAGTCTCAAACCCCTTCATCCAGCAGAGCTTAGCATGCACTGCTCACTCATTATGTCTGCTGGGCCCAGGTGGAGTTTCATTGTGGCCTGCCTTCTGGGAGCTTTAGTACTGGAATATGTTTGCCTTTGTTAACGCGAACGAAATTGGGAGCTGCTGCAGTATATTAAGCAGGAAGTGAGATCATCACTCAGAATCACTCTTTCGCATGTGTGCACACACACCACAGATACAACGTTCTGCATGCATTTATACAACCTTGACTGGACATGTCCTTTTATCATTGGATACAAATTGTATTTTCGCTGTGTTGCAACCAACCAACGATCCGCAACCTTGTGGATAAGCCTGCCGTTCCGTCCACATTACCAAAACTTGGACATGGAGGTTTATAATTTGCTTGTGTATCCACTATGTTCTGATCCCTTCGGGGGTACTAGAGGTGTTAGGGCTGATTAATGGTTTAGAAACCGATATTTATCCCTGGACCACTGGTTGCCCGGAAGTTGATGCATCACAGAGTAGAGAGAAAGAGATAGAGAGCGAGAGACCGGGACCGAGAGAGAGAGAAAGAGAGAGAGAGGAATTTGCTCTATATACTAACCTGGGGAATAGAGTGCCTGGTCTAGGGATTCAACACCATAAGCCTGTGACATATTGAGCAGGTAAACATATTTTAATAAGTAATGGCCGAAACTAAGACAATCGACAAGCACTGTATGGCGTGGTAGTGCCATTGCAGTCTGCCACAGAGCAGCCAGCTTGGAAAAAAAAAAACAGATGGCAATGACGTTGCATATTGCCAAATAAATACCAGTGTCCATAATTACTGCCCACTGGCTACTGTGCACAAGATGGTTGGTTGTCCATCACTGCATCAGGTGGCTGTCCCGTCCACCAGCTGACTTCTTCGCCATTTCCCAATCCAAGTCGTGTGCCTCCTTTCTGAGTCTCAGTCTCTGTGCCCCCACTTCTTGTTTCCTCTTCTATCTCCTCTCCGTGTTTCTATGTTCTCCATCGACGCCCTCCCTAACAACCTGTCCTTTTCTCCCTCTTTCTCTAATGCAGTCTTGCCCACTATTTCCCACCTCTCTGTCCACGTCACCTCCCCATCGCCACATGTCTTTCCATCTTCGTTTACCTCTCCATCGCCTGCTGTGTCGCTTGTCCTGTCTTCTTGCTCAGTACTTTCTTGCTAAGCCTCACTGTCGTCTCTGTGCTGCTTTCTCTCTCTATGCACCCCTTTTTCTCCTTCTGCCCATCTCTCACTCTGTGCCTTGTTCCCCATCCCATTTAATAAACATCTAACCATGTGTGTGTTTGCATTCCCCGGAATAATGCCACATTGTTTGAAGGTGGGTACCGGGAGAAAATGCAGCGTGCCCTTACCTCAGTCCCCCCCCCCACATTACCAGCCTTTGGCCTCATTCTGAGTTTGCCGGTATCCTGGTGGTAGAGCCCCCAGAATACCAGAAAATGTTAAAATTTCCACGACTCGGTCCGGCGGCTTTGCCACCGCATCCTGAGTGCCGGAATGACGGTGTAAATCCCCATCTATGAAGACCCATAGGACTATTGCCGGCAATGAGGGCTTTTTTTGCCGGTAAGGTGCCTGGCTTACTTCCAGCTGGCGGTAACCCAGGTGCCCCACCGGCAAACCGGTAGTCAGGCAGTCCGGTAAAGTCCCGGTATCCACGAATGCCGGCACTTTTTTTACCAGATCGTCCGACTTTGAATGAGGCCCAAATCAGGCTTGTGCTTATTAAGGCTCTCTGCAGAAAGCTCAGCACTTAAAACAACACCCGGCGTTCTAATTGGCTCATCCTCCAAACGAGGTATCCCTTCCTGAGCACACAAAGGC
Organism: Ambystoma mexicanum; assembly: GCF_040938575.1. NCBI lineage: Eukaryota > Metazoa > Chordata > Amphibia > Caudata > Ambystomatidae > Ambystoma > Ambystoma mexicanum. The sequence goes on from NC_090922.1 coordinate 510,464,453, forward strand.
CGTCGTTATAACTCTGCTGGATTGCCTGCCAATATCCCCTGCTACGGTAATTGCTCTTACCACATGCGGAAATCTTAAGGTCAGCACATTATTAAAACGTACCTACCCTACCGGTCATAACATAATTTGTAGCAGGGCCACCCTCCCAAATCCTTGCTATTATTCGCGGGATTGTGCTAAAGCATCCCTTCACATTACTTTGAAAACGTTCTTTTTAATAAAACACTGGAGATCCTTTCAAATGTTCACTTCCAATTTTTACCTCCAACCAAAATGTGGACATTTTTTTTTAGGAGGACCGGACCTGGGTTCCCACCAACCCTGAGGTGTAGCGTTGAGGCTCTTCAATGCAGTATCGCCTCTTCCCAGCATGCAAAACTCGGCCAATGCCAGAGGAAAGGAACTTGCTCTGTTCCCATCCTTTTGGTGCCAGGGATGGAGAGGGTGGATAATAGGGCACCAGTGGGAGGCTGGGGGGCACACTGGGCACCCCCTGCCCCCACCCTGGCTCAGCCACTGCCCCAGGGTACTCATCTCAGGGGCCTGCAAGCCCTAGTTGCGGGCCCGAGTACTGGGTCCAAGGTCCTGGCTTGTGGCCATCACAGTGCGCAGATAGCTTGTATTCACCAGTGTAATGCCCTTTAGCTGAGGAAGCGCCGTTACTAAAGGGCCCAAGTGTGCCACATCCACAGAAGATGCATTCCATAATGCCCACCAGCTAGGCTGCCCCATGCACCCTCCTGCTCCCCTTGCGGTGTCCATGCCCTTCTCCCCTCTGCCTCACCACCGTCTGCCACTCTGGGCACACCACCCTTTCCTCACAACAGAGCTCGCTAGATGACAAAGTCATTGGGCCATGTTCACCAGAGCTTGATTTGTAAAAAAAAAAGTGCCAGGCCCAAATGTTTTCTAGCACTCGTGTGACACTGCGGGCGGGCAGTTCCCCATCACTGCTGCCACCACCCATAGCTGCTCCCCACAGTGTCGACACATTTGGGGCTACACTACAGCTCGCACCTGCTCATTGGGGGTCGATGGATGCTCTGGCTATCATCACCTCCTAACCAATGTGAGTCCCAGACAATAAGTGCCAGGGCTCAGAAATAAGTGCCATGGCTCAGAAATAAGTGCCAGGGCTCAGAAATAAGTGCCAGGGCTCAGAAATAAGTGCCAGGGCTGAGCCCCGCGAAACACCCCCACAACTTAAGCATTGCACAGCCCCTGTCTCAGCCTTCCATCCATCAATGAAAGGACTGCTACTGATTTGTGTTCGAGTAAAACGTGCAATTACGTTGCAGTGGTGATCCAGTGTTGATATGCAGCAAAACCAATTCTTACTGGGCTACGAGCGTGTCCGTTTTCCATGGGTTGTGTTTGTAGTGAAGTGAGACGCACGAGAGAAGCCCGAGGCAGCGCCCCGAGGGACGGCCCCTGATGAGACTTACCTGGCCTGGGGCCTGCGTGATGACGTCAGCCCCTTATGAATCTGCAGCTATTTCAGAGCGAGCTGCTGGTATCTGGCATTAGATGAAGGGCCGGCGATTCACTAGGTGAGCACAGATCCCAAGTCATACATGCGCATTAAGGTTGGAAACACTCCCATTGCATTGACACTTTGGGGCCCAAGCAAATAAGGTCCCGGGCGGTACTCCTTTACTTTGCCTACAGCGCCACAAAGTCATAGTAATGGAAGCAGTGCGCTATACGCATCTACTTGAGCGTTCACATGCAGCATTTCAGTTTTTCGACTCCCCGGCCATCCACGGACATGCTGTCACTGCCCATACCCTGACATTTGGCATGTTCACAAATGGCAGCTGGGCCAAGCAAGAGACACTAATGCAGCTTAAACTTGAACCCTAGCCCCTTTAATGAAAGGGACGGGCTATTGAGGCAGAAGCTTCCTCTGGACGCTTCTTGAAACCTTCCAGAGTGATGGCGTGCGTCACTAATAGCAACGGGCCACCTGGTCACCGTGACTTGATTATAGCCCAGGCTTCAGCTGCTTGAGTTAATGCGCTGTCGGTATATGATCATCAAGGCATGGTTGGCGCGAGCTCATTTGCTGTCCATGCCTTTTGCCCGTGCATTGTGAGTGGGCAGGATTGCCATTCCAATGTCCCCTTTATCGGTGCATAGTCTAGGGCGTGTGTTATACAGATGTGGGCTCCTAAGGGCACTTTCATTGTCTGCTGAGTCAAGTCGTTGCCATATCCTGGGTGAACAGATTAGGCCCAGTAGCCAGAGATGCCAATTGACGAACCTGCGTTCTGCAGATATTTTGAGCACACGCTACCATCGAACACATTTTTATGTATTTATGTATACATTTATAGCGGGGCACAAAGCCTGTGGGCATCTAGGCGCTAGTTACAGACAGAGTTTGAAAGAGGGAGAAAAATCTGCAGTTTGCAATGTACCCATTTTTTGAAATCCGAAGCTCAGGCACAGATGCGATTTCTCTGGTCACACTGCCCTCCTCTTTCCTTTCCTCTCCCCTCTAAATGGTTTAGGGCGTTTTAACTCTTAAAGTGTACTTGTCAGTGGTGCCCCCCCTCCCCTAGACTCACTGGGCCACTCCAGGTCCTGCTGCGGCTCTCTGCGGGCTCCATAACTCCATAATCATAATGATGCACGAGGACTCCTTCGGCACCTTCCAGCCTCCCTGGCTGTTATTGGCCCGGGCACTACATCTCCAATAACAGCCCTGCTGCTGCCCATGTGATGCTCTGGGCCTCGGATAGGTGCAGGGCCATGGCAGTCACACTAATCATGCACACAGTGCATGCCATTGCCCTGATTAACTCATGTCATACAGCTTTGAGAGCGCGCCAATCATCGCAGTAGTGGTCTTACAGGGCCAGTATCTTGTCCGAGAACGTGGTGCATTGTGCCCACACGCGGGGTAACCAAACCAGAGTCTATAGAGGAAGAAGAAAGGAAAGCAGTGCACACCATGGGAAGAGTGTGGGAGAAGCAGATGTGGGATAGGGGCGCACAGAACCAACAGTCTGGGAGGATAGGATGGGAGTGGGTAGAGGAAGCAATCATTGGAGGAGTGTGGGAGAAGCAGAGATGGGACAGGGGTGTACAGAGAACTGTCAGAATGGGGGGATGGGATGGGAATTGGTAGAAGAAACAATCACTGGAGGAGTGTGGGAGAAGCAGAGATGGGATAGGCACACAGAAAACTAACAGACTGGGGGGATAGGATGGGAGTGGGTAGACGAGGCAATCATTGGAGGAGTGTGGGAGAAGTAGAGATGGGTTAGGGGTGTACAGAGAACTATCAGACTGCGGGGATAGGATGGGAGTGGGTAGAAGAAACAATCATTGGGAGAGGAGCAACCAATCATTTGGGGACGGTGGGAGAAGCAAAAAATGGGATAGGGGCACACAGAACTAACACACTGGGAGGATAGGATTGGAGTGGGTAGAGGAAGCAATCATTGGAGGAGTGCGGGAGAAGCAGAGATAGGATAGAGGCGAACAGAGAACTAACAGCCTGGGAGGGTAGGATGGGAGTGGGGTAGAAGAAGCAATCATTGGAGGAGTGTGGGAGAAGCAGAGATGGGATCGGGGCGAACAGAACCAACAAAATGGGAGGATAGGATGTGAGTGGGTCGAAGAAACAATCATTGGAGGAGGAAGAACCAATCATTTGGCGAGTGTGGGAGAAGCATATCTAGGATGGGGCACACAGAACTAACAACTAACAGACTAACAGACTGGGAGGATAGGATGGGAGTGAGGTAGAGAACATGTGATTGTAAAAGTAGGAGTGCGTATGAGATGGTAGGCAGTAGATCAGATGGAATGCTGATCTAGAAAGTGGGAAAATAAGAAAACTCATAGTGTAACTCCTTTGCATAAGAGAGAGAAAGCTACGTTACTCGGGTAAGCTATGCAATGCTTTTATTTACCTGACTCTCCTCCCTTGAACATACTCTTGCAACAACTGGCCATGGAGAGCAGGCAAATGAAATATGTAAATGATGTATTTATATATGTGTTTGCATACCTTACTATGGTTTGAGTACTTTTTTTAGGCCACACCCATCACGCATGCCATGCTGCCAAATGAGAGCCCCCCCTCGACTTCCTACCCCACTTAAAGCCCTGTCAATGACATTTCAAGTGTGTGGGGTAAGTAGGCCGGGGACATGCACAAAATGGTTCTGCATGCTCTAGGAATTACCCCGTGATTTCACCCCCTGTAATGTCCCTGCCTATTGCCCAGGTTATTGCCCATTGCCTTGAACGCTATCATTTCCAACATGAGCTTCAGGCTTCATCATTCAATATGACCTCCACTGACAGTGAAACCTGGCGGGGAGGCCCAGCTGTCTGTAGCTGCAATCAGAACCCCCCTCCCCCCCACCCCCCCAAACACAGAAAACTGTACACAAACACACAACTTTAGCATTTGTCCCTAAAGTTCATCATTGTGCAACTATAGCCCCCGACCCCCCCCCCCAACCCACCCGGGGCCCCCTAACATTTGTGTCCATAGGGCCCTTAAATCTGCCACTGTGTAGAGGGGCGTGGGGACATTTCATTCATGGCAAGCTGTGAACACTGAAATAATTATCTTGCTTAGATCTGCCCTCAAAAAAAGTCTCAGGGCTGACCCTCGCGAGACTTGAACACACACTTCGCACTGTCTGTAGAGATTCTGAGGGAAGGCTGGTACTTTAACATTTAACTTTTGGCGAAAGACACGCAGGTGAAGAGGGACCCTGTCAATGGACACGTTCTGAGGGCGGCCCATGGAGATTCAGGGTGCAGAGACGGTGCCTGGGGGTATGCTGTATGAACAGAGACATTCGAGAGGAGAGACGTTGTACGGAGGATGGGTGGAAGCATGGCGTCTTTTGCGCATGCTGGAATGACGTGACAGAGACTGAAATAAACACCGCTGTAACTTGCTCATAGTATGTCGAAGCCATTGAGGCCGTCTCCAAGCTGCACCTCACTCAGCCGGGGATCAGTGCTCGTTGCCATGGGGACGGCTGGCGAGATTTGCATTTGTTTTGCATCCTGTCATTAAAACATTTCACTCCTTCATGGACAACCGAGCTAATAAAGAGGCGCCTGCATGAGCTGTCGCGGGGATTAGAGGCGGAGTCGTCGTGGTGTGTGAATCCACATTACAGGAAAAGAATCCGGCACGGTTCTCCCGACCGGGCACTGCAGCGAGTGTGATTCACAGTGTTAGTACGCCCCCCTCGCCTGGAATTAAAGCTCCTACACCAGCCCAACCCTACAGCTGCAGCAGACACTGCACACAAGCAGCTTGCACCCTCTCCCAAAACCCACAGCTAATACAGCAACACTACCCTGTGCCGACATCCCGACAACCTGACTTTCAGCTGCGCCACAACAGAATGCTTTACACCCACCCCCAATCTATACCTCGAGCCTACCCCACAAATCTGTAGCTAAACGTGCCACAACACCGCCCTGTACCAACAGCTAGGCTGAGCTACAACTCGCACCACAGCACATCGCTTTAGCTCTCGCACCCTCTCCCAAGTCTGTCCATAAGAGGGCAGTACCTCCAGCCCATACCAACAGCCTCAGCCCACTCTAAGGGAGTCCACAAGAGCAGGCCCGGATTCCCCCTCACACTACCAGCCCTCAGATCTAGACTGAATGTTGCTATGCTAGCCTACCCCCCTGCGTTCCCCAAAGCAGCAGCCAATACTGCACCACTATCCGGCACTCCAAATCCCCAGATCTATAGCGAATACGGCAACACTAGCCTGCGCTCCCCATCCCTAAATCTACAACTAATACTACACCACTATCTTACACTCCCAATCCCCAAATCTATAGCGAATACTGCAACACTAGCCTGCGCCTCCATCCCTAAATCTACAACTAATACTACACCACTAGCTGACACTCCCGATCCCCAAATGTATAGCTAATACTGCAGTACTAGCCTGCACTCCCCATCCCCAAATGTATAGCTAATACAACACCACTAGCCAACACTCCCAATCCCCAGATCTATAGTGAATACAGCAACACTAGCCTGCTCTCCCATCCCTAAATCTACAACTAATACTACACCACTAGCTTACACTCCCAATCCCCAAATGTATAACTAATACTGCACCACTAGCCTGCACTCTCCATCCCCAAATGTATAGCTATTACGACACCACTAGCTGGCACTCCCAATCCCCAAATATATAGCTAATACTGCACCACTATCCGGCACTCCCAATCCCCAGATCTATAGCGAAAACTGCAACACTAGCCTGCGCCTCCATCCCTAAATCTACAACTAATACTACACCACTAGCTTACACTCCCAATCCCCAAATGTATAGCTAATACTGCAACACTAACCTGCACTCCCCATCCTTAAATCAACTACAAAACCATTAGCCTCCACTCCCAATCCCCAAACGTATAGCTAATACTGCACCACTAGCCCATACACCCCATCCTTAAATCAACAGCTAATACTGCATCACTAGCCTACACTCCCTATCCCTAAATCTATAGCTAATACTCAACCACTATTTTACATTCCGAATCCGCAAATCTGTAGCGAATACTGCAACACTAGCCTACACTCAAAATATCTAAATCGACAGCTAACACTGCATCACTAGCCTACACTCCCAATCCCTAAATCAACAGCTAATACTGCATCGCTAGCCTGCACTCCCCATCCCTAAATCTACAACTAATACTAAACCATTAGTTTAGACTCACAATCCCCAAATCTATAGTTTATACTGCAACACTAGCCTACACTCCCAATCCCTAAATCTACAGCTAATACTGCATCACTAGCCTACACTCCCAATCCCTAAATCGACAGCTAATACTAAACCGCTATCTTACATTCACAATCTCCAAATCTATAGCTAATACTGCAAGACTAGTCGGCACTCCCATCCCTAAATTAACAATGAATACTGCATCACTAACCTACACTCCCAATCCGTAAATCTACAGCTAAAACTAAACCACTGTTTTACATGCCCAATCCCAAAATCTACAGCTAATACTGCATCACTAGCCTACACTCCCAATCCTAAATCAACAGCTAAATCTGCACCACTAGCCTGCACTCCCATCACTAAATCTACAACTAATATTAAATCACTAGTTTACACTCCCAAACCCCAAATCTATAGCTAATACTGCACCACAAGCCGACACTCCCAATCCATAAATCTACAGCTAATACTGCATCACTAGCCTACACTCCCAATCCCTAAATCTACAGCTAATACTAAACCGCTATCTTACATTCACAATCCCCTAGTCTATAGCTAATACTGCAACACTAGCCTACACTCCCCATCCCTAAATTAACAGTGAATACTGCATCACTAGCCTACACTCCCAATCCCTAAATCTACAGCTAATACTAAACCTTTATTTTACATTCTGAATCCCGAAATCTATCACTAACACTGCAGCACTAGCCCACACTCTCAATCCCTAAATGTACAACTAATACTGCAACACTACCCTGCACTCCCCATTCCTAAATCTACAGCTAATTCTAAACCACTACCTTACACTAACATTCCCCAAAGCTGTAGCTATACTGCAACAATAGGCTCCTGGACAAGCCTTCAACCCAACCCCCAAATCTAAAGCTAATACTGCATCACTAGCGTACACTCCCAATCCCTAGAAATACAGCTAATTATTAAAAACTATCCTACACGTACATCCCCCCAATTCACAGCTAATACTGCATCAGTAGACTACACTTCCAACCTCTAAATCTGTAGTATGTACTATGACAACATATCTACAGCTCCGCAGAGATGGAAGCTGGTAAACCACTCATAGAAAGAGGAGGACCAGCTAGTGAACGGATACAGCATCTGAAGTTAGCCTGTCCCTCTAAGGAATTCGACCATCCACATAGTGGGTGTGCACCCGCTTTTTTGAATTTTTTATGAAATTGAATGATGGTAGATCAACCTCTGGAAAATGTGTGGGGCTAATCCGCACACATGTTCCTATGCTCACTGCATGCCATAAACATACACCTGTTTACTCTGGGTGGACACAGCCTACAGACACAGTCCTCCCTGTCATATTTAGTTGGGGTCTGACAGGTGGAGTACATGATGCATCTCAGCAGGGTGATGGCCAAAACCTTCCTCCCGCCAGCCTAATTAACTATCAAAGGCTCCATGGATCTGTCCTGTCTGTTTGTTTACCCTCTACAGATGGTTGCAGCAATTAACATAATTAACATACTAATAGAGTGTACTTCAAACAGGCCCACATGAGGACTGGCTGCAGAGGCTAAAGCAAAAGAGACAGGAAACCCCAAGAACCTTTGATATGCACTGTTTCAACCTGAAGCCAGCTCCCGCCTCTCAGTATCAAGGGCAGTGACCTGTCATGTCTGGGACTATGTGCTTAGAGTAGGCAACCCCAGCAGGGGGACCCCATTCAGAAGGTAATAAATAGTATGTGGATTGATGGAGACAGAAAGTCTGGTCTCACCACAGCTTCAAGGGGCACCTACTGCTTCAATCAGAGACCACAGAGAGCTCAATTAACCAGAGAGAACCTTTGATCCACAACAACAGGAAGATGGGTGGGACTTAGTGTTACATGTGTTCACCCCTTTACCTTGTTCTATTGCAAAGCACTCTGGTTCTGACCTCACGCATAAAAGAAGATTGTTGGTGGGGACCCACGATTGGTTCATTAAGTAGGCTTAGCCTACACCAATCACTGTGGCCAATTTGGCTTTAAAAGAGGGCTAATCCCCTCTTTTGGGCAGATCATCTGGATACTTCGCAAGGAGTATCAAGAATAACTCATTTGGACCCTGACTGAAGGAACAGTCTGCCTTACAGCTTCCACCAGTGAAGGAAGGCCAGGATTTTAAAATAGGGAAGCAAGATCCCTCCCCTAAACATCCGCCAGGGAACAGAGGGAGATACTGAATCCAGAGAACCCTCCAGCAGCTCCAGAACCGGTACCCAGCCAGCACACAGCATGCCCTGCTAGGCTCTGTAAGCAAGCTTCCTAGGTAGAACGTGCCAGAGAGACTCTGAACCAAACCAAGGACAAGGCCGTTGCCTGCATATTTCTCCTCAGCTATGTGCCGTCCTCCTTTAAGCACGACACAAGCCCAGTGAAGAAGCTAGAAGGAGTGCATCAACACATATCAACCAGTATCCGCCTTAAGGACATTTTCGAGCCAGTCGAGCCCCTCGAGCTGCAACTGACTGCTCCAGAGACTGTTATCATGCAGCAGTCCCTAACATTATCCGAAACTCCTTGATCAGTGCTTCAGACCCGCCAATCAGCACCGAAACAATTCCTGACCCTGAGCCGCCGTCTAGGCCAGCCTACAGCTGGCCATCCAGCCATGCTTGCCGAACTGCCTGCCGCCTGATACCCGCAGCTTTCTCGCATCTTAAACTCTGTCGCAGGAGCTGCAAAGCACCCTGAAACCAACACGGCCCCAAGAACTTCTACAAGCACAAGGTACATTGTGGTTCTGTCCCCATGGTCCTTCTCCGAGGGCCCCAAATTACATTTTTGAACCCATTGCTTCCTTTGTGTTGAAACCAAGCATCCTTGAACTATTTTGATTAATTACTTCACCGCCTACCCTCCTGTCAGTATCCAGAGTGCAATCCTTTTCCTTCTATGAAACTGTCTGTCCTCTGCATTCCTTTACAGGGTGGGTTGTATTTTGTAGTGTACTAGAACTGTCTGTTATGATAATAATACTCTGATAACATAACATAGGATGCTATACTCTGTTCTGCTATGTAATGTATTACTTGCTGTATTGCCTTTGTTCTGTACCTCTGTGAATGTGTAACTTTGTAACTTGTAAGCCTAAAGCATTCTTGTCCTCGCACCCTGATACCTTCCGGTCTGGCGCGCGCTACAAACAAACAAACATAATAAAGTCGAAATTTTCCCTGTCATCATTGGGGAATAACTGTATTTTTGCTGTGTTGCTGTGAGGGACTCGATCATCCGCACGGGAAGAGTGTGCTCGTCTGGGCTTTTTTTGTTTGTTTAAAAGAATGAATGATGGGAGATCAACCTTTGAAAATATATGGGGCCAGTCCTGCACATATTTTCCATGCTACTGTACAGCAGAAAAATAGTCATGTACTCTGGGAGGACACAGCTTACCTGTGCTGCCCTCCCCTGTCATGTGTAGCTGACACCTGACAGCCATGGGTACATCAAAAGCCTTTGGCCGTGGGCAGCCTGATTAGAATTTCAAGGCCCCATGGATTTGTATCTCCATTGTCAAACCTTGCTGGTTGCAGCCAATACTGAAGAAAGATAATTAGCGGGCCTCTGGGAAAGCCTGGGTGCAGGAAGTGACAATGGAGACCAGATGCCTACACCCCTTTGTAATGCAATGTGTCAACTTGGTACTAATACCCCTCCTTGGTATGAAAGGGCAGTGAATGTCCTATCTGGAACCACTCTTTTCAGAGCAGGGAAGTATGTGAATTGTAGCAGACCAAAGTCTGCCTGCAACCCGCTAGTTCATAGAAGGCCCATGTTGTGACCAAGTGCTGCATAGGGTTCAGTTAATTAAGGAGACACCTTGATGTATAGAAGAAAAGAAGATTGGTGGGATTTAGAAGTATATGTTGTCATCCTTCCCCTGTCTGTTGCCAAACGCTCTGACTCTGACCTGAAGCATCACTGAAGATTGTTGGTGGAGACCCAGGATTGGCCCACTTAAGTTAGGCTTGGCCTACACCAATCCCTGGGCCCCATTTGGCTCTAAAAGAGGGCTGCGCCCCTCACTGTTCAGATCATCTGAAGACTTTGCAAGGAGTAAGAAGAAGGACTCATTTGGACCTGAGCTGAAGGTACAGTCTACCTTACATCGGAAGGCCAAGAGTTCCAAGAGGGAAGCAAGATCTCTCCCCTAAACATCTCCCAGGGAACAGAGGGAGATACTGGACTCAGATGACTTATCCAGCAGCTCCATAACCGGTACCCAGCCAGCACACAGGGTGCTCTGCTAGGTTCTGACAGCAAGCTTCCTAGGTGGGAAGTGCCGGAGAGTCTCTGGAAAAAGGACAAGGCTGTTGCCTGCTAACACCCTCCTGAGCTTTCGGCAGTCCGCTTTGAACGGATACAAGCCCTGCGAAGAACCGAGGAGGAATGCCACACAAGCATCATCCAGCGTCCATCTTTTTAAGGACAATTTCGAGACAGTCAAGTCCTCGAACCGCATCCAGCTGCACTTCTGACTGTTGTCATGCCGTAGTCACCAGAGCCATCTGGGATGCCTCAACCAGCATTCCAGAACTGCCAACGAGCACAGAGGCAATGATTCTTGGCCCTGAGCCACCCCACCAGGCAGCCAATAGACGTCCGTCCAGCCTCGTTTGCCGAACTGCCTGCCACCTGGTACCTGC